>NC_136426.1:179366278-179966278 GCF_052849685.1 Lactuca virosa
TTCCCCTCACCCTAACCACGAAATGTTACAGAAAAATGGCTCCAAGAACAGACCTTAAACTCTAAATATGCATCATTTGAAGTAATCTTGAAGGTAATCCCGAATTTTCTTTCATTCTACTTCACTTTTCCTTCAAGTTTTGCTATTTTCTTATACTTTCTCATTCTTCTCCTTCTTCATCTTCTTCAAACTTGTTCTCTTTTTGTTAAAATAATTTTTAGAACATCATGGATGTGTTTTAACACCATGCATGTATGATAAACAAGGTTGCATGTTCATGATCTTAGTGCAAAAATTGATTTTAAGGATTAAAACATCAAACTCAAATTAAGAGTTTTTGAGAAACAAAATTTTGTTCATAAATGCATGTATACATTTTGATAAGTTTTAATCTTTTGATCTCTGGAAACATGACTAGAATATAATTTTATCATGATATCTTTAAAACATTTCAAAAGATTTACTCAAAGAAATGATGAAAACTCACTTTTCTAACCAATCATCATGCATGCAATCTGCCAGATTTCTTTACCTCGCTTTAAACTGCCATATCTCACTCATTTCTTATCCAAAATTCGAGATTATTTTTCTGAAATATAATATTTTGAGTTAGCTTTCAAACACATCTGACCTCACTGGAAAAATTCCAATACTTCGATTTTTAGCAATTTTTACAAAACTGTTGCTCAATCAGCAACTTTTTGTGAATACTAGTTTTGTATTGCATGTTCAAAGGTCTTATTCATCACTAAAAATCAAGGAAAAATTAATTTGAGCACTTAACATCATGTATTAAGAGGTATAAAAAGATCCTGATTCAAAAGTCTTTGGAACATGTTGCAAAAATTCTCAAAGTAATATCAATAATCTTTACCAAAATCACAAGAATCAAGTTTTCTCTATATTTGTTTGAGCCTTTAGGCATGTTTTTCGACATCAAAAATAAGAAAACAATTTTTCATTGTTATTAAATTGTTTGAATATGCATTCTAGAAATTTTTAGCTCAATATATATTTTCTTTATTTTTACATGAAAATAATAATAAAATAGAGTGTTAAAGCATATAAAATACTTACACTTGTAAATAAATTCTGGAAATATTTTTGGATGACTCTTTAAGTTAATAAACATCTCTCATGAAGTTTCATCGATTTTTGTTACTGTTTAGTTGGTTTTTAATTTTCTTTTTATTTAGCTCCAATAAATCATAAAACCACTTTAGGGAATGTGAAAATATTATTTATTATTTTTCGCAGCTTGAACCTTGTATTTAAGACTCATAAAAATATTTTGGGAATTTTTCAAAATGTATATCTATTTTTCCATGATTTTTGTGTTTATAATGGATTAAAAACAGGAAAAACAATTTTACTCATCCAAAATTCATGAAAATTTACCAAAAATTTTTATAATATGTTAGGATGATACATAAAATTTTTGATGATTTTTATCTTCTGTATGCTATTTTTCTTCTATTTTCCCGAGATTTAATACACTTAAATGTACAAAAATCATAAAATTGGGTTAAACAGTTTAGAAATCCATTTTTATATTTTTCCCAGCTTATGTATGTGTAATAACACTTGTAAAAAAGGTTTTGTGAATTTTTGAAACTGTTATCTATTTATTTCTATTTTTATAGAATAAATACACAAAAATCAGAAAAATTGTGTTAAACTTTTTGAAAACACATATTAATATTTTTCCCAGATTATGTACATTGTAAAACAGTTATACAAAAATTATAAGAATTTTTCATGATAATTTACTATTTTTCCATGATTTTATGATTATTCAAGGAATTAAATGGTGAAAAATAGTTAGACAAATCAAAAAGTCAAGAAAATTTATCTTAAGGTCTTTGACTTCAATTAAAACTAAAATACAAAGTTTGGGGAATTTAGAACTAAATTGATTTAGTTTTTGAATATTTAATCATTAGAACACCTCTTAAAATGTTAAATATTAGCATTTCAATAATGTGAATTTTCCAATTAAATTGTTATATAACAATTGATTCATTAAAATTTAATTTTCACAGAAAAATGTTTGTAACTTATCAATATTAAATGTTTGGCATAATTTTATTGTACTGGTAAGTATAATAGTGTTATATTTCGATTAGAGACTCACTAGCGAATACCATTATTGTAGGAATCGATAGTGGTACAAGTGGAACTTAGCTCAAGGCATCATTTGCATCATCTCAATGCATATTGTGAGTATTCACGACTCCCCTTATTTTCGGATTTTATGTTTTGGGGTGGAAAAGCATGTCCAAAAACCATTTATTATTCGTTGTATTTTATTTGACTCGTATAAACTTGGTTGCTATATTTTGCATATTGTGAGTATTCACGCACTCCCCTATTTTCGGTTTTTATGTTTTGGGGTGGAAAAGCATGTCCAAAAAACTATTTATTGTTCGTTGTATTTAAATTGATTTGTATCAAACTCAATTGCTATATTTTGCTATAATTTGCTATATTCTGCTATGTATGTCTATGCAACACGGAACATGAGAACTTATCGTCTTAAGTCCCTTCCCTTATACTTTACTCCAACCATTAACTCTTTGAGCCAATGGTCATTGTGGATAGCGCTATTAGGAATTGACAACTCCTCACTCCCCTGATTGCTTGAGTGCATGATACCATATTAATCTATGGAACGATAAGCATAGATCTTGATAGGGCATCAGTCATAGGCTTGGTTGGTAACTCATTGTTTGCTCATACACATACAAACTTGTTATTTATTATGGCAATAAACTCTTTTATTAATTATAGCAATGAACTTTGTTTCTCATTATAGCAATAAACTTTGTATCTCATTATAACAACGAACTTTTGTTACTAAATACTTATTTACTTGTTTTAGCAACAAACTTGGTTGCTTCTTATAGTAACAAACTTGTTTGCTCCTTGTAGCAATGAACTCTGTTTCACATTATAGCAATGAACTTTGTTTCTCATTATAGCAACGAACCTTTATTACTGAAAACTTATATATTTGTTTTAGCAATGAAATTGTTTGCTCCTAGTAACAACAAATATTATTTTGATTCTTGAAAACTCATTTTAGCAATATACTTTTATTTACGGAAACTTTTATCAAAACTTGATTTTGATTCATGAAATCAATATTATTTTTAACCTGTGAGTACTCACCAACTATTTTTATAGTTGACGCTCGTTTTACATGCTTTTTCAGGAATCATCGAGTAAGTGGCACTTAGGGACACTTCACTTTTAGGAGCATTCTCATGTGTTGTATTTCAATTTACATTATAATTTCTTTTAAAAGTTGTTCAAACCCATTGTAAATTTGTAATGATTTTAATATTATGATTGGTGTTGTCTTTTAACTTTTGCTATGAAACCCTTTATACTGACATGCCTCGTATTTCCGCTTTAGCGGGGTGTGACAAACTGCATTTAATTTCATGGTAGTTTAACTAATAATGATGGGTATTTTGGTAAAAATGATATTTATATTTGGAAGTAGACAATTATTTTGGGACAAACCAAAAGGAAAACATGGACTATTAATATGGGACAGAGAGAGTATAAGGCTATGAGGTGTCCTACCATTTTTACGTGTGGACATATAAGTTAAAAATGACACTTTTTTCAATTATGGCATGGTAACTTACATTGTCGTCGACAAAAAAATAAGGGAGAAAGAGTTATTTAAGTGGTAAATCAAGAGAGAGAAATTTGTAGAAGTTCACCACCAACAAAAAATAGGTTAAGGGGCGGTTTTTACCGTCAACAGGTATCATGTGGGAATACTGTTGTCAAGATTTATAGGACACCATTTAGCCAAATAAAATGTTTTGGAAAAAGATTGTCAAAAAATAGAAGTAGGCGAAAAATAATGCAAAATAAAAAAGTTTAATAAAAAACTATTAAAAGTATTATTCTTAAATATATTATCATTTATAAAGAAAATGTTTTCTCCCGGGTTGTATTATTAATGAACTTACATAGAATATTCATTTCTTTTCATCTTATCTTCTTATTTATGTTATTTTGTAGACTCTTTGAATATTGGTACAACGGATGATTTCATCGATGTCTATGAATTAGAAAATGGATTCTATTCCGAGAATCAAGAGATCATATCCCCGATGAACTCATGTGGGTTTTAGAATCCGAGTCAACCACTTTTGATAACAAACACAAAAGATAAAAACGGGTGATAGATTACCAACACAACAATGACAAATGATAACAAAGAGAAGATGAAATTTAACATAGAGTTAACACAAATGACAAATCCAAGAACAATGGAGAAAGAGAGAGTCTAAAATAGCAATGCTGGCTCTTCAAGTTATAATTCTAAGATGATGTTAGGTAGTGAAACCATCACTAAATGCCAATTAAATAGGTGGCAAAGGAGTTTAACTTCGAAATTACACTATTGAAGAAACGTTGTAGACACTTGGGCATTTATCGGTGGCCTCATCGCAAACTTATGAGCCTACAAACTCTTATTAATAATGTCCAGGTTACACAACATTTCTTTTTCTTTCATAAATTGTTTTCCATATTACAAGTTAAAGTGTTTAATTAACATCATGCAACAAGAATTGAGTAAGGAGCCTGGTGGGCGAGCATAAGGGAAGATAAGGGAAGCAATACTGGTACTGGAAAGAGAGGAAAAAGATGGAAGAGATTTCGGATTTACATCTAGAACACAATACAACGAGATTGAGAAGAGAATGCTTTAAGTCTATCTATAAGAAATGAAGAACCATGGAATCATCGACTTCTTTCACATTGACAACTAAAAAGAAACATGAATGTTGTCATAAAGGAAAATCCGTTACTTGTACTCATAATTAAACCATGTTGTCAAATGCTACAAATAGCATTGTACTATCTTTCTTGGAGTTAATATTTTGCTTTCCTCTTACTATTTCCTTATCTTATAAATACAAATCTCTTTAGCAATTAAATAATCTCTGATTGAAAATACTATTTTTGCTTGATTACTTTCTTTAGTCGATTACTTCTTAGGGTCTTAATATACCCTTACTATTTTTAGCATCCTACTTTCATATGTTTTGGTTAAAACAATATATTTTGAAAACCAACCTTTATAGCATCCTACTTACATATGTTTTGGTTAAAACATATATTTTGAAAACCAACCTTTTATAGCATCCTGATTTCATAGCAAAAGACTTTCAATTTTTTATATGGATTATTTAAGTTTTCATTTGGTTTTAATTATTCTTGATGATGCACAACACTGACTTGAATATACTTTCATTCTATAAGAATCTTTGGTATCTTGATATTATTAAAATTTAGATTCACATTTTCTTCCTTATTTATGAATGATTAAACCCCCCCCCCCCCCCACCTGGGGCTCATTTCATGATCTATTGTCTCTTAACACCGTTCATGTTGTCTTATTTGATCTGTGCTGCCAACTGCATTAATGCTTTTTTAAATGGAAAAATGTTATTAAATTTCGCCTAGTAACTTTCTTCGTTACAATCTTTCTTGAAGTTTTTAGATTTTCTTAAGAGTGCACCTAATTGTTTTAATTAAATATGAACGTACATAGAATCTATAAATCTTATGGAATTAGCTAAACATTTTGGTTGTATATTTATTAATTAATTACTTTTCTAGCTAAGTAACTAATCCCATGATTTATCCTTATAAAAACTTCCATCCGTTCTTTGATTTCCTTGTGGTCCTCCAATCCCAATTATGTATCTTGTGTTTTCGTTACTACGGGCCCATATACAGTCTAAAGAGTTTACTAATTATAGTCTTCTTGAAACAATTTAATATTGTCAAAAAGTATCATAATTGTGTAACTATACATAATTTTCAATCAAATAGTCATTCGAATAATTAACTTTTTACTCTAAAGCAACAATCATACAAGAACATGCAGTAAGGTTGAGTCAAAATTCTGAGTCTATGTAACTCTAATTAGGTAGAGTTTTAAATAATTACTTTATAGTTTTTTAATATTAATTTAAACACATAATTATGTAGATATTTATCTATATCATTTTCTTATACAATTATTTTCAACCAGTGCCAGATTGAAATTTTACTAACATATATAATTGTTTTGTGTATGCAAGTTGTATATAATATATGATTAAATAGACAGTCGAATAAATGATTCTACCCTAAGCCCACAACCAAACAAGGAACATGAAGTAAGGGTGAATTAAATATTCTAAGATTATAAGATCTTAATCATGCTTGACTTTATAGCATACATTTAACCATCATATAATAATAGCACAAGTTCAAGTAGCACATAAAAACAATTTCTAAGACTACAAGACATCCTAATTATCAAGCAATTCTAACATACAATTCTTGAAAAGATTCTTTAGTCTTTATACCAGCATGTATTTCTAACAATTCAAATAATAACATAAACAAGAATATTGGAACTCACTATAATTTCGCGGCCCCGAGTGATTATACGCATTGCATTTTCTCCTTTATATAAAATTCTTTTTTTTTCAACAAGTTTTATAAAATTTTCAGATCCTTAGTTTGAGTTTGGATTCACTGTTTATCTAATTCGCTTAAACCAAGGCTCTGATACCAACTTGTAACGTCCCCAAATTTCCAATCCAAAATTTCATTTTTGTAAAAAATAAAACCATTTCATACATTTAAATAAAACATAGTTTAACAATCGTTTCGAAAAAAAATACATTTAATCCAAAATAAAATAAACAACATAGGTCTTATATGTCGATGTGTGTGTCACACCCCCAGCCGCGGCGGAAACGCCGAGGGACGCGAAGTAAATCAGTAACCATAGTTATTGAGCACACATTGAACAGTTCAAATAAAAATCCTCTTTTATAACCGAAATAAAATTTTACATTGATAAAGACTATCGCTACATCGAGGCACACGCCTAACAATCTGGCGTTACAATGGTATAGTAAAATAAAGGGGAATCTTCTGAGCGAACACATTCGACCTACTAAATAACCTGAGAATACATGCATTTAAAATACGTCAACAAAAATTGTTGTTGAGTTCTACAGGTTTTGGCACAAAGTATTTTTATAATCCAAAGGTGTTTTATAAAATTTATCTGGTAATCCAGATTTTATAAATACATACTTTTCTGTCAAAAGTATAAAATAACTGAGTCATAAAAGTATATTTAGACTCATTTAGAAATATCGTTTACTCAAATCTAAAAATATATCATTCGTTAAATATATAAGTAAATCAAATTTATAACCAATCTTTACGGTTCCCATGACCAAAATGCATTTCATATAGGGATTTTGAATACCAATTTATATAAAGTGGAGTCATATCACTCTTTATGAAAATATAAAATAGTTAAATTTACCAATGAAAACCTTGTACAATCATTCGTATAGTCCATATGTAAAACTCATAAGTTTCGAATTTATAAACTTTGTAAATTCGTGTCATGATATTATTTAAGTATTATCTTACTTATTTAGGAACCGACACTTAACCGGTGGGGCAAACTCCTCCCACATACATATCGTGTTTTCGTAGAAGAACAAAGGGTTTATATAAATAACTTATTAATTGTAAGTTATTGAACCTTAATCAGTCGTGTCACAGTATTAATTAAGTACTATATGACCTAATTTTTGGGATTAACACTTATCGTTTTGAGTCACAAGCTATCAACTACATACAGTCTCTTTCCACTAGTATCGCTGAACAAAGCCCCGTATAAATCCAATAGCGATTCAATACGGTAATAAGGCACACCTACAGGGCCGGTCCTAACGGTGGGCAACCTGGGCGACCGCCCAGGGCCCACGACTCTTATGGGCCCAAAATTTCTGAAATATATAATATATATACATATATAAAAAATAAATTTTATGTATATGTCTTCTAAGGGCCCGATTACCAAATTAACCTAACTTTAACCCAATGAAATAACCTCTTTTTATCTAGGCCTTGGAATGCGTTTTGAAGTAACGTTAAGCAAACACTGTCGTTTAGGGTGTCTTTCAGGAATCTACATCAGGTGGGAACCAATTAATCAAATCGACACCTCGTGAATCCTAATCGTTGCCTCGTGAATCCTAATCAAAATAATGATTCATAATCAGTTATGTCGCGCGACTTCTTCCCTTCTCGTAGTCTCTTACCAGCGTTCAGATTATAATCAGTTATGTCGATTGAATGCAAATTTACAAAGAACCCGACGAATGAGATAAAAACCATAAGGTCAGCTATAGATTTTTTTTGTTTGTATTTTTTCCTCTGATTCTTTTGTTTTTCAACTATTATTAGTTTCCGATTTGATTTTTTATTCATGTTTCTTATATTTTTATTATTATTTATTTATTTATTTTCTGATTTTGTTTGTGCATCTGTGTCTCAGATTGCTGGAGACTGGACTGTTAATTCTTTCTAGCTTTTACCTACGTTTCACATTTTTTACTTAGCAAGGTAATTTTTTTGTAGATATCTGATTCAAAACTCAAAAATTAAAATCCAATTCTAATTTTTCTGATGTTTTAGTGTTGTTTCTGATTTTATTTTGTATCCACGTTCCTAGTCCTGGTATCTAATCAAATGCTGAAAGCTTATATATATATATATATATATATATATATATATATATATATATATATATATATATATATATATATATATATATATATATATATATTCTGGTTTTGGATGTTCTCAGATTTCTCGAGACTTGACTTTATATCTTCTACCTACGTTTTAGATTTTTAAACTTAAGAAGGTAATATTTTTTCTTGATATATGATTCAGAATTCAAAACTTTAAATCCAGTTCTAATTTTCAGATGTTTGATTGTTTGTTTCTGATTTTAATTTGCGGTTGCACCTTGATTTAAATTGAATATGATATTAGGCTTCTACAACTTTGAGACATAAATCATATACCAAAAATCAGATGTAATTTTTCCCATAAGTAGATAGTGTTTAACTATTGACAATCTACAATGTTTTCCAAAAAACATTTATCTGGAAGTCAAAAAAGGAAGAAACGAAATTTTTTTAACGCCTTCAATCAAACTTATAAAGGATCCATGCATAATTTTTTCAAACCATTAAGTTCGTCTAGTTTGATTGAAGAAAAAGTAATTTGAATTAAAATGATACTAATTTCTCTTTTAGGTAATGTTGTGGTCATATTTATGTTTCTAATATTAATATTGATTTTTGTGGACTTTGTATCGATGTGTTTATTTTTAAATTAAATTAAATTTTATTTATTATTCTAGGGGCCCATTTTTTTCTTTTCGCCTTGGGCCCGCAAGACGTTTGGATCGGCTCTGCACACCCAGGATCTATGATGAGGTCATAACCGAACTGTGACGTACAAACCTCTAAACAAGCACTTACAAGTTTTAGTGTTGAAAGTCCACACCCAAGTCTGCTCAATCTTGGGGACTTTATCGTTTAGGAAACGCCACAGCCCGTTTCGACTCGTCAGCCGTTGGTTGTAGCTAGCAACGGTGGCGGGATGTCAACCTATATAAGTATGTGATCCTAAACTTATACCTGGCGTTCCTCGTTCCAATACAAATTAACGGTTATGACATAGAGGAATTTCCCACTAAGATGTGCGGTCTTAGGATTGTGACAAACATAACCCATGCATCTTAGGAAATGATCATAACTCATAAAGCTTTTAGAACAAACGTAGCTCATATAGGACGTCCCGTGGGAGTGATGGTTCCTAACAATGGGTCTAGGCATCCAGATCCAAAACTCTCCATTATAAGTATATCGGACACATATTATTATTTGGTGTTTAGGATTAATTATTAATTGAAGTCTTATGGTATTTGAGATTCGTAAGCCTTAACACATTTCCAGCTTTTATTATTTCTCATGACGGAATTTGGGCAACATAACGGTTGTTATTATAACATTTACCAGGTTTCAACCAACGTGAAACCAACAATTTCTATGATATTTATAACACACGAGATTAATACAATATAACATTTCATAAATGACGACTCTTAATTATTAAAGTCTACTAAATTATTTATTGCAATAATAATTCATGACAGTAAATTGAGTTATATAAGTCATATTTTTATAATAAATATAAAAATATATTAATACATTTTCCATTCATTTTTACACAACCTTATATATTAAATGTTAAATTTGATAATTTTAACTAACGATTATATAATTTCATAAATTTAGCATTTCCACAATTTATAACCAAGTACTTTCATTTTATATGCAGATAATATTTTGATTTAATAAATCTTAATATGCATATTAATAATCGTGACAAAAGATATACATATTAACTTTTAGCAATCTACTTTACTTGTATAGTTTATAAATGATTTATAACATTTTAGATTGCTATTTAGTAAGTTTTCGCAATTAATAAAGTATTCTACTATTTTGTGTATAAAATATGGAAATTGTCAACACTTTAATAGACACGCATGTATTCTCCCCCAAATATTAAAGTAGTAAAAGAGGGGCCGTAGAAACTCACATTCGATGCAAGATATCGATCCCGGTTCGCTTTTTGGTGAAGCTTCACATGATAAATCGCAACGTAACCACTCTTGGACTTTCAAATGTTTTCGGGTCTATTTGGTAATAGTTTAAATTAAAGGGACTCATTTTCAAATATATTATAATTAAAAGAGAAGGTTATTTTGTAATTTATTTTACACAAAGGGACAATTTTTATATTTTAAAATAGTTTAGGGACCATCTTTGAAAAGTCTAAATCACATGGGACTAGGTTTGTAAGGGTTTTTATCAAATGGTTGATTTAATTTTTGGCTACAACTGCAAGGACTGATTTCATAAATTTCATAAAATATACAAAGAGGTCGACCCATTCATCTTCTTCACTCAATCGGGCAGGTAATAACGCGAAGGAAGCAAGTTCCAATGGGTTCGTAGGTGGTTGAACAGATCGCAAGGAGGGAGAGATAATCTCCTGCAGGCTTCACTTAAACTTCCACATTTGATCAAATCCTTCACATTTAATAAAATCCTTCACATTTAATTAAATCTTTCACGTTTCATTTAATCATTCACACTTAATTAAATCCTTCACATTTGATTTAATCCTTCACATCTAATTAAATCCTTCACACTTAATTTAATCTTTAACATTTAAAAAATCCATCACATTTGATTTAATCACGGTGAGCCAAAAAATTCACAACAATCCATCGTTTGATTTTTAGGGTAGGAAGGAGACTTTAGGTTTTTATCCGCCTTGTCATCATAAATGACCATGGTTTTCTCATGGGTTGATTTGGTCGTACAACTTTCTTGTAGTACAGATCTAGAAAAAATGGGGAGGTAGTCAGTTCATACCTATGATAATGTCGAAGCTTCCGCTTGCAATTGGTATGAAGTCTATGAGTAATGATCGATCGTCATTGGTTACTTTATCATTTAAAGGGGTTTAGCATAATGACTTGACGTGACACAAACAAACCGTGTCATATAGACAACGATATCGGATTTTTGGTGACACGCATGAGATTGTCGTGAAAACATGATTCGGTAGTTGTTAGAATGAAATTTATTAAAATTTTGCGAGTAGATTTCTGACAACTCACTAATTGTCTCTACTCTATAGGTTTTCTCCAAACTATTGGGTTCATAACTCATAATAGTTTCAAGTGTTAGGGTTTACAAGGATTTCTTTGCATATATTAACTAAAATTACTTTAGCATACAATTGTTTAATAAGAAACGAGCCAGTAAGAACTGATGTTTCCTGGATTTCACTCCTTGTTCCGATCACGATTGCTCTGAATCGAGTTGTCACCTCCTGGTTCTTCAGTCCTGAGCAGCTTCTCCAGTTTAATAACACGCTTTTCTTTAACTAGTGCTTGTTTTAATTTCTCTATCTCACTTTTCTTTATAACACGCTTTTCTTTAGCATACAAGTGTTTAATAAGAAACGAGCCAGTAACAACTGATGTTTCCTGGATTTCACTCCTTGTTCCGATCACAATTGCTCCGAATCGAGTTGTCACCTCCTGGTTCTTCAGTCCTGAGCAGTTTATCCATCTTAATAACACACTTTTCTTTAACTAGTGCTTGTTTTAATTTCTCTATCTCACTTCCACGGGCATCTTCTTTAGTTATTCTCAAGTTGTGGCATAAGCGGAGTCAAAGCTTATAATTGCCGTATAGTAGTTCTACTCGGTAATGCAAGTGTCCTTAAAGGTGTAGGTGGCCTTATTTTGAACTTGGATGGTTTAAACATAATTCGGAAGGTTCACAACAAAATGAAATGGACAGATTGAATACTTAAGCTGAATTCAAAATGATGTGCGAAGGTGCATATTTTTACAAGGTATTCATGAGATGGCTAACTGCAGTATTCATAGCATATCATAGCCGAGAAATTAGCATTCCGAGATAAACTTCGGACATGATTTATGTTTGTGACACTTATAGTTTCAATAACATTTTAGGTAAATATTCGCTAAGTATTCGCAAGTGCTCATTAAAATTTTTGAGAGTTCTTAAATGTTTCGAATTGTGATTCTCTTTATATATTCTGGATTCCAAGAGTTTTAGTCTACCAACAACCGAATCCAAGCTTGATTGTGCATCGGTCTAACCATAATTAAACATAGGTGATCAGTCTACGTCTAGTTGTGGTTCGGCCCACATACAATCAACTTAGCTAAGGTGTTTGACCTAAAACCTTGCTTTTTATTAGCATTCTAGTGTTAGAGTTTATATAACTCTATATTTGCGAGGTTAAGGAAGATACTTAACATAAGAGAGTAAGCCCTAGGCTATAGACGTGCTTTCCTAAGAAAGTACTAGTTCGCTATAGCCAATACCTCTTATATCAATCTGTAACACCCCTGGCCGCCGGCGGAAACGACGAGGTACGCGACGTAAATCAGTAACCACAGTTATTGAACATACATTGAACAATACAAATAAAAATCCTCTACTATAACCGAAATAAAAATTTACATTGATAAAGACTATCGCTACATCGAGTTACACGCCTAACAATCTGGCATTACAATAGTATAGTAAAATAACGGGTAATCTTCTGAGCAAACACATCCGACCTGCTAAATAATCTGAGAATACATGCATTTAAAATACGTCAACAAAAATTATTGGTGAGTTCTACTGGTTTTGACAAAAAGTATTTTTATAATCCAAAGGTGTTTTAAAAAATTTATTTGGTAATCCAGCTTTTATAAATACATACTTTTCTGTCAAAAGTATAAAATAACTAAGTCATAAAAGTATATTTAGACTCATTTAGAAATATCGTTTACTCAAATCTAAAAATACACCAAACGAAGCGGTGCATGGTTTGTTTTAGGAAAATCATATAAATACTGATTTTGGTAACTTAAAATGGGTGTAACTTTCTCATACGACATACATTTGGGATGTTCTTTATATCCACGAAATTAGGTGAACGTAATCTACTCAAATATTTTATCGATAATTCTTAGATACAAGCAATGCAAAATTTTATTTTTAACGTCACAAATAGAATTAATTTTTGTTGGTTTTTGATTCAATCTTCAACGATAGACATTTTAAACAGTTTATGATGTTCTAAAAGAAATTATAAATATAATATATGTAATATACATTATAAACATCATGTTAAATACAATTGGCCATTAATATATAGCGGTTCGTGGTGATTGGACCACCGAACTCTGACCGATCTTTACCAATTGTTACATTATCCCCCTGTTGAAAGAAATTTCGTCCAAAAATTCAACGTGTAGATAAAATATTATAAAACAATTGGTGGGGATTTTCGTTTCGCTTGATCCATACATGATCTTTTTAAAGCCAGTTTAATACGCGTAGCTCTAGATTGGATAACTGATCCAACATATGACTTTACCACAAGCCACAACTAAATAGGGAATACTAATAAGACCGAATCAAATACTTTAAAGATTATTGAATCTTAAATACAGTTATACGATGATGTACTTTCCAAAAATATGAGACACTAGCGCGGTTTCCAAGTACACTCATTGAGATTTGGCATATTAAAGAACGTTCTGCACATCGTTTAGTTCTCAAGATAATTTTATATAATTAACATGACCAAATTAGGTTAAAATTGTCAAAGTTACTTTGAGTCACGGCTTAACTTGACTTTTTTTGTTCACATAACTCCCTTGTCGTTCGTGCACATTCTGTAATCGTTATTAGGTTCACCTAATCTTTTCTATGATCTTGTAAGTGATTCATGGATCCAAATGTAGCATATCATCTTCATGTTTTTGCTCATTTTCATAACTCCAAACACTGTTCAACATGTCGAGGGTTGACACTCTCGCCTATATAAGGCTTCAAATGAAAATCTCTTCTTTCATGCATGTTCATCACTTCAATCCTTTCAATTCTAAGCACATTAGGTCAGAGCCTGGATGAATGGGATATTTTAACCTGTGAGCTTTGTTCAAAACTATGCTCATATGTTCACTATACTTAGGGGTACATATTTGGTTCATAGAGTATCGCATCCCATCATCCGTGAACTTGACTTGTTTATCCATCCTTCATAGAGCTTTACTTGCGAAGCCTTTCCTCTTTCGAGTCTCGAGTTAAACTTCTTGAATTTGAGCTGTAGGTTGTGAATGGATATACATAGTTAATGTTCATACTCAACCGGATTTGGAACATTCTTTTCGGCTCAAGACATTTTCTACTTTGTCAATCTCATTACGATGTTAACGAATCTCACCCATCATGACGATAGTAAATTTCTTATTTATGTCATCCAACCAAAAGCATAGGCAAAAACCTTGTCGCGATTCATCTATGTGCACATCAATCTTTTATGCACATGTCGTCATATACGAACAAGTTCTCTGTTCTTTCAGAAAAGTAGGATTGATGCGTTACACCATAGTTGTTCCAACTTCTGGAGGCATCCATCATAAATTCTTTTGTTGTTAAAATTCCAGCGTTTATTTCTTGGGAATAATTCTTCAGTTAAACTTCCACGTTTGATCAAATTCTTCACATTTGATTTAATCATTCACATTTAATTAAATCCTTCACATTTAATTAAATCCTTAACATTTGATTTAATCCTTCACATTTGATTTAATCATTCACATTTTATTAAATCTTTCTTATTTGATTTAATCACGGTGAGCCGAAAAATTCACAGCAATCCATCATTTGATTTTTAGGGTAGGAAGGAGACTTTAGGTTTTTCTCCGGCTTTTCATCATAAATGACCATGGTTTTCTCGTGGGTTGATTTGGTCATACAAATTTCTTGTAGTATAGATCTAGACAAAATGGGGAGGTAGTCGGTTCATACCTATGATAATGTCGAAGCTTCCGCTTGCAATTGGTATGAAGTCTATGAGTAAAGATCGATCGTCATTCGTTACTTTATCATTTAAAGGGGTTTAGTATAATGACTTGACGTGACACAAACAAACCGTGTCATATAGACAATGATATCGGATTTTTGGTGACACGCATGAGATTGTCGTGAAAACATGATTCGGTAGTTGTTAGAATGAAATTTATTAAAATTTCACGAGTAGATTTCTGACAGCTCACTAATTGTCTCTACTCTATAGGTTTTCTCCAAACTATTGGGTTCATGACTCATAATAGTTTCAAGTGTTAGGGTTCACAAGGATTTCTTTGCATATATTAACTAAAAGTACTTTAGCATGCAATTGTTTAATAAGAAACGAGCCAGTAACAACTGATGTTTCCTGGATTTCATTCCTTGTTCCGATCACGATTGCTCCGAATCGAGTTGTCACCTCCTGGTTCTTCAAGTCCTGAGCAGTTTCGCCATCTTAATAACAAGCTTTTCTTTAGTGCATCGGTCTAACCATAATTAAACATAGGTGATCAGTCTACGTCTAGTTGTTCGGCCCACATACAATCAACTTAGGTAAGGTGTTTGACCTAAAACCTTGCTTTGTATTAGCATTTGAGGGTTAGAGTTTATATAACTCTATATTTGCGAGGTTAAGAAATATACTTAACATAAGAGAGTAAGCTCTAGGCTATAAACGTGCTTTCCTAAGAAAGTACTAGTTTGCTATATCCAATAGCTCTTATACCAATCTGTCATACCCCTTGTCGCCGACGGAAAAGACGAGGTGCGCAACGTAAATCAGTAACCACAGTTATTGAAAATACATTGAACAGTACAAATAAAAATCCTCTATTATAACCGAAATAAAAATTTACACTGAAAAAGACTACCGCTACATCGAGTCACATGCTTAACAATCTAGCATTACAATGGTATAGTTGTAGCTAGCAACGGTGGCGGGATGTCAACCCGTTTCGGCTCGTCAGCCGATGGTTGTAGCTAGCAACGGTGGCGGGATGTCAACCCATATAAGTACACTATCCTGAAACTTAGACCTGGTGTTCCTCGTTCCAATATAAATTAATGGTCATGACATAGAGGAATTTTCCACTAAGATTTACGGTGTTATGATATTTGACAAACATAGCCCATGCAGCTTAGGAAATGATCCTAACTCATAAAGCTTTTAGAACAAACGTAGCTCATATAGAACATCTCGTGGGTGTGATTGATCCTAACAATGAGTATAGGCATCCTGATCCTAAACTCTCCATTATAAGTATATTGGACACCTATAATTATTTGGTGTTTAGGATTAATTATTGATTGAAGTCTTATGGTATTTGAGATTCGTAAGACTAAACACATTTCTAGATTTTATTATTTCTCATGATGGAATTTGGGCAACATAAAGGTTGTTATTATAACATTTACCAGGTTTCAACCAACGTGAAACCAACAATTTCCATGATATTTATAACTCATGAGATTAATACAATATAATATTTCAAAAATGACTACTCTTAATTATTAAAGTCTACTACATTATTTATTGCAATAATAATTCATGACTTAGTAAATTGAGTTATATAAGTCATATTTTTATATTAAATATAAAAATATATTAATACATTTTCCATTCATTTTTACACAACCTTAAATTTTAAACGTTAAATTTGATTATTTTAACTAACAATTATACAATTTCATAAATTTAGTATTTCGACATTTTATAACCATGTACTTTCATTTGATACGCGGATAATATTTTGATTTAATAAATCTTAATATGCATATTAATAATCATGACAAACGATAAACATATTAACTTTTAGCAATCTACTTTACTTGTATAGTTTATAAATGATTTATAACATTTTAGATTGTTATTTAGTAAGTTTTGTCAATTAATAAAGTATGCTGCTATTTTGTGTATAAAATATGGAAATTATCAACACTTTAATAGACACGCATGTATTCTCCCCCAAATATTGAAGAAGTAAAAGATGGGTCGTAGAAACTCACATTCGATGCGTGATCATGATCGCGGATCGCTTTTTGGTGAAGCTTCACGTGAGAAATCGCAACGTAACCACTCTTGGACTTTCAAATGTTTCCGGGTCTATTTGGTAATATTTTATATTAAAGGGACTCATTTTCAACTATTTTATAATTAAAATAAAAGGTTATTTTGTAATTTCTTTTACACAAAGGGACCATTTTTGATCTTTTAAAATAGTTTAGGGACCATTTTTGAAAAGACTAACTCACACGGGACTAGGTTTGTAAGGGTTTTTATCAAATGGCTGATTTTATTTTTTGGCTACAGTTGCAGGGACTGATTTCGTCAAATTCATCAAATATACAAAGAGGTCGACCCATTCATCTTCTTCATTCAATCGGGCACAGAAGAACGTGAAGGAAGCAGGCTCCAATGGGTTCGCTGGTGGTTGAACAGATCGCATGGAAGGGAGAGCTAATCTCCGGCAGACTTCCCTTGGTTCACTATCTCCGTCTCCAGCAGCCACCAATCGTGGAAAGGAAAGGAACACGAATGACGATGAATCCAGGGGCGAGGAGGAACATAAGGCGGCGGTGGCGGAGATGGTGGTTTCCATGTCTGAAACAGCGAGAGAGAGTGAGGGGGACAACCGGTATCCGACAGCGATTTGTGAAGGAAGGGAGGCAGATGCAGTAGTAGGGGGTGTTCTATTTGTGCTCGTCGGACCCACTGGATGGAGGATCGAAGTTGGCAATTGGTGGTGGTGGTAACAGGTTGGTGATGGTGGCGGAGCAAGGTGGCTGCAGGCGCCTCCGGGGAGCTCTTCCTGGCTCGTTTATTGTGGTTGTTTGTTTATCGGAACAAAGAAAAAGAGGAAGCAATAGATCGATAGTTGTTTTGGGTTTGATTGTTTGACAGGGAAGGAGAAGGAAGAGAAAGGGAGTTGACCCTCTGGTGCCTTTCTCGTTTCTTACCTCTTGTCTCCGGCACAATCCCGACAGAACAAAAGCAGCAGCAAAAGTGGGACTGTCATGGCCGGCGACAGTCACCGGTCCTCTTCCTACTGTGGCCAACGATCAAGAGGAACAGGAATGAGAGCGGGTGGGGGAGACGTATCCTTCGGGTGGACCAAATTATTGAACATGATATATATCTGATTTTTCCGAAGATTTAGTCGATTTTAAGTAGATTGTAATTCATTTTGTTGTACGTTTAAGATTTTAAAATATATTTGGTGTAAAAAAAATAAGCAATATGTATTTTATTTATTTATTCAATTTGTGATGTAATCTCCGATCCTCGACTCTCGTGCCATCGATCCCGACTTTGTAATATTTTTATGAAAATGTTTGCTTGTAGTCTCGGTCGTGCTGATTCCAAAAATGCATACGGAATTCAATTCCGGTAAACCAAACTCCGTGAATTTACGTTTAAAGTTTTGTGATTAATAGGGTCGAATTCGACAGATTTTTCGTATCTAATTTTGGTCGAGGTTAAAAATATTATAATAATATAATAAATTAATATATCATAACCTGAATTAACAAACATGCTCAAAAGCAGTTTACGAGACTTGTAGCTATCCCAAACGAAGCAGTGCACGGTTTGTTTTAGAAAAATCATATAAATACTGATTTTTGTAACTTAAAATGGACATAACTTTCTCATACGACCTCCGTTTTGGACGTTCTTTATATCCACGAAATCAGGAGAACGTAATCTACTCAAATTTCTTATCCACAATTCTCAAATATAATTAAAGAAAAAATTTATTTTTAACATCACAAAGAGAATTATTTTGTGTGTTTTTTATTCAATCTTTAACGATAGACATTTTAAACAGTTTGGGATGTTCTAAAAGAAATTATAAATATAATATATTTAATATACATTATAAAGATCAAGTTACCTACAATTGACCATTAATACATAGCGGTTCGTGGTGGTTTTACCGCCGAACTTTGACCGATTTTTACCAATTGTTACATTATCCCCCCGTTGAAAGGAATTTCATCCCGAAATTCAACGTGTAGATAAAAATATTATAAAACAATTGGTGGGGATTTTCGTTTCGCTTGATCCATACATGATCTTTTTAAAGTCAGTTTAATCCGCGTAGCTCTAGATTAGATAATTGATCCAACATATGACTTTACCACAAGTCACAGCTAAATAGGGAATACGGACTAAAACCAAATCAAATACTTTAAAGATTATTGAATCTTAAATACAATTCTACGGTGATGTACTTTCCAAAAATATGAGACACTAGCATGGTTTCCTAGTACATTCATTGAGATTTTGCGTACGAAAGAACGCCGTGCACATCGTTAAGTACTCAAGATAATTTGATATAATTAACAGTACCAAATTATGTTAAAATTTTCGAAGGTACTTTGAGTTGCGGTTTAACTTGACCATTTTATTGTTCACATAACTCTCTTATCGTTCGTGCACAGTCTGTAATCGTTATTAGGTTCACAATATTTTCTGTGATTTCGTAAGTGATTCATGGATCCAAATGCAGCATATCATCTTCATGTTTTTTCCTCATTTTCATAATTCCAATCATTGTTCAACATGTCTAGGGTTAACATTCTCGCCTATATAAGGCTTCAAATGGTAATCTCCGCTTTCATGCATGTTCATCACTTCAATCCTTTCAATTCTAAGCACATTAGGTCAGAGCCTGGATGAATGGGACATTTTAACCTGTGAGCTTTATTCAAAACTATGCTCATGTGTTCACTGTAATAAGGGGTACAAATTTGGTTCATAGAGTATCGCATCCTGTCATCCCTGAGCTTGACTTTTTTATCCATCCTTCACAAAGCTTCACTTGTGAAACCTTTCCTCTCTCAGAGTCTTGAGTTAAACTTCTCAAATTTGAGTCGTAAGTTGTGAATGGATATTCATAGTTAATGTTCATAATCAACGGGATATGGTATGTTCTTTTCGGCTCAAGACATTTTCTACTATGTCAATCTCATTACGATGTAAACGAATCTCACGCATCATGATGACAGTAAATTTCTCATTTATGTCATCCAACCAAAAGCATAGGCAAAAACCTTGTCTCGATTCATCTATGTGCACCTCAATCCTTTATGTAGATGTCCTCATATACGAACAAGTTCTCTGTTCTTTCAGAAAAGCAGGATTGATGCGTTACACCATAGTTGTTCCAACTTCTGGAGGCAGCAATCATAAATTCTTTTGTTGTTAAAATTTCAGCGTTTATTTCTTGGGAAGAAGTCTTCACTTAAACTTCCACATTTGATCAAATTCTTCACATTTGATTTAATCCTTCACATTTAATAAAATCCTTCACATTTAATTAAATCTTTCACATTTCATTTAATCATTTACCTTTAATTAAATCATTCACATCTAATTAAATCTTTCACATTTAATTAAATCCTTCACATTATATATATATATATATATATATATATATATATATATATATATATATATATATATATATATAATCTCGTGGGATGTTAGAACAGGAACTGTTTAACATTCATTGGCCACATACTTTTCTTTCCTTCACAGATTTGCCACAGGAGTTTACCTTTTTCTCCCTCGCCGCCCTTGTCATCCAATCATATTTTTCACCGACTCCTTCCACCGCCTTCTACCTTTCATATACCTTTCTCCTTCACCGCATCTCTCTCCCTGTGTTTCTCTTACATTTAGAAGTTAGCACCGCCATCCTCAAAGCCTCAAAATTTCTTCTCCGATCATCTCATAACCACTACCACCACCGCCCTACACGCCACCTTTTCATCACCTCCGTCTTTCAGAGCCTTTGTCGACTGGAAGATCGAGAGTCGTCGTTTGAGCGACAACTTCCCCTGAATATCATTATACGCCTTTGTTGATGCTAAGACTTGCGTCTGACGTGCTGTAACGTTGACGTTGATGGTAAGTTTTCAAAGATTCAAAACGCTTGCCAAATTGGTTGAAATTGGGGTTGACGCATAATTCAGATAATGCAACTACCAACACCACCACGACTCTCCTCTTTCTGACTTACCTAATCAGCGATTCTTAAGTTTTTATGGCCTTTGTTTGATTAATTGTCAAGTTTTTCTTTTGTTTAGTCAATTCTTAGGTCTTTATGACCTTTCTTTGATCGATTGTTACATCTTTTTATGCTTCACTTCTTCCAGGAGGGTATATATTCTACATGTCGGTTGAAAAAGATTGGTGTATAGAGGCTGTTAATATTCTAAAGGAAAGTGCACATGCAGTGTTGTGGAAATGCCCAAGAGAACGTAATATGTTTCTATTATTTGTCTATCAGGTTGTTGGATCAAGACATACGTATCCATTTGAACTCCTAACCTTAAGGATTTTTCTTTTGATTTCTTTTGCATTTTTATGTAAAACTATATTCTTTTTTACAGAACTGACCGTATTTGATCTATATTCCATGCCTTCCTGCTCCTCCTGCATAATAAACTCATTGGTTGCGGGTATCTCTTTATTTGTTTCATGTATTACTTTATTGTCTTTTAAGTATAATTACATTTTGTAAAGTATAATGGTTAATAATAAAAACTTGTACTTACAAGACAATTGTCTTATGTAAGTTTGCAGAGGCCATGACGAATAAAGCAACAATCTAATTTTTGGGTGAAGAAGGTAAACATCAAAACCATATGTTGCCAAATTATTAGTTATTTAATTGGGTAAGACAAAATTACAAAAATGGTCCCTGTGGTTTACCAAAAGTCACAAAGTCAGTCCCTGCTAATTTTTTTTTTATGCAAATGGTCCTTGTGGTTTGCAAAACTTGCACAGATGGCCCTTTTTACTAAATCCGTTAGTATTCAGCCGTTAGGGTAAGGGCATTTTCGTCTTTTCAGGTATAAAGGGACTAAATTCGTGATATATGGTAAACCACAGGGACCATTTTTGAAATTTGTTTGAAAAAATAATTATGTGGCTGAAGGATGGGGAGGGATTGAACCTGAGACCTCCACCTATTAAATGGCCAAAGCCTTAACCATTTGGGCTGCATGCATATTTGGTTTATATTTTCCAAATACTAATTTATATAATAAGTAGAACATTAAAATATAAGCAATAAATAAATTACAAAACATATTTTTTTACATATTTTTTTTAATAAAACAAAATGTATTTTCGTATTATAAAAAAATTACAAACAATTTGTATGCATTTTTATGTATTTATTTTACATAAAAACGTATTTTTTTGTCTTTAAAAAAATACGTCTTTGTATAACAAATACATTTTTGTAAAATATATTTTTTTAATGTGTTTGAAATAATAATAATAATTAACACCGATTTTAGAGCTATCGATCCAAAAGAATTTATACATTTTTTTTATTTCATGAGTAATGTTAATTATTATTATTTCAAAGACATAAAAAAATATATTTCACGAAAACGTATTTGTTATACGAAAACTATTTTTTAAAGATATAAAAAAAAATATTTTACGAAGGATAAAAAAATGTATTTCGTAAAATATATATATTTCGTAAAATAATAATAATAATAATTAACACCGGTTTTAAAACTATCGATCAAAAAGAATTTATACAATTTTTTATGTCATGAGTAGTGTTAATTATTATTATTTCAAAGACATAAAAAAATATATTTTACGAAAACGTATTTGTTATACAAAAACTTATTTTTCAAAGATATAAAAAAATATATTTTACGAAATACGTTTTTATATACGAAAACGTATTTTTTAGAGACATAAAAAATATATATATTTACGAAAACGTATTTTTTAAAGATATAAAATATATATATTTTACGAAAAAAAAATTACGAAAGACAAAAAATACATTTTTATATAAAATAAATACATAAAAATGCATACAAATTGTTTGTAATTTTTTTTATAGTATGAAAATACATTTTGTTTTATTAAAAAAATATGTAAAACAATATGTTTTGTAATTTATTTATTGCTTATGTTTTAACGTTCTAATTATTATATAAATTAGTATTTGGAAAATATAAACCAAATATACATGCAGCCCAACTGGTTAAGGCTTTGGCCATTTAATTGGTGGAGGTCTTAAGTTCAATCCGTCCCCCCATCCTTCAGCCACATAACTATTTTTTCAAACAAATTTCAAAAATGGTCCCTGTGGCTTACCATATATCACGAATTTAGTCCTTTTATACCTGAAAAGACGAAAATGTCCTTACCCTAAAGGCTGAATACTAACGGAGTTAGTAAAAAGGGCCATCTGTGCAAGTTTTGCAAACGACAAGGACCATTTGCATAAAAAAAACAAACAAATTTCAAAAATGGTCCCTGTGGTTTACCATATATCACGAATTTAGTCCCTTTATACCTGAAAAGACGAAAATGCCCTTACCCTAACGGCTGAATACTAACGGTGTTAGTAAAAAGGGCCATCTGTGCAAGTTTTGCAAACCACAAGGACCATTAGCATCAAGAAAAATTAGCAGGGACTGACTTTGTCGGATGAAGCGTTTCGTTGTTTAGCCATGGAGATTTTTATGGTTTAATTAGAAAAAATAAAATATTAGTGGCTAAATCTCAAAACTAAGTAAAGGCATAAACAATAGTAAAAGAAGAATCATGTATGTGTATGAGAGAAAGATAGAGAAAGAGAGAGATACAAATATGCTCCCAAAATTTAACACATATTTGAAACTTAAAACATTCACTCACGTGAGTTGCATTAACTATTCTATTTAATGATTTACTCCAATCTTCTTTTATCATTCCTGTTATGATGTTGTACACATTTTTTTTGAATAATTTTAATTTTTAAATTGTTTACAGGTTGTTGATCTTTCCTATTATTGTAGAATAAGAGGTAAACTTTCATGCATTGTTTCTATACATATTTTTATAATCTTTCTGAATTAGTTATGTGGTATTGAAATTTCCAAATCTATTGATACACAGTGAATGGAGAAGATCGCATACCATTTCTTCACAACCAAAGTACAGCTAACTTTGAAGCACTTTTGAAAGAAGGGGTAATTTAATTTTAATCCTTTAAAAAATGAATTATTTGGTTCTTGTAGGATAACACGACTATAGCAGGGGAAAAAATGTAAGAAAAATAGATTATGGAGGACAGATGTGTGAAGACTCTCAAAGGTGATCTTCCTTTTCACTGTCCTCCCTTTTCCTTTACACCTACTCGAGGTGATCTTCCTTTACACCAACAGTCAATTTCTTTCTTACTTACTCTACTTTGTCCCTAAATTTTTTGTTGTATTTGTGTTTTTAGGTGTACCAAAGCTTTGAATTTGAAGAATTCTTCAACAGAAGAAGCGACTCTCAGTTTGAAGGTGTGCAATGTTCCAGAATTATCAAAACCATGGACAAAAACATATCCTGTACGAAATTTGGGGGCCAGGTGAGTTAGGACTCAGTTGATTGTATTTGTGAATGCTGAATATATTAAAGTTTTTCTTATGTGTGTATGTGTATGTTTCTGTGATTAGCTATGTCTGTAAGTCAAGTAATTAGCTTCAATTTCTGGTACAGATCAATTTCAGCCATGGGAATATAAAAGGAATGTTACACAACAAGTTTTTTTTTTTTAAGTTGGGATCTTGAAACTAAGTTGGTGTAATACGTTTAGTGAAATAAGGGTAACTCCAATCTTCAATAATCGATTTATTGTGTTTGTATTTTTCATATGATTATTCTGTTAATATATTTTTGTTGTTTTACGAAACTTTAAGTAGACATAATAGACATAGTCATTGAGCTTTAAGTAGACATAATCGATAACATGTGGTTTTCGTCAAAAGGAACAACTACATCCATTCAGGTTTAATAACAACAGCGTTATTACATAAAAGCAACACTATTTCTGCATGCACTATTTCCCCTATTGTTGTTTTGGGGTAATTCAACAATAAAATGGAAATTTAAACTTTTCTAATTAAATAGACTATAGAAAAAACAAAACTCCTGATCCATGCGAAGCATGGGCCTTTTCCTAGTTTGATTTAATTACTGTGAGCCGAAAAATTCGCAACAATCCATCGTTTGATTTTTAGGGTAGGAAGGAGACTTTAGGTTTTTCTCCGGCTTGTCATCATAAATGACCATGGTTTTCTCATGGGTTGATTTGGTCGTACAACTTTCTTGTAGTACAGATCTAGACAAAATGGGGAGGTAGTCAGTTCATACCTATGATAATGTCAAAGCTTCCGCTTGGAATTGGTATGAAGTCTATGAGTAAAGATTGATCGCCATTGGTTACTTTAACATTTAAAGGGGTTAGTATAACGACTTGACGTGACACAAACAAAACCATGTCATATAGACAACGATATCGGATTTTTGGTGACATACGCAAGAGATTATCGTGAAAACATGGTTCGGTAGGTGTTAGAATGATATTTATTAAAATTTTGCGAGTAGATTTCTGGCAGCTCACTAATTGTCTCTACTCTATAGGTTTTCTCCAAACTATTGGGTTCATGACTCATAATAGTTTCAAGTGTTAGGGTTCACAAGGATTTCTTTGCATATATTAACTAAAAGTACTTTAGCATACAAGTGTTTAATAAGAAACGAGCCAGTAACAACTGATGTTTCCAGGATTTCACTCCTTGTTCCGATCATGATTGCTCTTAATCGAGTTGTCACCTCCTGGTTCTTCAGTCCTGAGCAGTTTCTCCATCTTAATAACACGCTTTTCTTTAACTAGTGTGTTTTTTAATTTCTGTATCTCACTTCCACGAGCATCTTCTTTAGTTATTCTCAAGTTGTGGCATAAGCGGAGTCAAAGCTTATAATTCCCGTATATTAGTTCTACTCGGTAATGCAAGTGTCCTTAAAGGTGTAGGTGGCCTTCTTTTGAACTTGGATGGTTTAAACATAAGTCGAAAGGTTCACAACAAAATGAAATGGACGGATTGAATACTTAAGCTGAATTCAAAATGATTCGCGAAGGTGCATATTTTTACATGGTATTCATGAGATGGCTAACTGAAGTATCCGTAGCATATCATAGCCGAGAAATTAGCATTCCGAGAAAAACTTCGGACATGATTTATGTTCGTGACACTTATAGTTTCAATAACATTTTAGGTAAATATTCGCTAATTATTCGCAAGTGCTCATTAAAATTTTTGAGAGTTCTTAAATGTTTCGAATTGTGATTCTCTTTATATATTCTGGATTCCAAGAGTTTTAGTCTACCAACAACCGAATCCAAGCTTGATTGTGCATCGGTCTAACCATAATTAAACATAGGTGATCAGTCTACGTCTAGTTGTGGTTCGGCCCACATACAATCAACTTAGCTAAGGTGTTTGACCTAAAACCTTGCTTTGTATTAGCATTCGACGGTTCGAGTTTATATAACTCTATATTTGCGAGGTTAAGGAATATACTTAACATAAGAGAGTAAACCCTAGGCTATAGACACGCTTTCCTAAGAAAGTACTAGTTCGCTATAGGCAATAGCTCTTATACCAATCAGTCACACCCTTGGCCGCCGGCAGAAACGCCGAGGTGCGAGACGTAAATCAGTAACCATAGTTATTGAACATACATTGAACAGTACAAATAAAAATCCTCTATTATAACCGAAATAACAAATTTACATTGATAAAGACTATCGCTACATCGAGTCACACGCCTAACAATCTGGCGTTACAATGGATAGTAAAATAACGGGGAATCTTCTGAGCGAACACATCCGACCTGCTAAATAACCTGAGAATACATGCATTTAAAATACGTCAACAAAAATTGTTGGTGAGTTCTACTGGTTTTGACAAAAAGTATTTTTATAATCCAAAGATGTTTTATAAAATTTATCTGGTAATCTAGCTTTTATAAATACATACTTTTCTGTCAAAAGTATAAAATAATTGAGTCATAAAAGTATATTTAGACTCATTAAGAAATATCGTTTACTCAAATCTAAATATACACCATTCGTTAAATATATAAGTAAATCAAATATATAACAAATCTTTACGGTTCCCATGACCAAAATACATTTCATATAGGGATTTTGAATACCAATTTATATAAAGTGGAGTCATATCACTCTTTGTGAAAATATAAAATAGTTAAATTTACCAATGAAAACCTTGTACAATCATTCGTATAGTCCATATGTAAAACTCATAAGTTTTGAATTTATAAACTTTGTAAATTCATGTCGTGGTATTATTTAAGTATTATTTTACTTAATTTGGGAACCGACACATAACCGGTAGGGCAAACTCCCCCCACATACATATCATGTTTTCATACAAGAACAAAGGGTTTATATAAATAACTTATTAATTGTAAGTTATCAAACCTTGATCAGTCGTGCCACGATATTAATTAAGGGTTATATGACTTAATTTTTGGTATTGACACTTATCGTTCTGAGTCACAAGCTATCCACTACATACAGTCTCTTTTTACTAGTATCACTGAACAAAGCCCCGTATAAATCCAATAGCGATTCAATACGGTAACAGGGCACACCCGGGATCTATAATGAGCTCATAATCGAACTATAACGTACAGAGCTCTACACCAACACTTACAAGTTTTAGTGCTAAAAGTCCACACCCAAGTCTGCTCAGTCTTGGGAACTTTATCGTTTAGGAAACGCCAATTCCCGTTTCGACTCGCCAGCCGATGGTTGTAGCTAGCAACGGTGGCAGGATGTCAACCCATATAAGTATGTGATCCTGAACTTATACCTAGCATTCCCCGTTCCAATACAAATTAACGGTTATGACACAGAGGAATTTCCCACTAAGATGTACAATCTTAGGATTGTGACAAACATAGCCCATGCAACTTAGGAAATGATCCTAACTCATAAATCTTTTAGAACAAACGAAGCTTATATAGAACGTCAGTGGGTGTGATGGATCCTAACAATGAGTCTGGGCATCCTGATCCTAAACTCTCCATTATAAGTATATCGGACACATATAATTAGTTGGTGTTTACGATTAATTGTTGATTGAATTCTTATGGTATTTGAGATTCGTAAGACTTAACACATTTCCAAATTTTATTATTTCTCATAATGGAATATGGGCAGCATAACGGCTGTTATTATAACATTTACGAGGTTTCAACCAACGTGAAACCAACAACTTCCATGATATTTATAACTCACATGATTAATACAATATAATATTTCACAAATGACGACTCTTAGTTATTAAAATCAACTACATTATTTATTGCAATAATAATTCATGAATTAGTAAATTGAGTTATATAAGTCATATTTTTATATTAAATATAAAAATATATTAATATATTTTGCATTCATTTTTACACAACCTTATATATTAAATGTTAAATTTGATAATTTTAACTAACATTATACAATTTCATAAATTTAGTATTTCCACAATTTATAACCATGTACTTTCATTTTATATGCGGATAATATTTTGATTTAATAATATCTTACTATGCATATTAATAATCATGACAAACGAGAAACATATTAACTTTTAGCAATCTACGGTACTTGTATAGTTTATAAATGATTTATAACATTTTAGATTGTTATTTAGTAAGTTTGGCAATTAATAAAGTATCCTGCTATTTTGTGTATAAAATGTGGAAATTATCAACACTTTAATAGACACACATGTATTCTCCCCCAAATATTGAAGAAGTAAAGGAGGGGTCGTAGAAACTCACATTCGATGCGTGATCTTGATCCCGGTTCGCTTTTTGGTGAAGCTTCACGTGAGAAATCGCAGCGTAACCACTCTCGGATTTCAAATGTTTCCGGCTCTATTTGGTAATATTTTAAATTAAAGGGACTCATTTTCAGATATTTTATAATTAAAACAAAAGGTAATTTTGTAATTTATTTTTAAAAAAGGGACCATTTCTGATCTTTTAAAATAATTTAGGGACCATTTCTGAAAAGACTAAATCACATGGGACTAGGTTTGTAAGGGTTTTTATCAAATTGCTGATTTTAATTTTTGGCTACAATTGCAGGGACCGATTTCGTCAAATTCATCAAATATACAAAGAGGTCGACCCATTCATCTTCTCCATTCAAATCGGGCACAGAAGAACATGAAGGAAGCAGGCTCCAATGGGTTCGCCGGTGGTTAAACAGATCACAAGGAAGGGAGAGCTAATCTCCTGCAGGATTCCCTTCATCCCTTGGTTCACTATCTCCGTCTCCAGCAGCCACTAATAGTGGAAAGGAAAGGAACACGAATGACGGTCAATCTAGGAACAAGGAGGAACATAAGGCGACGATGGTGGAGATGGTGGTTTCCGAGTCTGAAACAACAAGTGAGAGAAGAGAGAGAGAGTGAGTGAGGGGGACAACTGGCCTCCGGCAACGATTTGTGAAGGAATGAAGGCAAAAGCAGGAGTAGGGTGTGTTCTGTTGGTGCTTGTTGGTGATGGTAGCGGTAACAGGTTGGTGATGGTAGCGGAGCAAGGTGGCAGCAGGCGCCTCCGGGGAGCTCTTCCTGTCTCGTTCATTATGGTTGTTTGTTTATCGGAACAACGAAAAAGTGGAAGTAATAGATCGATAGTTGTTTTGGGTTTGATTGTTTGACAGGGAAGGAGAAGGAAGAGAAAGGTAGTGACCCTCCTGTGCCTTTCTTGTTTCTTACCTCTTGTCTGTGGCACAATCCCGACAGAATAAAAGCAACAGCAAAAGCAGTGATTAGGGGGGTTTAATTGTATGGATGATTATATGAATATGTTTGGATAGAGCTCTGCTATTCAGAAATAGAACAACTATTTCAACAGAGGAAGAACTTTGAGATCAACTCAAGTCTTAAACACTCAAACTTAACTTGTTTATTTCATATGGGCAAAGGCCCTATTTATAGGCTCAAGAGAGTCGGTTACATAATTGAGTTGCAATCGTTTGATTGCAATACGACATACATATTTACAATATAGTCCCCTAGACTATTGAGGGTTATACACTTTATTTCACATCCTAGACACTACTTTTTGACAATAATAATTATAAAAGACAAATGATAAATAATTACAATTCCTTCCATAATGAAAGGACGCGTGTCTTCAATAATGTCTTCAATAATAATGGTTTTTTACGTCATTGCTTTCGTCATTCCTCAATTTTAACGACATGACGGAATTAATAAAAAGATTGGGATAATATTATACTTGAATGATGCGTCGGGATGGATTGACGATGGGTTGTTTATGATTATATGAATAATTATATGAATATGTTTGGATAGGGCTCTGCTATTCAGAAATAGAACAACTATTTCAACAGAGGAAGGACTTTGAGATCAACTCAAGTCTTAAACACTCAAACTTAACTTGTTTATTTCATATGGGCAAAGGCCCTATTTATAGGCTCAAGAGAGTCGGTTACATAATTGAGTTGCAATCGTTTGATTGCAATACGACATATATATTTACAATATAGCCCCCTAGACTATTGAGGGTCTTATACTTTATTCTACCGACACTTACACTACTTTATATTACATTGACAATAATAATTATAAAAGTCAAATGACAAATAGTTATAATTCCTTCCACAATGAAAGGACGCGTGTCTTCAATAATAATATAATGACTTTTTACGTCATTACTTTCGTCCTTCCTCCCGCCACCGAAAGGGCAGATATTTTTGAATGATTTGTGCTTTGGTCATTGCTGACGTTAGTCTTCCATGAACGAGCTTTCTTCCGTATTTTCTTTACAATGACTGCAATTATGTTGTGGTGCATGCATGATGTGTTTACAAAGTTGTTTCTTGAGATCAACGGGTAATTCAGCTAGATGATGAGAAAGATTTTCGAACGGTTGTTCGAAAGTTTCAATTGCTTTTAATGCTTCTGGAGTGATTTCACTGTCTGTTAGAGAATAGATAACGAAAGTTTTACTGGCATAATTCACTTTGACTCTTGATTTTTGATCTTTTCCGTTGCCTATGCGAGATGATGCTAGATATACACCGGCTAGTGCAAAAATTAGATGATCCTGTGTTGGTGTTTCATGAGGTAGATCATCTTTTGTTGGTTTCGATCCGTTGCTTATTCTCATATTTGCCAAGGTAATGCTTGGAATAAGTAATTGAGAATCTTCATAAAAAATTGGGTAACTTGAATGCATTTTGATGAATAATCCTCTTTCTTATTTGGCAAAACGTGTTTTATAATTTCTGATTATTGTCTGCACAGCAGATGGAAATTCACTGATGCAGTGGAGATTGGTACCTTCTAGATAGATGGTGTCGATAAATCCGTGAATAAAATAATCCCATAAAGTCATAGGATCTGATAAGTCGGTTAGGAAGACTGCTTTAGGTCCTGGGCGCCTGGCTACTGGGTAAAAGCCCATCAAAGAATGGACTTCGGTGTATGAAATGAGGCTGTCCCATAATCTAGCAAATTTTTGAGCGTTTTTTCATAGCTTCTTTTTCTTTGGTTGATGGAATGACTTCAAGGGCAATTTTGCGTTTAATTGGTTAAGAGATTTTGGGATGGATACATGTTTTCGTGGGGTAAAGCTGGATATAGGTTTTTGTGGGGTAAAGCTGGATATAGGTTTTTGTGGTGTAAGGAGAACTGTTTTTGAACATTCGACATTATCTTTTATGACTGCTTTGTATGCTTCGTTGTATGCGGCTTCTGCTTCATTTTTTGTTTTATAACTTTTGTGAATGACATTTTTTCCAATAATATATGAGTTGGCAATTCCCCAATCGTCATAGATTCCTTTGTTTTCTCCGTTGAAAATCACGTACCATTTCTTTATATTTTTATGATCTGCTTGAAGTGGTGGATATTCTTCTGGATTTTGTGTCATAGGTTGTTTTTCAGGCTTGAGTATTGTTTGTGACTGACTATCATCGGATGATATTTCTTGAATGTCTTCTTTTGGTCGCTTCGTTGTTGAACTGCTAGCTGCTTCTTCTTTAGGTACTGAATGAGATGATAAAATTTGTATTGTTTGTTGTAGTTGTTCTTTTTCACGTCTGACTACTTCAAGTTGTTTGATTAATGATGCTTCTTGCTCCTCTTTTTGTTTGAACTGGTGTTTGATTTGCTTCATGATTGCTTCCATTTCAATATATCTGCTGATTGAATATTTGCGTCTCTTGGGCACCTGAATGATTGCTTAAATTTGTTTGTTTTTAATATTTCAAATGATGATATGAGAATTTTCATATCAATGTATGCTTTTGGTGATATATTCATATCACTGTATGCTTTTGGTGATATATTCATTTCACTGTATGCTTTTGGTGATATATTCATATCATTGTATGCTTTTGGTGATATTTTCATATCACTGTATGCTTTTGGTGATATTTTCATATCACTGTATACTTTATCATTATTTACTTCAGATAGGTTAGATATGAGGTTTCCCTCACTATCTAATCCCAATAATACTTTTTCCATAGGATCATGTACCTGCATCTGAATTAGAATCAGTTGTATATGCATAAATATCTATATCTGAATCTATGTCTGAATCTTCTATGGGTTCATATCCAAGATCATATGCAATTTTTAATAGATTTGTTTCTTTTTCTTTATAGTCTTTTTTGGGCATTCATAAGCTTTGTGTCCGTCTTCTTGACATATCCAACATTTACAATCTTTTTTATTTGATAGGCAATAATTTGTTTTAGATTGATATTTTTGTTTATATTGTTTTCTATTTCGAAAATATTTTCTTTCTCCTTGTTTATAATATTCTTTATATTTAGGTTTATAAGTTTGTTTTTTCCAAATTTTCTTTTTATATTGTTGTCTTTTATTATCTTTACAACCATATTGATTAACTTTATTAGAAAGGATGTCACAACATAAATCAATTTTTGCGACTTGTGTTGTTTTTTGTTCTAAACATTGTTTCTGCATCCATGCTTTTAATATACTTATTCGTGCTCCTAAATTATCTGCAATTTTATTTTGTTGTAATGCTTCTTGGAAATCTTTTATTACACTTTGGCTTACTAATGATGGTAATTTTTTATAAAACATATCTAATGCTACCTTTTTTCTAGTGGAATCTAAATTATAATAATGTTCAGAATATTCGCATATAAACGGATCTAGATAACACATATTACAGATTCGTAGATTAGTTAAATGCCATAATGATTCTAATTGAAAAGCTTCTTGTGATACTTTATCTTCAATTTGTTTTCCTATGAATATTTGCGTCTCTTGGGCACCTGAATGATTGCTTAAATTTGTTTGTTTTTAATATTTCAAATGATGATATGAGAATTTTCATATCAATGTATGCTTTTGGTGATATATTCATATCACTGTATGCTTTTGGTGATATATTCATTTCACTGTATGCTTTTGGTGATATATTCATATCATTGTATGCTTTTGGTGATATTTTCATATCACTGTATGCTTTTGGTGATATTTTCATATCACTGTATACTTTATCATTATTTACTTCAGATAGGTTAGATATGAGGTTTCCCTCACTATCTAATCCCAATAATACTTTTTTCATAGGATCATGTACCTGCATCTGAATTAGAATCAGTTGTATATGCATAAATATCTATATCTGAATCTATGTCTGAATCTTCTATGGGTTCATATCCAAGATCATATGCAATTTTTAATAGATTTGTTTCTTTTTCTTTATAGTCTTTTTTGGGCATTCATAAGCTTTGTGTCCGTCTTCTTGACATATCCAACATTTACAATCTTTTTTATTTGATAGGCAATAATTTGTTTTAGATTGATATTTTTGTTTATATTGTTTTCTATTTCGAAAATATTTTCTTTCTCCTTGTTTATAATATTCTTTATATTTAGGTTTATAAGTTTGTTTTTTCCAAATTTTCTTTTTATATTGTTGTCTTTTATTATCTTTACAACCATATTGATTAACTTTATTAGAAAGGATGTCACAACATAAATCAATTTTTGCGACTTGTGTTGTTTTTTGTTCTAAACATTGTTTCTGCATCCATGCTTTTAATATACTTATTCGTGCTCCTAAATTATCTGCAATTTTATTTTGTTGTAATGCTTCTTGGAAATCTTTTATTACACTTTGGCTTACTAATGATGGTAATTTTTTATAAAACATATCTAATGCTACCTTTTTTCTAGTGGAATCTAAATTATAATAATGTTCAGAATATTCGCATATAAACGGATCTAGATAACACATATTACAGATTCGTAGATTAGTTAAATGCCATAATGATTCTAATTGAAAAGCTTCTTGTGATACTTTATCTTCAATTTGTTTTCCTATGAATTCCTGAATAAGACGACTTAATACATTTTTAAATGTTTCCATAGCATCAGTAATAGCTATCATCATTGTTTCGGTTTCATCAAGAGATGAGAGAAAACGATATGCGTTACCTTGTGTTTTATGAATGATATAATTAAGAAAATGTGTTGGGTGTAAATTTCTTAATTCTTCAGTTAACTGAATTTTTACTCCCATTTTATTACTCCATTCTTGAATTTTTGCTTCAGGATTTTGATCACAATCAATAAAAAGAATATCTGAATTTGTTGGAAATGTAAATAATTTAGGTATGTATTGAGGAGGTATTTTTTCCCATTTATTTTGTTTATTTTTAACCATTCCTTGTCTATATAAAAAAATTTCTTCTAATGAAGGTGGTCCATAAATATATTGACTTTGATAATCGTCTTCAACATATGATTGTTTTCGTTTTAATCCAAAATTGTTTTGCGAATTTCTATATGGATTTGAATAAGGATTTTCGTCATCTGAAGAAAAATCATATATTACTTCTACGTCATTATTTTCTGAATTATTTTCTATTTCTATATTGTTTTCTTGAATTTCGGATGGAATTTCTAATGCTGCAAATAATTTAGTTAATGTTTCTACTTTTTCTTGTAAAGTTTCCATATTAATAAATTGTGTGTATTTTGTAAATGAAATCTTTAGTTTCTTTTTACTAGTGGAGTAGTTATTATTAATGATTTTCTATTTTTTGAAACATATTTAACAAATTAATTTTGTTATCTTATCTTCAAGGTTTTTTATTTGTTCTTTTTTCCAATTTATACTATTATTTATTATATGTATTGCTTCAATATTGGATATACAATTAATTATTGATATGTTAGAATCTATTTTTAAATTTAAAAGAAATTTTTTAGATTGTTTCAGTGTTTTACGAAAAAAATTTAATTCTTGTTTATTTGTATCTAGACTTGAAAAACTCATGATTATAACTTTATAACAATAATAATTTAGTTTTGTTTTTGGATTAAAGTTACGATTAAAATTTATAGCTTTTAAAAATGATAGTGATAGTAGAGTTTATTATGACTATTAATTTTATGATGATAGTTATTATGATGAATATTCATATTCATAATAATATAATAATATTTATGATGATGTATGACAAATAAAGATGAGTATGATAAATAATATAATAACATTTATAATGATATTAAAATATTCTTACGACAATTATTTCAATTGTTGGTGAATTGATTTTTAATAACGATGACTTTTGAATATAAGTATTTATGTAAAATGATGAATATTCATTATCATGTTTATGATGCTGCATATGCATACGAAAGATTGAATATGCAAAATAATAATAAGAACGTTACTTAGCTCTGATACCAATTTTAACGACATGACGGAATTAATAAAAAGATTGGGATAATATTATACCTGAATGATGCGTCGGGATGGATTGACGATGGGTTGTTTATGATTATATGAATAATTATATGAATATGTTTGGATAGGGCTCTGCTATTCAGAAATAGAACAATTATTTCAACAGAGGAAGAACTTTGAGATCAACTCAAGTCTTAAACACTCAAACTTAACTTGTTTATTTCATATGGGCAAAGGCCATATTTATAGGCTCAAGAGAGTCGGTTACATAATTGAGTTGCAATCGTTTGATTGCAATACGACATATATATTTACAGTATAGCCCCCTAGACTATTGAGGGTCTTATACTTTATTCTACCGACACTTACACTACTTTATATGACATTGACAATAATAATTATAAAAGACAAATGACAAATAATTATAATTACTTCCACAATGAAAGGACGCGTGTCTTCAATAATGTCTTTTGTCTATTTCTGAATAGCAGAACCCTATCCAAACATATTCATATAATTATTCATATAATTCAAACAATCCATCGTCAATCCATTCTGACGCATCATTCAGGTATAATCATATCCTAATCTTTTTATTAATTCTGTCATGTCGTTAATTTTGGTATCAGAGCTAAGTTTCGTTCTTATCATCTTTATTATAAATATGAGTATTCATCCGTTTCATTCAAAAGAAAAATATTTATCATGCATAATTATAAATGTTATTATATTCATGCATATCATTTGCCATACTCATCATAAAATTTTATAAGACATATTAAACGCCACTATTACCATCATTTCTCAAACATAAATAAATTTATGTTCTTATAGAATCATAATCATGAGTTTTATAAGTTTAAATATTCTTAAACTAATCTGTTAAATATGTCTCAAGAAATAGAAAATTCACCAATCATTTTTAATAACGAAGAAAATGAATATGGATACATTTTTTATGCTTTAATAAACAAAAATAATATTAATAAAGATGCTATAACAAAATCAAATTTTACACTATCAGAAAAACATAATTTTAAAAATAACTCATTAAAAAATTTCTTTTCTAGGAAAAATATTTTATATTATGGAAAAATTATAGGAGAAGAAGCAATACCTATAGAATCAACTCAAGAAAATATTATTATACCCATAATAAATAAACAACAAATTAGAAATAGATTATCTAATATTAAAGAAGTAGATAGAATAAAAATTGCTTATATTCATATATCAACTATTCAAGTAATTTTAAAAAGTACTTTTAGCGATTTAGATACACCAATAGAATTAGAAATCAGAAATGATCGTATAATTAATAATCAAGAAAGTATTATTGCAAAAGGAAAAGGTAATTTAATTGAAGGAAAAATAAAATTTGATATTAACATTCAACTAGGATTAAGTCTTAAAGATAAAAATCTAAGTAATAGTATTACTGTACGATATAAATTATTAAGACAAAATTTTATGTTAAAAGGTAATCATCCGTTTACTATTACATATCAAATAAACTATGCATTAACAAATTTTCATCATAGTATTACATTTAAAACAGAAGATAGAATTTATATAGATAAATTATTTACCCCTTATTATCACTTGAATCACCAAATTTGATTAATAACATAATATTTAATGAAACTAATTTTCAACCAATAATAACTACTCCGTTAATAAAAAGAAATCCAATTATAGAACCTCCAATTTCAACTATAACAGGTAGATCTTCCATCTCGGAATGTCAACCTACAACATCTAACGAAAATAACGATGAAAAATTAGAAGATATAAAAGAAATGATTAGATCATTAAGTTTAAGAATATGACAGAATCATCTAGTAATTCCTTAAAATATTTTAAAACACTTGAAGGATCATATCAAAATACAAAACCATGTATACCAGATAAAGAAATGATTATAGAAATACCGCAAAATTTACCTCAAGGAACAGTATATAATATTGGTCTTAATTCTGAAGAAGATAAATCAATAGGAGATAAACTAAATATAATTAGTCAAAAAATAAATAATATTATAGAAGTAGAAAGTTTACTTATATTAAAACAAATTCCTGAATTATTACAAAATTGAACTCAACAGAAAATATTACTTGAAAAATATTTAAAAATAAAAACTATTAAAGAAGAACCACTTAATGAAAAACCACTACTTAAAGAAAAATCACTCACTATTAAACCACCTTTTACATGGTAAAAATAAATAATGAGCAACAAAACCCAAATATATTGTAATTTCGATAATAAATATAAAGTTAATTTATTTAAAAATTATGGAAAGATTTAAAAAATTCCACAAAGCATTTAAAAGAAAAAAAAAATCTGAAATACATAAATTAACCTCTAAAACAAAAATTATACTGCATATCAATTAGTAAAAATTGGAAGATTAAAAATTGAAATTAATCATTTTAAAATAGTAATAAAAGACAACAATATAAAAAGAAAATTTGGAAAAAACAAACTTATAAACCTAAATATAAAGAATATTATAAACAAGGAGAAAGAAAATATTTTCGAAATATAAAACAATATAAACAAAAATATCAATCTAAATCAAATTATTGCCCATCAAATAAAAAAGATTGTAAATGTTGGATATGTCAAGAAGACGGACACAAAGCTTATGAATGCCCAAAAAAGACTAAAAAGGAAAAAGAAACAAATCTATTAAAAATTGCATATGATCTTGGATATGAACCCATAGAAGATTCAGACATAGATTCAGATATAGATATTTATGCATATACAACTGATTCTAATTCAGATGCAGGTACATGATCCTATGGAAAAAGTATTATTGGGATTAGATAGTGAGGGAAACCTCATATCTAACCTATCTGAAGTAAACAATGATAAAGCATACAGTGATATGAAAATATCACCAAAATCATACATTGATATGAAAATTCTCATATCATCATTTGAAATATTAAAAACAAACAAATTTAAGCAATCATTCAGGTACCGAAGAGACGCAAATATTCAATCAGCAGATATATTGAAATGGAAGCAATCATGAAGCAAATCAAACACCAGTTCAAACAAAAAGAGGAGCAAGAAGCATCATTAATCAGACAACTTGAAGTAGTCAGACGTGAAAAAGAACAACTACAACAAACAATACAAATTTTATCATCTCATTCAGTACCTAAAGAAGAAGCAGCTAGCAGTTCAACAACGAAGCGACCAAAAGAAGACATTCAAGAAATATCATCCGATGATAGTCAGTCACAAACAGTACTCAAGCCAGAAAAACAACCTATGACACAAAATCCAGAAGAATATCCACCACTTCAAGCAGATCATAAAAATATAAATAAATGGTACGTGATTTTCAATGGAGAAAACAAAGGAATCTATGACGATTGGGGAATTGCCAACTCATATATTATTGGAAAAAATGTCATTCACAAAAGTTATAAAACAAAAAATGAAGCAGAAGCCGCATACAACGAAGCATACAAAGCAGTCATAAAAGATAATGTCGAATGTTCAAAAACAGTTCTCCTTACACCACAAAAACCTATATCCAGCTTTACCCCCACAAAAACCTATATCCAGCTTTACCCCACAAAAACCTGTATCCATCTCAAAATCTCTTAACCAATTAAACGCAAAAATTGCCCTTGAAGCCATTCCATCAACCAAAGAAAAAGAAGCTATGAAAAAACCATTTGCTCAAAAATTTGCTAGATTATGGGACAGCCTCATTTCATACATCGAAGTCCATTCTTTGATGGGCTTTTACCCAGTAGCCAGGAGCCCAGGCCCTAAAGCAGTCTTCCTAGCCGACTTATCAGATCCTATGACTTTATGGGATTATTTTATTCATGGATTTATCGACACCATCTATCTAGAAGGCACCAATTTACACTGCATCAGCAAATTCCCATCTGCTGTGTAAACTGTCATCAGAAATTATAAAATACGCTTTGCAAAACAAGAGAGAGGATTATTCATCAAAATGCATTCTAGTTACCCAATTTTTGATGAAGACTCTCAACTAATTGTCCCAAGCATTACTTTTGCAAACATGGGAATAAGCAACGGCTCGAAACCAGCAAAAGATGATCTACCCCATGAAACACCAACACAGGATCATCTAATTTTTGCACTCATTGGTGTTTATTTAGCATCATCACGCATAGGCAACGGTAAAGATCAAAAGTCAAGAATCATAGTGAATTATGCCAGTAAAACCTTCATTATCTATTCTTTAACAGACAGTGAAATCACTCCGGAAGCAATAAAACAATTGAAACTTTCGAACAACCTTTCGAAAATTTTTCTCATCAATTGGCTGAATTACCTGCTGATATCAAAAAACAACTTTGTAAACATATTATGCATGCACCAAGACACAGTTGCACTCATTGTTCAGAAAATACATAAGAGACACCATTCATGGAAGATTAACGTCAGCCATGACACAAGCAAACATTATTCAAAAATATGTCTTTTCGGAGGCGGGAGGAATGACGCAAGCAATGACATAAGCCATTATTATTGAAGACACGTTATTGAAGACATGTGTCCTTTCAATATGGAAAGGATTTATTATTATTATATAATTAATAAAAGTGTCGGTAGGATAATTATTAAGTGTGTATTATATCATTTGATGTAACATAAAGTATGTCAGTCCCTCAATAGTCTAGGGGGCTATAATGTAAATATATATGTCATATTGCAATCAAACGATTGCAACTCTATTATTGTAACCGGCTCTCTTGAGCCTATAAATAGGGCCTTTGCCCATATGAAATAAACAAGTTAAGTTTGAGTGTTTAAGACTTGAGTTGATCTCAAAGTTCTTCCTCTGTTGAAATAGTCGTTCTATTTCTGAATAGCAGAGCTCTATCCAAACATATTCATATAATCATCCATACAATTAAAACAATCCATCGTCAATCCATCCCAACGCATCATTCAGGTATAATCTTATCATAATCTTTTTATTAATTCCGTCATGTCGTTAATTTTTCACCAATCCTCTTCCTACTATGGCCGACGATCAAGAGGAACGAGAATGAGAGCGGGTGGGGGTGACGTATCCTTTGGGTGTACCAAATAATTGAAGATGATATATATATATATATATATATATATATATATATATATATATATATATATATATATATATATATATATATATATGCTAGGTTATTTTGTTTCTTACATCTATTGTGTGTCCGTAAGCACAATTCTGGACCAATGGATGAATAAAATCAATGGACATGATCTGAGGGTCTACGATGTTACAATAGGGTAACATGTACCATATAATTACACAAATTTCAGCAGAAAGGTGTTTTGGTCAATTAATATATATTAAAAAGGAAATTTTCGGATTTTAAGGGATAATTAATTTCCTTTTTTTAAATGTGAATTTTTTAAATTAATTCAAATTTAATTCTATTATAATTTCTGATACTAACCGATTTTATTCTGTCAGAATGACAGAGAGTCAAACATAAACTAGTAAATATATTTTTGATTTTATTCTTGCAGAATATGGTTCATTCAGTATATTTTTTATAATTAACAAGCTTAAAGAATTATACAACATATTATCAAGAATAACATTTTCTAAAGAATACGAATTTTATTTTTTAAGAATCACTAATTACAATAATTCGTAAAGAATAAGACTAAATAATTATTACATTCATTCTGGAAAAAAAATGATTACTAATGGTTTAAGAATTACATTTATTCTTAAAGATTAAAACTAAGAATGGTTAAAAAAATAAAAATAAAAACATCAAAATCTAACAAAAACACTTTCTACATTCTCCTAGAATACTCTCGTTCTCCATGTTTTCTTCTTTTTCCACATCAATGGTAGCCACTTCAAAATCTATATCCACAAAGAAAACATAATCAACTTTAAAATATTAAAACTTTTAGTATATTCTAAAAGAATAAAACTATAAATTCTAATAGAATGTGTTAGACATTAAAGACTTTTAATTTATTCTAACATAATGTAATACTCGAATAACTTGATCAAGTATTCCCCGAGTCACTTGATCCAAATAATCGACTTAATCTAATTACAATGATTCTAGAGCCTACATTGTAGCTAACATAGAGGAAAATATGTTGGAAAAATGTCATATTATTACAAGCAAAAATGTGGGAAATATGACAGTTGAAAGATCACAAAAAATTTCTGAACAAAGTACAAGTGCTAAAAATATAGCTGTAACATCCAATGTTCGAAGGACTGTACCTCAACCAATATTAATCCAATTAAAATGACTTCAGAGCCTAACTTGTAGCTAACACAAAGGAGAACATGCAGAAAAAAATTTCAAATCATTCCAAGCTAGTATGAGAGAGATATGACAATTCAAAGATTACAAAAAAATTGGCTGAAATATTTGATTCAAGCATTTTAGCAAACAATTGGTGGGCAAAATCGGATGCTCGGATCATTATACTCCATTTGATGAACCATACAACATATGTAATTAATAAAGACATGAATGTGACTAAATTTACAATAAAAGAGTGTATACCTTCAAATACTAACTAGTAATTTGAGATTCCATGCCATAAAATCGAGATTCCATTCTGACAGAATTAGAACTTGATCTTCCATTCCGACAGAATTGCTGTCAGATACACCCATAATCAAAAATTTGTGGTAATTATACAATCAAGACCACTGCTCTGTACATAAAAATTATACTTTTAATTTTTTGAATTTCTTGTTGGAGCAAAAGCCTTCAAATTTCTTGTTAGAGAGAAAACTAAAAACATAAAAAAAAAAAAAGTTCCAACCAAACTATAGGGTTAGAAATTAACCCCATAATCTGGTTTCTTTTTTCCTTCATCCCCAAAGTCATGTTTAGGGTTAGAACTCACCCCATAATGCTTTGCTGAAAGGTTTTCAATCAATTCTTACACTATCATTTACCATATTTTCTTTCTTTTCCATATTAAAATGCAAAAACCTATTCATTCTATGCATACCACATGGTTAGATTCTTTAGATTCTCTTTTAGGCATTTCAACAAACACTTGTTAGGAATTATCATCAAACAAACCAAAATTCATGTAAAAAGCAAGTGTAAAAATTGATTGAAAACCTCAGTTGAAACACATGTAAAAAACAATTAGATTTACATTAAGAAAACTAGAAATAAAACACTCATTGCTAGTAATTCTGACAGAATGCATACCACATGGTTATATTCTTTATATTCTCTTTCATGCATTTCAACAAACATATGTTAGGCATTATCATCAAACAAGCCAAAATTCATGTAAAAAAACAAGTGTAAGAACTGATTGAAAACCTCGGTTGAAACACATGTCAAAAACAATTAGATTTACAGAAAAAAAACTAGAAATTATAATAATGAGAGAACAAGACTCACATTTTCCATAAATCCCGATACAACATCCCCAACTTCTGAAATGGCAGCCAAAGGATCGATTTGGGCATTTCATTGGATAAACTAATGCTTCTTCGCATCCGTACCATAACAGGAACGAGAATGAAGGAGGGATGGAGAAAAACTTCTCACGTTGATTTTAGGTTGAAGCAAATCATCCGAATCAGAGACATGAACATCATATGGGGTATTTTGGGTTTCAAAAACGCCAAACTTCGACCACGAATCTCTGTAATTTCAGACTTTCAATGGAGGGGAATATGGTTTTGAGAAGGGATACGTGATTAAACTTTAGTCCACAATTGATAAAGGGATGCAGGTTTTGTAGTGTTTATTTCCTTATTTTAGGATACATATTAATTGAATTATTCATTTACCATAATTAAATATACTAAGATTACCATTATACCCTTATTTATTTATTTAATTATTAATTATTTCCTGAATTATCATTGGTGCATACATGCACACAATAGTTGTCAAGAACATTTGAACCTATATATATATATATATATATATATATATATATATATATATATATATATATATATATATATACATATATATATATATATATATATATATATATATATATATATATGATTTTGCCCAAGATTTAGTAGATTTTAAGTAGATTGTAATTGATTTTGTTGTATAATTTTTAATTTAAAATATATTTGGTGTAAAAAAATATCAAGCAATATGTATTTTATTTATTTATTCAATTTGTGTTGTAATCTCCGATCCTCGATTCTCGTGCCATCGATCCCGACTTTGTAATATTTTTATGAAATTGTTTGCTTGTAGTCTCGGTCGTGGTGATTCCAAAAACGCAGACGAAATTCAATTCTGGTATACCAAACTCCATGAATTTACATTTAAAGTTTCGCGATTAATAGGGTCGGATTCGACAGATTTTTCGAATCTGATTTTGGTCGAGGTTAAAAATATTATAAAGATATAATAAATATATATATCCTAACCTGAATTCAAAAACGTGCTCAAAAGCAGTTTATGAGACTCGTAGTTATCCCAAACAAAGCAGTGCGCGGTTTGTTTTAGGAAAACCAGGTAAATACTAATTTTTGTAACTTAAAATGGGCGTAATTTTCTCATACGACCTCCGTTTTGGACGTTATTTGTATCCAAGAAATTGGGAGAACGTAATATACTCAAATACAATTAATGAAAAATTTTATTTTTAACGTCACAAATAGAATTAATTTTTGTTGGTTTTTTATTCAATTTTCAACGATAGACGTTTTAAACAGTTTGGGATGTTCTAAAAGAAATTATAGATATAATATATTTAATATATATTATAAACATCAAGTTACATTCAATTGGCCATTAATACATAGCGGTTCGTGGTGGTTTGACCGCTGAACTCTGACCGATTTTTACCAATTATCACATTATCCCCCGTTGAAAGGAATTTCGTTGTCAACACTTGGGTCTTTAGGCTCCCGACCCAACTGGCGTTCCGTCGGCAGCCTCTACGCTACTATGAACATTGATGGATTTTGAGCATAACAATTCATATGTGTGGATGCAACCTCAATGCTTTGGATCTAGGTTTTCTCTAATTGAACATGCAAACTTAGAACACAAAAGGAGAAACCCTAGGATGTAACTACAATTTTTGAAAACAACATAAAACTAGGGTTAGATTACATACCTTGATTTTTATATTGTAATAACAATGATTCCCTTGTAGATCTTGAAGCTTGATAACTTAGTGTCACAAGTGTAACACCTCTAATGGCTAACAAACACACAACGCAAGAGAATGATATGAGAGAGGAGGAAGGAATTTTTGTTTTCTTCTTCTTAGAATTACTGGCCGAAAATCCATGGGTTAGGGACCCTTTATATAGTGCACCAAGGATGCTATGGATAACCCTAATCTGAATAAAATATCAATATCTCAAATATGGTGATCATCCACCTCCTTTGATTATCCATATATGTCACACCCCCGAACTGGAGAAACGGCGGAAAAGTCTGGGGTTTGGGTGACTTCATCTTGTAATACCATCACAATGTATATAATTGAATCAAGACAACATCATCATCACACATACAATGATACAACAGTCATTGTTTACATCAGTGTTTTGGTTTACAAAATTACATTCCCAAATAAAAGTGTACGATGATAACAAAAATACATCAAAATCCATGAGTTCTTGAAGGTCAACCTGCTTAACGATTTCTTGAGAATACAAGTTATTTTGAAAATGGTCAACATATATAATGTTGGTGAATTCATAAGCATATTTGTATGAAAAGTTTGTATCACTTTGTAAACACCAGAAAATCCGATATTTTCTGTAAAAGTAATAAATGGTTTGAACGCTTTGTATCATATCTTGTATTAAAGCATGTGTGTTTTCTGTTTTGAAAATGTATAGAGAGAGTATTCCAGAAAAATGCTATGTTTTATGTTGTAAGTAGAAGGTAATGTATAATGTAAGTTTTCCCAGAAAATCCGATATTTTCTGCTCGTAAAAGTGTTGTGGTATTAAACCCAAAGACCGTAAATTGATGTTGTATAGAATTGTAACTGTAGAAAAGTATATGTATTCCGTAAATTTTACAGTGGAGTTAATTTCTGTGTGAGTCGTTATAACCATACTTGATATGACGGATCTTCTTGTCGTGACGTTTTTCAGGCATCAACTTGTTTAAGGTAAGACATTTGTCACCCTAGACTGGCCTAGTTTAGCTGTAGCGAACAGCTCAGGTGCGAGGCTGTCAACCCCATATAGATCTATACACAAACTCTCGCTCTCCCTGCAGGAGACTCTGGTTATAATTACAGGACTAAAGGTTGTACACTAGGTAGGTACGAATGAAAGAACGTGTCACACAAGAACCTTAACTATATTTACGTGAATATTGTATCACACTGTTTAATGCAATAAATAATGTTTTCAAGTATGTTTTAAGGTTATAAGGCCCAACGAGTATGTACATGAATGTAAAGAGACCATTAAACATGAAATATGTATACAAGGACCAATAAACATGTAAATGGACCACTAAGGCCCAATAACATGAAATGTATGTTCCAGGCCCAATAAGCATGTATATGGACCACTAAGGCCCAATAAACATGTATGGTATATTCTAGGCCCAATAAAAGTGAAAATGAAGTATTTAGTCTGTTTGCTAATACGTTGTTTGCTTTAGCTCAATTGTTTAACAAAATGACATAAAAGACCCACTTTTTGTAATAATGACATTTTTGTCCTATTAAGCCGAAAATTTACATTTTATGCACATTTTTGGTAAAAATGACACTTTAGGTCCATTAAGACCAACAATTTACATTTAATGGCTTATTTTAAATAATTTAACATTTTTAGCCCACTTCTGTTAGAATTAACATTTTTGGCCCAATTTTGATGAAAATTGACATTTACGGCCCAAATATTTAGAAACTTAACCTTTTCGGCCCAAGTTTAATAAAGTTTACACTTTCAGCCCATTAAACCGAAAATTTACATTTTTGGCTCAAATTTGTTTAAAATGAAAATTTAATCCAAAAAAGTCAAAAGTTTACAAATTTAGCCCATGAAACCGTGAAGGCCCATCTTTAAGCCCATTTTGTGAAAATTAACACTTTTTGGCCCTTTTAAAACCATAAATATCTTTAAGACCCATTTTTATATAAAATGACTCTTTTTGGTCCTTGTAAAACCGTGAATGCCCTAAAGGATTTACCTTTTTGTTTATTTGTCAAAAATGGCCCCTTAAGTGATTTTACTTAGTTTCAAACATCCATAATATGTTTTATCCTTTCATCTTCATGATAAGTTACATAAAGTGTGTTAGTTTACAAACATCACTATGTTTTAGTAGAGCTCTCGAGATTTATGAAGTTTTAGCACATAATCACAACATATCATATGGAAAACACACATAAACATGCATAAACACATAGATCTAACACAAAGCAACTTGTATCCTCCCCCAAAACGTAGTAAAAACCGAAAATAGGGGGTATGAACTCACTTTGGGTTGTTGGATTCGGTTTTGGTGAAGAGTAGAAGGAGTTTTCGGCCTTGGAGTGTTCCTTGAGCTAAGCTTTCGAAATCTAGGAAGTTCTAAGAGCATGTTCAAAAAAACATGTGTTTATGAGGATTGATCTAGTATAAAATGAAATAAATCACCTTGAATAGAAAGTGACTTACCAAGAATGAGTGAACTTTGATGAAGTGTTCTTGAACACACACACAAGCACACACGAATTTTGGAGGTGGAAGGATGAGAGAGTTCTTGTAGATTAGAGAGAATTTAGTGTTTGAAATGTGGATGAAGTGAGGGTGGTGTGATCGAGGTCGTTGTCTCTATAAAAAATAACCTTAAAACCACCAGATAGCTAGGGTAAGTAAGGGTCGAATCCACGAGGAGTTTGTGGTCAAACTTTGTGCTATAGTAGTCAATGAAAAAGAACTAATACTTGCAATTGTCATGAAAAATATTTAAACTAAGATTTAGATAAAAAAACCTAGAAAATTTATATTGCAAACGATTACCAATGAGAAAAACAAGGTTACTTCAGGTTCAGTGTCGGATGATTAAGACTCACGTGTTTATCTTCCCTTAAATTCCAAATTAATTATGAAAACATAACTAAGGTCAATTAACATGCAATAAATAACTTTGGGCACACAATATGTTATTCCTACTAGTTGTCTTACTTCCTATGTCTAAATGGATTAGGAATAATGAGTGGCTTGGCAATATTGTGTCTGGTGATTACCAATTACAATGTTTAGCATTTAAAATCACAAGTTTGGAATAGTATATGTTGATTCAACCAATCGTCTTAGTTCCTAAACTATATGAATTCAGCGCGATTAGTGAATTGACAATAAGCTATCTTAATTGTAAAATTAAACACATGAATAAAACCCAACTTCAATTATCATTAATAGAAATCATAAATTTAAGAACATACAATAACCAAAGTTGATTGGAATAGAAGTAATAATCAAAACATGTTCATCAAATCATCCTAAACATTCACGGAAGTAACCCTAATGGTTTAGCCTTCCATTGAGTTCATAAAACAAATAACTTAAACGAAATGAATAAAATGCATAATAAAATCCAATAACAATATTGAAATCATGAAACAGTTATAACATGATTATCAAAGTTTGAAACAATAAAACCTTGAGGGACATGTAAGGACGTCCTGGCGCCCTTCGTGGCGTTTTACAGGCTTTCTATCGTCCTTGATTTGCACTTGAAAATGGCCTAAATGGGTAGGCGTCCTAGGGGACTTCTTAGACGCGTTCTAAGACGTTTTTCATCTTTGTTGCACTTTTGTGGTGATGAAAACGGTAGAATCAGTAGAAATGAAAAACATGAAAGTTGTAGGAAATTTTGTCTAGTTTCCAGAACTTCTTCATTCATGTCAATCGGAGCTCTAGATCTTGACATATGATCAAAATATTGAAGAGTGGTCAAATTTCTCAGCACCATTTTTCTTCATTCCTTTAGCAATTCGTCTCTCATGCTCGTTAGCTTCCTTTTGCTCGTTTTTCTTGTGCGTTCTGCCCAATTTAGCACTAAGTAGTCGCCTGCACATAATGTTTAACATTTCATCAAAGTAGTTCCATTCTTGAACAATTATGCATCAATTCAACATGTTTAGTACAATTTATTATGCTATAAATATAGACCGATCATGGTGGTGGGATCTTCGGCCGAGGATAAAAAGAAGAGAGAAGAGAGAAGTGTGAAAGATATTGCTTGGATGCATGAGATTGTCTAGATACTTGTTGGGTAAAATGCATGGATAACCTCTAGCCTATAATGAGGTGTCATCAATTAATCCCATGCAATTTTTTTTTAACATACATATGTATAGGCCGAGAATTGGATAGGGAATGGTGAGAATTTTTGGATGTTTGGGCTAGTATTGAATATACCTGAAATTATGTGGTCCAATAAGGAAGTTTTTGGCCCATTGGGCCCACATTGGTGTTTACGGCCCAATATAATAAAAGGAAATGGGTTTTTGGCCCATTATGATCAAAAGAGATGGTTCTCGGCCCAACAAGGCCCATGAAAAGTCTTATGGCCCAAAATGTTGTAGTTTAATGAATGTGGGTCCATTTAGGGCCCAAATAAGGATTCTTATCCCAAAATAATCAAGTTGTGAGTTTATTGGCCCATTAGGCCCAATAAAGGTTTGAACCGGGAAAAATTAGAGTTACAACCCAAAGTAGCATGTATGAAATGTATCGAGTTAGGTTTTGGGCTTCACAAGTGAGTTTTGATTTGAATAGTTGTTTTTGAATGAGTAATATGTATAACCTTAAACTTGAAATTACAAGATACGTCAAGAATTGATCATACATAGATAGAATTTCCTAGCCAAAAATGCTAGTTGTGACATCATCCCCCTGTTAGAGGGAATTTCGTCCCGAAATTCTTTCGAAAGTTATTCTTAGGAACTAGAGAAAAGGTGAGGGTGTGTTTGCTTCATTTGGTCTTCGCGTTCCCATGTGAATTCCGGTTCGCGCTTTGCGTTCCATCGAACCTTCTCAATCGGAATGCATCTTTGTTTTGTACGCTTTACTTCTATGTCCATTATATCAACCGGCTCTTCAAATAACAGGAGATTCTCGTTAATCTGAGAAAGAATCTCGAATGGTCCAATGTATCGTGGGTTTAGTTTTCCTCGCTTCCCAAACCGGATCATCCCTTTCTAGGGAGAGACCTTCAAGAGCATCCAATCTCCGACTTGGAATTTCAGAGGCTTTCGCCGTTTATCTGCATAGCTATTTTGTTGGTCTCACGATGCTTGAAGTCGTGCCTTGATTTGAACTATTTTCTCCGTCGTTTCCCGAATGATCGCGCGTCCTGTAAGAGTGTTGTTCGGTGTTTGCCCTTTTTCCAACTGGGTGTCCCCCACCTCAGCCCAGCAAAGAGGCGATCTGCATTTGCGACCATACAAAGCCTCAAAAGGAGCAACCTTGATGCTTGTGTGATAGCTGTTATTGTACGAGAACTCAATTAAGGGAAAGTGGGTATCCCATGATTTTCCAAAATCGATCACATAGGCTCGGAGCATGTCTTCAAGTGTTTGAATGTTCGCTCGCTTTGGCCGTCGGTTTGAGGGTGGTAGGCAGTGCTCATGTCTAGTTGTGTTCCCATTGCTGTCTGGAGCGACTGCCAAAATCGTGAAGTAAATCTACTATCCCGGTCCGAGATAAAAGATATCGGCACCCCATGGAGTCTCACAATTTCTTTTATATAGATTCGTGTTAGTCTCTCCATTTTGTACCTCTCCTTTATTGGAAGGAAATGGGCGGATTTAGTTAGCCTATCAATAATCACCCAGATAGCATCCAATCCGTCCTCTGTCTTAGGTAATTTGGTTATGAAATCCATGGTAATCCTTTCCTATTTCCACTAGGGTATTACTGGCTGTTGTAACAATCCCAAGGGCTTCTGATATTCCACTTTTACTTTGGCACAAGTGAGGCACTTGCCCACGTAAGTGGCGATCTCTGCTTTCAGGTTCGGCCACCAATAACGTTGTTTAATGTCCAGGTACATCTTATCGGATCCTGGATGGACGGAGTATCGTGTTTTGTGCGCTTCGTTCATGACAACATCCCTGAATCCTCCAAATTTTGGGACCCAGATACGTTCCATGAAGTAGTAAGCTCTGTCTCCTTTGACTTCCAAATTCTTATCCATTCCACGCAGTGTTTCATTAGCGGCACTCTCTGGATTCAATGCCTCCAATTGAGCTTCCTTGATTTGTGAAGTTAGGTGAGAGTGGATGGTTATCGATAATCTTTTCACCCGGCGACCTGAGTATTCTTTCCTGCTCAGGGCATCGGCTACCACGTTAGCCTTGCCTGGGTGGTACTTGATCTCGCATTCATAATAATTTAGCAGCTCAACCCACCTTCGCTGCCTCATGTTCAGCTCCTTTTGATTTAGAATGTGTTGGAGGCTTTTGTGGTCCGTGAAGATGGTGCACTTTGTACCATAGAGGTAGTGCCTCCAAATCTTTAGGGCGAAGACCACGGCTCCTAGCTCGAGATCATGGATTGTGTAATTTACTTCATGCGTCTTTAATTGCCTGGACGCGTAAGCTATCGCCTTTCAATGCTGCATAAGAACACAGCCTAACCCTTGGTTCGAAGCATCGCAATATACTATGAAATCTTCGGTTCCTTCTGGTAAGGATATCACTGGAGCACTACAGGGGGCTCGCTTCAAGGTTTGGAAAGCAGCTTCTTGTTTGTCCGTCCAGTTGAAGGGTATGCCTTTTTGTGTTAGAGTGGTGAAGGGCTTAGCTATCTTGGAGAAGTTCTGAATAAACGTTCGGTAGTAGCCTGCGAGACCCAAGAATTGCCGGATTTCTGTTGGTGTTTTTGGAATCGTCCAGCCTTTAATAGCCTTGATCTTGGAAGGATCCAAATGAATTCCTTCCTCACTGACTACATGGCCCAAGAAGTTTACAATCCGAATTCAGAAATCGCATTTGGAGAGTTTTGCATATAGCTTTTCAACTCTTAGAGTTTCCAAAATCTGACGGAGGTGCTGACCGTGCTCCTCCTTACTTCGAGAGTATATGAGTATATCATCAATGAAGACGATTACGAAATTATCAAGGAATGGGCGGAAGACTCGATTCATGAGGTCCATAAATGTCGCGGGGGCATTTATCAGACCGAAGGGCATAACAACGAATGTGTAATGGCCGTATCGAGTTCGGAAACCAGTTTTTGGAATATCCTCTTCCCGGACTGGGAGCTGATGATAACCGGATCTTAGATCTATCTTGGAGAAGTAACTAGCTCCTTGAATCTGGTCAAATAGATCATCAATCCGAGGGATTGGATATCGATTTTTGATAGTGAGTTTGTTCAACTCTCTATAGTCGATGCACATTCTGAAGGATTCGTCCTTCTTCTTGACAAACAAGACCGGAGCTCCCCAGGGTGAGAAGCTCGACCTGATGAATCCTTTGTTCAGAAGTTCGCTTAATTGACTGGATAAATCCTGCATTTCGGCGAGAGCTGACCTATAGGGTGATTTGGCAATTGATGTGGCTCCCGATATTAGGTCGATTCGAAATTCGACCTCTCTTTCTGGGGGTATTCACGGAAGGTCTTTATGAAATACGTCCGGAAAGTCGCATGCCACTGGGATGTCATTAATGTTTACTTCCTCTTTTGCTTTATCCACAATGTGAGCGATGAAGGCATAAATTTTCTTGTGCAGGCACTTTTGTGCCTTGATACACGAGATAAGACGAAGACTGGTGCCAGGCTTATCACCGTAGATTATTAGGGTTTCGTGGTTGGGGAGGTGAAGGCAAACGACCTTCTCGTAGCACATAATATCAGCATGGTGGGGGCTTAACCAATCCATGTCGATTATCACATCAAAACTCCTAATATTTACTGGCATCAAATCTATTTGAAATGAATGGTTGTTTAATGTTAATGTGCACCCTACGTAAACATCTTTGGTTGTTTCGGTTTTCACATTAGCCATCTCTAACATGAAGGCTTCGTTTAGCTTCTGGGGTTGTTGGTTCAGTAAGTGTTTGAATTTATTACTCACGAAACTCCGCTTAGCTCCACTATCAAATAGAATGCATGCGTAAGTGTTGTTGAGGAGAAACATACCAGTAACAACCGACGGGTCTTGAACTGCCTCTCCTTGACCCAAAGTCAGGACCCTGCCTGATCCTCCTGCTCCTTGGTTGTTGGCTTTGGGGCAGTTTCATCTAAAATGGCCAGTTCCTCCACATCCATAACAAGTATGGTTGGCCCCGGTTGTTGTTGTTTTTGATGTTGTTGTTGTTGTTGTTGTTGTTGTTGTTGTTGTTGTTGTTGTTGTTGTTGTTGTTGTTGGGCTATTAGTTCTGTTGGGGTTGAGATCTGCAGTATCGGGTGGTGTGCCCCTTGCGGTTGCAGTTGGTACATTGCATTTTCTCTGCATTCAACATGATGGTGATAGCTGAATTTGTTACATTTTGGTAGGGTTCCTGAGTATGGCCTGGTAGTGGTTTGCGCAGATGAGGCTGGAGCAGCTGGCGCTGGTGCAACTTGAGCGGTAGCAGCGTGGGCTGCTACAGTTTGTTGCTTTTTGGAGGTTCCTTGGTTATGTCGCCCCTTTCGTTTGTTGTCCCTATTTTTCTTGTTCTCCCCTTCCTTCCTGGTCTCGGTTTTAGCGGTTTTGGCTCCTTTCTTGTTGCCATGGTCGTAGAGCCTTTGGGCTAGCCTTTTCGCACTATCAAAAGTTTCCGGATTTGCCGCAATCACGTTTCCTTGGATTGGAGAAGTTAATCCCCAAATGAATCGCTCGATCTTCTTCCCTTCAGATGTGATCATACCTGGGCACAGAAGGGCTAGTTCACTGAACCTTGAGATGTAAGCCTCGATATATGAGTTTTGTACTGTGAGGTTCCACAACTCCTGCTCTAATTTCTGTATCTCCCCACGGGGACAATATTCTGCCATCAACATTTCCTTGAGCTCCTCCCATGGCATGGCATTTGCCACTGGGAGTGTCTTAGCTTCCACATGACCATTCCACCACGAAAGCGCTTCGTCGACAAACGTGCAAGCTGCAAATTTCACCTTGCATTATTAAGGTCATCCGCATATCTCAAAGACTGACTCGATCTTTTCCATCCATCGCTTTAAAGTGATCACGCCTCCCGTTCCATTGAATGTTCGTGGTTTGGCATTTGAAAAGTCTTTGTAGGTGCAGACCCTTGTAGGACCTTGGTTCATTCCTTGGTTCGAGCTTCCAGTTCCTTGACCGTTACCGCCACCAATGTTCCCAGTTTGAATGTATGACAGTGCTGCTGTGACTGCAGCCGAGACTGCTGCCTGGAATGCAACAGAGTCTACCTCCGACGGAGGCGGTGGTGGTGGTGGTGCCGTGTTGTTTCGGCGATTCGGTCTTTGAGGCATCTTCTATCATAGAACAGGAAGACGGTGAGTACATGGCATTCTGTGGTTTCGGGTTACCTCGACATATAGTGGGTTCGGTGGTTCGGTTGTGCATATAAGTAAATTCATACAATATCATGAAAGAAGGAAGATAGAACACATAGCAGATAACAACATCACGAATAAAACATGGAACCATGTCATTAGTGATAAACTTTGTAGTACAATGCTTGAAAATTCGCCTTGGAAGGTGTACAGTACATAGAGACATATATGATCCGACAGCATAACGCCTTTATGAGTAGTGTAGTCACTTAAACATAAAGCCGGTCCTACATACAATAGTACATAAAAGAAAGAACCATAACAATAGTGGTGATGGGCGGAGTGGATCCTAGTCGCGGCGGGAAGTGTCTGGTGGTGGTGCTGATGAGGTGGATGCACCCTAAAGTCTGGCCAGATTGTGTTCGGTGGCTCGAAGTCGGGCCTCCAACGCTGCCTATCTCGCCTGATAGTCCCTAACCACTTCATGAGTCATTCTCTCTATGCGCTCAACCGCAACTCTCATTGCAGCCATCTGACCGGTGGTTGTCTGTGCCTGCTCACCTATGTCATGTGTCCTCCTAACCATCACTGGCAGGGCTCGATCCACAGGTCCATCGTGACTCAGGTCGTAATAGTCTCGGTTCATGTCGAATGGGGGACGCACCCCCTGATGGCGACTCCACCTCCAGATCTCATGTGCCCATGGGGGCGTAGGGCCGTTGGGACCCATCCTGTGTGGGGGCACCCTGGCGATGTACGGTGGATTAATGACTTCAGACTCCGCGTTCGAGTCATCTGCATCGTCACCATCAGACTCCTCCTCCTCCGAGTCCACCACCGGTTCTGCCGGTCCTTCTTTGGGTTCTTCTTCTGGTTCTTCCTCCGGCTACTCCTCCGGTTCCGGCTCTAACCATCCTCCATTCCCATGGTTGGGAAAATAAGGATCTCCAGGATGATGAAATCCAGCCATAGAGTCTGTAGGAGGTGTGAGAAGCGTGTAAGGGGGTGTATGTATATAGCATTCTAAAATACTCCTATAGTATTTTAATTGTTTATGTTTGAGTTCCTGAGAATACAAATTATTTTGAACATGGTCAACATATATAATGTTGGTGAGCTCATAAGCATATTTGTATGAAAAGTTTGTATCACTTTGTAAGAACCAGAAAATCCGATATTTTCTGTAAAAGTAATAAATGGTTTGAACGTTTTGTATCATATCTTGTATTAAAGCATGTGTGTTTTTTGTTTTGAAAATGTATAGAGAGAGTATTCCAGAAAAATCCTATGTTTTCTGTTGTAAGTAGAAGGTAATGTATAATGTAAGCTTTCCCAGAAAATCCGATATTTTCTGCTCGTAAAAGTGTTGTGGTATTAAACCCAAAGACCGTAAATTGATGTTGTATAGAATTGTAACTGTAGAAAAGTATATGTATTCCGTAAATTTTACAGTGGAGTTAATTTCTGTGTGAGTCGTTATAACCATACTTGATATGACGGATCTTCTTGTCGTGACGTTTTTCAGGCATCAACTTGTTTAAGGTAAGACATTTGTCACCCTAGACTGGCCTAGTTTAGCTGTAGCGAACAGCTCAGGTGCGGGGCTGTCAACCCCATATAGATCTATACACAAACTCTCGCTCTCCCTCCAGGAGACTCTGGTTATAACTACAGGACTAAAGGTTGTACACTAGGTAGGTACGAATGAAAGAACGTGTCTCACAAGAACCTTAACTATATTTACATGAATATTGTATCACACTGTTTAATGCAGTGAATAATGTTTTCGAGTATGTTTTAAGGTTACAAGGCCCAACGAGTATGTACATGAATGTAAAGAGCCCATTAAACATGAAATGTGTATACAAGGCCCAATAAACATGTAAATGGACCACTAAGGCCTAATAACATGAAATGAATGTTCCAGGCCCAATAAGCATGTATATGGACCACTAAGGCCCAATAAACATGTATGGTATATTCCAGGCCCAATAAAAGTGAAAATGAAGTATTTAGTCCTTTTGTTAATACGTTGTTTGCTTTAGCTCAAATTGTTTAACAAAATGACATAAAATGCCCACTTTTTGTAATAATGACATTTTTGGCCCATTAAGCCGAAAATTTACAGTTTGTGCATATTTTTGGTAAAAATGACACTTTAGGTCCATTAAGACCAACAATTTATATTTAAGGGCTTATTTTAAATAATTTAACATTTTTAGCCCACTTTTGTTAGAATTAACATTTTTGGCCCAATTTTGATGAAAATTGACATTTACGGCCCAAATGTTTAGAAACTTAACCTTTTCGGCCCAAGTTTAATAAAGTTTACATTTTCAGCCCATTAAACCGAAAATTTACATTTTTGGCTCAAATTTGTTTAAAATGAAAATTTAATCCACAAAAGTCAAAAGTTTACAAATTTAGCCCATGAAACCGTGAAGGCCCATCTTTAAGCCTATTTTGTGAAAATTAACACTTTTGGCCCTTTTAAAACCATAAATATCTTTAAGACCCATTTTTATATAAAATGACTCTTTTTGGTCCTTGTAAAACCGTGAATGCCCTAAAGGCTTCACCTTTTTATTTATTTGTCAAAAATGGCCCCTTAAGTGATTTTACTTAGTTTCAAACATCTATAACATGTTTTATCCTTTCATCTTCATGATAAGTTACATAAAGTGTGTTAGTTTACAAACATCACCAAGTTTTGGTAGAGTTTTCGAGATTTATGAAGTTTTAGCACATAATCACAACATATAACATGGAAAACACACATAAACATGCATAAACACATAGATCTAACACAAAGAAACTTGTATCCTCCCCTAAAACATAGTAAAAACCGAAAATAGGGGGTATGAACTCACTTTGGGGTGTTGGATTCGGTTTTGGTGAAGAGTTGAAGGAGTTTTCGGCCTTGGAGTGTTCCTTGAGCTAAGCTTTCGAATTCTAGGAAGTTCTAAGAGCATGTTCACGAAAACATGTGTTCATGAGGATTAATCTAGTATAAAATGAAATAAATCACCTTGAATAGAAAGTGACTTACCAAGAATGAGTGAACTTTGATGAAGTGTTCTTGAACACACACACAAGCACACACGAATTTTGGAGGTGGAAGGATGAGAGAGTTCTTATAGATTAGAGAGAATTTAGTGTTTGAAATGTGGATGAAGTGAGGGTGCTGATGGGAACTTCGGTCGAGGATAAGAAGAAGAGAGAAGAGAGAAGTGTGAAAGATATTGCTTGGATGCATGAGATTGTCTAGATACTTGTTGGGTAAAATGCATGGATAACCCCTAGTCTATAATGAGGTGTCATCAATGAATCCCATGCAATTTATTTTAACATACATATGTATGGGCTGAGAATTGGATAGGGAATGGTGAGAATTTTTGGATGTTTGGGCTAGTATTGAATACACCCGAAATTATGTGGTCCAATAAGAATGTTTTCAGCCCATTGGGCCCACATTGGTGTTTACAGCCCAATATAATAAAAGGAAATGGGTTTTTGGCCCATTATGATCAAAAGAGATGGTTTTTGGCCCAACAAGGCCCATGAAAAGTCTTATGGCCCAAAATGTTGTAGTTTAATGAATATGGGTCAATTTAGGGCCCAAATAAGGATTTTTAGCCCAAAATAATCAAGTTGTGAGTTTATTGGCCCATTAGGCCCAATAAATGATTCCTGGCCCAATAAAGGTTTGAACTGGGAAAAATTAGAGTTACAACCCAAAGTAGTGTGTATGAAATGTATCGAGTTAGGTTTTGGGCTTCATGAGTAAGTTTTGATTTGAATGGTTGTTTTTGAATGAGTAATATGTGTAACCTTAAACTTGAAATTACAAGATACGTCAAGAATTGATCATACATAGATAGAATTTCCTGGCCAAAAATGTTAGTTGTGACAATATATGATAAGATATTCTGGAAATTCTAGAATAATCTTATATATACACACGTTAAATTTGTCCACCACCTTCCTTTGGAAGGTTCTGGACCCTTTTGTTCAACTATTGAACAATTGCACTTTTAGTCCCTGTACTTTCAATTAGTTCCTTTAATCCCAAAAATAATTCCAAATTAATTTCTGATTAAATATTAATTAATAATATGATTTCTAATTAATATATTATTTCCATAACATATTAATAAATCATTTATTTCAATTCATTAATCAAATTAATAAATTCTTCCTCTTCCTCAATTAATCATCCTATCTAGTTTCAAGTGTGAAGGCAACCCAAAAGGACCATGCCACTATCAATTCAAGTACATACCAATTATAGTTATGTGCTTAGACACCTAATATAACAAATATAACAACACATATATACACATAGATACACATACCATACATGAACACATACCGGAACACATAATATAGTGAGACAGCTCACCTTGTTTGCAGAAAAACAATCACGAACTATTGATACTCTGATATATGAACTGGACATGTAGCATTCATTTAGAGCAGAGTAAGTTACATTGCATCAGTGTGATGGTTGGTTATGATATCCCTGGTTGGAACAGGTGGGTTGTTGAAGCCTTATATAAAAGTAGGTTAGGGCAACTTGGCGCAACAGACTCTTGGATAGAGTCTCGTGGTATAATCGTTGAAAGGATGTCAGTTTCAGTGACCGGTCGGGAATCCGGCGCTTCAGATAATTGGTAGATCACCTTGGAACTTAAAAGATCTTGGATAGATCAAAAATGTGAATGTTGGTCAGCAGGATAATTTAGGGTCGTAAGGATTTTTTTCGGATTAGATTGCGATGTGGATCCATATTGACTGTGATTTAGAATGGTTTTTTTATGTCGGAAAGTCAGATAGGGTATTGGATTACTGGGTTTAAGCTGAGTAGTGATGGTTTTCCTCTATCAGTTAACGTCAGCAGGAGCAAGGATTCGTCCGTCGTCAGTATGTGAGTTCTGCTTAGAATGGGTTCGATTATTGGAAAGCCATCGTATGTTAGGGTCGACTTTTATCAGGGATCTGGTAGGTGGTCGGGGTGTATATGTTTTCGGGTATCTATAAAGTTGTTTAGGCCAGATAGGTTTGTTCGGTTCGGGTTGTGAAGTTGAGTCTTTGCGGGAGCAGTTTTGATTGGTTATGTCTGTCTTGGAGTCTGATATTGTTTAGGGTTTTCAATTTCACGTATAGCGGTTGGATACTCGTTGGCTTAGGGAAAATGTTGAGGTTCATTATTCGTTAGGGCTTGTGATATCTTCTATTTTGGCATTTAGGGCATTCAATCAACATTGTTTAGTACGGTAAAGGATATAGTAAGGAATGATTTCGAGGACGAAAACTAATTTCAGTGGCGGAGAGTTGTAACGCCCTCTTCGGGATCTTTCTGTGATTCGGGGCCATGACCCAAAGATCAGTTATCATAAGGCTTCGAGCCTTGGGGAAAAGTGCGATTTAGACCCCTTTGGATGTGATTAATGTAGATTAGGTGATCTGAGAGTTTGGTTGGTGCTTTGGAGCGCAAGGGTATCATCATAAAATGATAATTCGAGCCTTTTATGAATTTTGGATTTTTGTTCGAGAAGTTTTTATATATTTATATAATATTGTAGAGCTCCTCAATACCTTTCCGTGGATATAAAGAACGTCAAAATCGGAGTTAGAATGCATATGTTATGGTTATTTGAAGTTTAGTCGGTTTTGGGTTTTGCTGAGTACGTTGGGCGTACATAGGGGAGTATGATGTGCGTACTGAGGAACCCTGAATACGCTGGGCGTATGCTCTCAGTGCCCAAACCCTATTTTCATGGTTTGAGCCTTATTTAAGCTCCTTAACTCCCCCAAACCCATTCCATTCTCAGCCTCCACCTCTCCAACACCCCTTCCATGAAACCCTAACCTTAGTTGAGTCTTGTGTGCTAAAAGAAGGTGTTTTTAAGTTCTTTGGAGTATGCATGGTGCACCTTGGAGAAGAAGGGACTTCTTAGAGAAGTGTTGGTTGCATTTGAGTTTGTAGATATGGACTTTGTTCACCCTGATCTATCTTCTAGAGATATAAAGTTTCAATATTGATGATGCATTTGTTAGAGTTGTTATTGTCTTATTGGACCTTCTAATGGATAAATTTGGAACTGTATCTATTATAAAGCTATTATGAACCATAAAAATGTGATCTTGGCCCTTCTATCCCTTCCATGCAAAAGTTTTTATTGTCTTATTGAGGTAAAACTTAGGGTTTTGGACATTAAGCACTTTATGACTTATGAAATCATTTTGGGTTTGGATCTGAGTTTTGGATGTAAGAACTTAATGGAATAAGCTGTTAATGGAGTTTGGGATTGGGTTGCGTATGTTGGGCCTACCTGGTGGTACGCTGCACATACGTGGTCAGCGCGCCGCTTGTGGTCAACATCAGAGTACGCTGGACGTACTCTCTTGGTACGTAGGGCATACTCCGCTAGGAAGAAATATTGACTTTTAGACCTTGACCGTTGACTTTGACTTTGATCAAGGTTGACTAAGTTTGACCTAAGGGCATTTTGGGTGATTTGATTTATAGTTTTAGATTTAGGTTCCTGTTAATTGTATAGATAACCGGTAGAGATAGCATTTTAGAGCAGTGATCGGTGTTGCTATTATTTCAGACTGTGAGGTGACTTTTCTCACTATATCCATGGTTCGAAGGCACCAATGTTGGTCCATTACTTGCTATGTAGGGTGCTACTTATCTTTGTGATACTTGCATGGAAGACCATGGGGGTAGCTCGTGGCATTTGCATGAAATACCATGGGGTAGCCCATGACACTTGGATGCCAGACCATGGGGGTAGCCCATGACATTTCAAGGAAAGACCATAGGGGTAGCACATGGCATTTGGATGTCAGACCATGGGGGTAACCTATGACATTTCAGGGAAAAGACCATGAGAGTAGCCTATGGAAAATGTATGTATGGTATGTGGTATTTTGGGGAACTCACTAAGCTTCGTGCTTACAGTTTATGTTTATGGTTTCAGGTACTTTTGTTTTTAAAAGGAAGGGCCTGACTTGATCGCACCGCATCCCCCAAATTTTTTCCGCATTGGCAATTAATGATGTTACTTTGATGTTTAAATGATGTATTCACTTTGATCAGTTTTGGAACGAATCGTTTGTATGATTTATTGTTTAAAAAAATTACCTTGGATTTTGGGTATGTTACAATGTAACATCCCGAAATTCAGGTAAAGCTATTTAACCCTTCCATTTTGTCAAGTTGTCAAGATTGGTCCCTTGAGAGAGTTCTTGTAGCAAATGAGTACGTTGGCGTACTGGGGAGTACGATGCGCATACTGATGCGCTTAATTTAGACGCGGACTCGCCTGGGTACGCTGGGCATACCCAGGGTTACGCTGGGCGTAACGGGTCCAGATGCAAACCCTAAATGTTTGGCTTGTGCACTATTTAAAGGATGCTAAGGCTCATTTCTCAGCCTCCATATCAGAGAGTGAAACCCTAAGAGAGAGCCTTCCATCGTCCTTAGCTTGAGTGTGTGTATTTTGGAGCTAAAAGTGTCTTGGTATGTTAGTGAAGAAGAAGGAGAAGAGCTTGTGGAGGCTAGGGCTTGAAGTGCAAGTTTGGATCTGAGATCTTCAGAGAAAGGAGCTTCATCTAGAGGTATAAAGTTCAAAACTTTCCTCTTTATTTGGTTTAATGTTGCATGGACCATTTCTAGGGTTAAAAGTCCCAAAGGTGGAGACTTTATGAGTGTAATGTACTCCATGGACCTAGATTTGTCCCATTTCAGTGATATTTGTGTTATAGATCCATAAAAATTCCATCTTGGTCGTTGTTATGAGGTCATGCTTGAATTATGAGCTTTCTAGAGTTGGGAAATGGAATGTTATGGGTGTTAGTGACTTGTCCAGCCATGCACAGGCTTAAAGTCACCAACTTTATGGATTAAGAGGTTTAGAAATGGTCAGATCTAGAAGTTGGACGTGGGACTTAACTGTTTAAGACCTCAAGAGCTTAGAGTCTGAAACTGGGAGTTACGCGGGGCGTAATCCCAGTACGCGCGGCGTAAGGGGTCGCGCACCCCGTTTCTGTGAGGTCGCCGGGTACGCCCATCGTACAGGTTCGGTACGCGCAGCGTAACCCGGAGAGTTGACTTTTGTTGACTTTTAGGGTTTGTTCAACATTTGGATCTTTGAGCCATGAGACGGGTAAAATGGTCTTTTACCCTTCTGAGAGTGCTAAGAGAGGGAACAGTCTAGCCTTGAGAGTTGTATTGATTAGAGTGTTTATTCCATGTGATTAGGCGGAGGCTAGAGCAGATTTTACCGAGTTCGAGATTACCGAGTTACCCGAGGTGAGTCTTCTCACTATACTGTACCTGGAAGGGTACTTATGTGTGACCGGAAGGTCTTGTATGCTATGAGATGTATGTGCTATATGCGGTTATGTGGTATGTATGTGCTATGTATGTTATGTATGGTATGGACCGGAAGGTCAAGATGATATGGACCGGAATGTCAAGAGGTTACGGACCGGAAGGTCGATACAGGTAGGACCGGAAGGTCTACCGGGATTTGGGACGGAAGTCCCTGAGACACATGCATCGGAAGATCCTACAGAGTTATGGCCTGGAAAGGCGTATGTGTGGTATGTGGTATTTTGGGGAACTCACTAAGCATTTATGCTTACAGTTGTTATGATATGTGTTTCAGGTACTAGCGAGGATCGCGGGAAGGCGCCGGCATGATTCGTACACACTTACGGAGTTTATGTTATTGAGATTCTGGGACATGTTTTGTTATGACACAGTGAATACATTATGTTTTATGGTTATCGTGTGATTGAAAGTATGATTTAAAAATGAAAAATTATTTTGAAAAATTATGTCGTTACATACAAACACCTTACTAAATCTAGCCTAAACATCATTCTCATAAGTAGATCAATCAATATTATGACTGGAATTACTGACAATCTTATTTATACTTTCATAATAATGACTATGAATATAAATATAAGTTACGCTTAAAAACTAATAAGTGTAGCTTAACTTACAAGAATTTCTAGCGAAAACTAAGAAGATCGCAGGCAAGACTTTGTCCCAAAAGCTTTTATTCTGCGGGTCTTCTGATGCCTTAGAGTCTCTTTAGAGTGAAGTTCCCTAGATTCTAGAAGACCCCTAGAAAGGTCAGAATTAGAGATATAAAGATAATAGATGATTTGTGTGTGGAAATGTGAGGGGTTTGGAGGCTATTTATAGATGCTCTGCAAGGGGCGTACCGCGCCTTAGGTATGTAGCAGGGGTGGCTCTCGGACGTGGCACGTAGCGTGATGTGGGTGGTGTTATGTCGCCCTAGCCAGGTAAAATCACAAATCTTTCGACATACGAACTTTGTTTTCAACGTTCTTTATATTAACACATAGGTATTTCCGACAAATCGTCACTCCGTTTTAAATTTAACAGTCTAAGGAGATTGCACTGCAAAAGACCGTGTAAAATTCATAACTTCCTTGTACAAACTCCGTTCTTGACATTCTCTATATTGACGAAATCCTATTGATGAGATCTTCAACTTTCGTTTATATTATTTGGCTAACACTCAACTGATTTTAATTTCGACTTATATGTCACACATTGTTGTACTTAAACTAAGAAAAATCGTAACTTGCTCATACAAAGTCAGATTTAGACGTTCTTTATACATATGAAATTGTCATCACGGCTACTACATTTTTATCAAGATTATTTATCCTAAATAGTCATCTATCAATGCCCAAATACATAAAACGCTTCAAGGTGAGTAATCATGTATGTTCCCATCTTGATAGTAGGTAATTAACCATGTTATTATATGATTATGTTTGAATTTTGAGATAAACAGTTACAACGATAGGGATAATGAAACCTGACAAAACTATTACCAATAATGATGGTATATTAGCAACGACGATCGACATGGAGACTAATAGTGAAGTTATTTGAGTATTAGCTATGAGGTAATTATGACGATCCATTAACGACAACATGTTGCCGTTAAAGCTTTTTGTGCCCGCTAATATTTTGATTTGTTGTTATGTATATTTAATATTATATTAATTGAAGTGTTTATAATTTTTTTCAATCAAAAGTATATGATTTTAAGCCCTTATTATGTTTATTTAAAATTTAATTAGATTTTAATAAAAAAGTATTTGTTTCTCAAAATTTCAAAATTGTTGATCTGATTTTGGATTTTTCTCTATAAAATGACTTTTGTGGATTTATAATAATTATTCAATACTTGTCGGTTATTTTAATAAAAAAAATAGTTTTTTATATTATTTTATATAAATATATATCAAACTTTTTTAATATTTTAGTAAATTTCTTAATTTTTTTATTTGTATTTAGGTCTCATTGTTTTGTAATTAGGTCTCATTTGTAGATGAGTTCTATGCTCACCATTGACCAAGACAAGGACATGCCTCTGCAGAATCCAAAAGCTACAACTGGTGGAGACCTAAGCTTCTTAGGTCCAAACCTTTTCTTAATCTCGCCTTTCCACCAGCAGTCACGGTACCATGCATCTACAATGTCTCCAGAGAGAGGTTCTTTATAAGGGTGAACACGTTCCATAAGTACATCTTCAACCAACAGAGTTTCTTCATCATCTCTATGCAAGGTCTCATATCGAACCGTGCATGTTCCATTACCAACAGCAAGTACCTATGCAGCATAGTATGAGTTCTTAAACCCTTCATCGTCAATCATAACTTCTACCCTTGTCCAATGCTGAATTACATTTGCCATCCTCTCCGATAACCTAGACCAAAACAAAAAATGAATCTCCTGTAATCACACCTCCTACAATTTAACTTTGTTCATATATTCAAAGATTGTTCATTGCAATGTGAAAAGAAGTCTATCAAATCCATAAAGAACTTTGTTCTTTCCAAAATCAATCTACAACGCCAATTAACTTAATGTTATTGAAAAGTTGATAAGGACTTTTGAAAAAAATGTTTGGATTAGTTTTTTGGTGTAAAATGACCAAAAAGGACATGCTTGTATAAAGATAAATGAATCCATTCCACTAAATCGAAAGTTTTTATTACAAACTAAGGCTTACAAATATCACCTAAATGAAAGAAATAAATGCAAAAAATAGCAGCATACTTTCTAAATTTTCTCTATATAGCATTGTAGTTTCAGCTTCTTCTTATTATTAACTTAATGTTATTGAAAAATTGATAAGGACTTTTGAAAAAAAAGTGTTTGGATTAGCTTTTTGTTGTAAAATGACCAAAAAGGACATGCTTGTATAAAGATGACAATGCACACAAACAAGAACATTCTGATTTCAAAATACACAATACACACATGTTCACACAAACATAAACAAAAATAGAAATCATAGCAGAATACACACATAAATCATGAACATGACCCACAAAGGCATGCCGGTACAGATGCCGGTTCTAGTGCCGGTTATTGGCGGACTGGCGGTTCTAGAACCGGTCATATTCCATAAATATATTCATATGCACACCATTTATACATAAAAAAAAATTCATCCAATGCACCCATATGCTACTATCAAACATTGTATACATATATATACAATTGATTAGCAAGTAGCATCGAATTTAATTTACTGTAATTTAGTCCAAACATTAATGTGTTATTCACAAGGACAAAGATGTAGAAATCCAACTGCATTAACTTAGATAATGCAAGTGTTGTCTAATAAACAACTAAAACAATCAATTTCACTACAATAAAGAAGTGCATATCCAATTTCAGTGCAACAACGAAGTTCATATCCTTTTTTAATAAGGACCAAAAAAGAATGCCTATTTCATATGTATCTTCAACCACATGTATCTTCAACCAAATGACAGAGAACTGAAATGACTCTTTTTGGGCTTTTCCATGAGGGATTTAACTTGAACACAAGGAAAACAACGAAATTTAAAGGGGATAGATTTGAACAACAACCTAGACCTATAGATTAAGGTTCCTAGAAAACAATCAATACCTATTGATTGAGTTCTAAATTAGATTCCGGAAATCATCCGTCAAATGATCAAAGATCGAGTGTACGCAACAACTCGGGTTTTTCAAGAACAATGCTCAAGTTTTTCATTCAAAAGTGATCATTACAAAAGAAATGGCAGCCACAATTTATAGGCTCCAGGATATGCAATGATCAGCCTCAAAACATTAATGGAAGTACAATAAATAAACTACTTATTATGGGGGTTATAAACTTGTTTATTAAACTCTTCAATTAAAGAACCATTTATTCCACCTCTTGGAGTCTTTAACCTCCCAACTCCAAGCTTCTCCATGCTTCTAGATTCGTTCCACCTCTTTCCATGTCACCATGCTCACCCACTTCGCCACGTCATGCTGCCACGTGGACAAAATTAGATTTTTATTATTTGGGCCTTCCGGAATCGTATCACAAACTGTGCATCTTCTTAAGATAGATATCCTAAATTAGAGTCCAGCTGTGGTAAGCGGTAAGCTAGTAGTGATACCACTCCACTAATCGGAGTCCAATCATTTTCTAATTAGCTAGATGATAGAAGCTTATTTTGAGATAGCTAATCTCCTAGATAATGCCAATTATGGATGACCAATCCCCATAGAAATTCAGACGAGAGAAAGATTCTAATTTCACCAAATTCTTTTTCTCTTTAAACAATGAAATTACATCCCAATAAATACAATGCGTTTAGCTAAAAATTAGGAAGTGGTAACATGGATCTAACTGTACTTTATGTTTGCTAGAAAATAGATAAATGCAACAATTAAATAAAATGCAGAAATACTAATAACGGATATGCAATTCGTGGGCAACATGGCAGCAAGGATGTGGATGTTAATGTTAGGTAAAATATGAAAGGTTGAAAACATGTGGTTATGCATGTGAAATAAAAGAATCAAATTCAATTGTTGGACGGCTAATGTGAATGGAAGGAAATTCAACGTCAACATTTGCGGCTTTCACATTTGAGTACTATTGTTACGACGACTCAATTTCATGTGCAAATTGCGGCTATCTCACCTATATATATGCATGTATGTTTTGCATATTTTGTGTGCAGAAACTTGAGAGAACATCAAGTGTAGAGTGTCAAGCCAATTGTAATCTTGTGAGTTTTAATAAAATTCTCTAGTTGCAGCCCGTGGATGTAGGATTTGCACCGAATCCGAACCACGTAAAATCCTTGTGTTCTTGCTTTATTTTCGTGAGTTTGTGTGTGTGTGATAGTGTGTTTCCGCTGCGTGTACCCGGTCTGGTTCCTAACAGTTAAGAGTCATCCTAGTGTCACTAAAGGGAAAGGGTCTGGCCATGGAGGTGGTCTTGGACACGTATCACTAGATACCAAGAAAAATTAAACACCCTAAACTACGATTCCACCAACATATTCATGTTCAATTGCAAACACATTTATCAGAAATCAAACCTAAAATCACGCAACCCTTTTCTTTAGGAAAAATAAAACGAAACCAGAATAAGGAAAAGAAGAAAACGAACCACCAAATTTGTTGTTGAAGAGTTTGAGGAAGAAGATGAAGCGCAAGGGTTAAAGATGAGGGTAATGATGTAGACACTTAAATAGCATCAGTATATTTTTGTTATAATTTTTATAATTAAAACCAACAAAATTGTAGGTGGTGGTGTCGTGGTGTAGTGGAAGCAGACGCATAAATGGTGTACGTGATGAAGTAGACGGCGACTTATGTGGCTGTTTAGGAATAACCGAGTCTTAAGAATGACCAGACCAGTTCCAATTCCAAAATAAAAAACGTGTTGCATGGTTTGTTTCTTAAAAAAGAAATTACTTCCCTTTCCAAAAATGGAAAGCACAATTATTGTGTGACGGGTGTGACAGAGGCTATTCTATGAGAATTTGATCATAGGATACCCCCTGTTTTTTGGATTCACATTGATTCTTGTAGTCATGCGTGCTCATTAGTGCCTCAATATCAGTAAGAGCTTTGTTCATCGCATGCAAGACCATCTGATTTATCTGTTCCATGGAAAAAGTATGTTTCTCATTCAAATTGTTATTGGAAAATATAATCACATTAGAGTGACTTAAAGGGTGGAATTTTTAAGACCTCTAGTTTGTCTTCCTTGGCACAGTGCCCACGTGGAAGCTCACGAATCTCCTGTTTTAGTCTCATACATTCTTTTATGTTTTCTGGAGAAATAAAGTCTACCGCAACTTTTGTACATGACTGCATGAAAAAAAAGGAATAAATAAGAGGTTGATCTTGCAGGAAACGTATGCTTATGAGTGTGTGTGTGAGTGGTGGTGGGGTTGGTTGGGGATTTCTAAAAGAACAAAGTAAGAAAGGAACTGACTCTAAGATTTCACACTTGGTGTGGACATCCAGCACGAATAAAAACCGCCTCACCCAGACATTGTCCAAATGTCCATGGTTCCACACCTAAAAGCTTAACATCTCGTCACATGTTACGAAAACTTATGACAAAAAAAAACCCTTTAATAATGTTTAGTCATTCAGCTAAGGCCATCCACAATGGGAGTATAATGAGAGTTCAATAGAATAGATATGAATATAATCCAAGTTGGGGGAGAAGATCCCGCATCTGGTGTTAGGATCGAGACACTTAACACACCACTCTAAACACACGAACAACAAAGATTTAAGGTGGTTCGGTCTATTTCTGACCTACATCCACACGAGGTAACTAGGAGTTTATATTTCTTGGTGCTAATCTGCACTCACTCTTTGTTGCTTAATTTTACAATACAGATGAGACTCATATATAGAGTCTGAAATGATAATAGAATAAGAAAAGCAGCCCATGAAACATGCATACGGGAAAACTGGATCATCTCTCCTTTTCCACTTTTGACTTGCTTTTCAACCATGATTTCTGCCACTAATATTTGAGTGGCTTCACCAACTCAACAATCTCCCACTTGAAGCCACGGAACAATCTTCACATGTGCTTCAACTGTGCATTTGTATTTCTGTAAAACACTTTTGATCTTGATTCCTTCCTAGTTACCCTGCCCTTCTCTTCAATTTACCTGAAGGCTAGTTGAAGCTTCCGTTAGCTCCAACACATCAGTCATGACTAAGTCTGCCACTGACCTGTTCTCTGTCTCCACCGGCTCCCACTGAAATGAACTGCCCGATCCTGGAACATCTTGAGAACAAACGACACTCTCCATATGAAGCAGATAATCTGGAGAGACTTTTACAGATGGAATACTGGTTCTCTTAACCCATTGTGTTCTGGGTATTCTAGCTGAAGCACAACCCTTGCTCCCACTGCTATGAATGCCCTTGACTGGTTTTTCTGAACCGTTCCAAACACGTTCAACCTGAATCTGACCTGTGACTCTGGGTTTGCCATCTGCAAAGCAAACCTTCTTCTGTCCACGAGACTCTATGAACCGGATTTTGTTTTTCTTCTGAACTGGGACGGTTACTCGCTCAGATGGTAATCTGACCATATATAATGAACCCTTCTTATGTCCACGAGCTATCACAAGATTTCCTTTGACAACCTTCCACTGCCCATTCCTGAACTTAACCTCGTGTCCCTGTTCATCCAACTGCCCAACAGAAATCAATTGTTTCTTCAGACTTGGAATTACCCGGACATCCTTCAAAGTCCATGGACCAACTGGAGTCTTCAAAACTAAGTCACCTATGCTCGTCACATCAAGAACCTCATCGTTCGCCAGTCTTACCTTACCAAAATCTCCTTCTTTTAGATTCTGCAGTGCTTCACGGCTGTGGGTAGCGTGAAATGAAGCACCCGAATCCATAACCCAGGAATCCACATTGCTCTCCACACTACAGATCAAAACATCATCATCTGAATGGTCTACTGCAACGTTAACTTCTTTCTTGTCTTTTGGACATTGATTCCTGAAATGTCCAACCTCTTTACAGTTCCAACAAGTCACATCATTTCGAGTCCTCGACTGACTCCTTCTCCTGTTCCCGCTCCCACTACCTCTGTTATTTTTTCTACCTCTGACCGTATTCAATTGTTCACTTGATGATTCCCCGGAATTTCTTCGTCTGACGTCTTCGCCTACAATTAAATCCCGAATTCCCTCAAAAGTGAGCTCTTTCGATCCTGAGGAACTAGTAACGGCTGTAACTGTTCCGGACCAACTGTCAGGTAATGATGATAACAGTAGTAAAGCTTGAACTTCGTCCTCAAATTTTATTCCCACTGACCCAAGTCTGGATAAAATCGAGTTCAAATTGTTGATGTGTACTGTAACTGAACTTCCTTCCCTCATCCTCGTGTTGACTAGCTCCCGAATCAAGAAGACTTTATTTGCTGCCGACGGCTTCTCGTACATATTAGACAATGCCTCCATGATTCCCTTTGCCGAGGTCTCCTTCAAAATGTTGAAGGCAACATCCTTTGACAACGTCAGTCTAATAAATGCCTTGGCCTTCTTATCCAAAATCTCCCAGTTTGCCTGTGTTATCGCCTCCGGTTTTTCACCTAAAACTGCGTCCAAGTCTTTCTGCACGAGCAAATCTTCAATTTGCATCTTCCACCAACCAAAATCTTTCCCATCAAACTTCTCAATATGAAGCTTACTGTTTTCTGCCATTTTCTGAAAGATTAGGGGCTAAAATGCAATTTTCTGAAAGTTCAGGGGCTAAACTGCAATTTTCTGAAAGTTCAGGGGCTAAACTGCAATTTTTCAAATCTGCTACAGTGTTGCTACAGTGCCTGCTGACGTCACCGCTGACGTCGTGCTACAGTGTCGTCTTCTCCGGCAGAACTCCGGTTCTACAGTGTCGTCTTCTCCGGCGAAACTGGTTTTTTCGGTAACTATTCCGGCAACCTTTGACCGGCGATTTGGACGTCTTCCGGTGGTCAAAAAATTCAGAAAAAAATATTTTCGGAATCTTCGGAACGAGACCTTTCCAACGGTATACACCAAAATCGTTTTTGACGAAAAAAAATTTCGACCAAAAACTTAAAATCACCTTCTGGAGCTACAACCTTGCTCTGATACCACTTGTTAGGATCGAGACACTTAACACACCACTCTAAACACCCGAACAACAAAGATTTAAGGTGGTTCGGTCTATTTCTGACCTACATCCACACGAGGTAACTAGGAGTTTATATTTCTTGGTGCTAATCTGCACTCACTCTTTGTTGCTTAATTTTACAATACAGATGAGACTCATATATAGAGTCTGAAATGATAATAGAATAAGAAAAGCAGCCCATGAAACATGCATACGGGAAAACTGGATCATCTCTCCTTTTTCACTTTTGACTTGCTTTTCAACCATGATTTCTGCCACTAATATTTGAGTGGCTTCACCAACTCAACATCTGGTTTTGGGGAAGAGACCCACATCTCAGAAAGATTATTTTGGTAGGATAGGTAGCCTATCAATTCCTGAAAGTTCGATAAATATTATCCAGTTATATTTAATGGAGTGGATATGGATCAAGATCTGACCTCACCCATGACCCATTTAATTGGACCGGCCCATTTAGCTATTGAATCTAATTCTATTATATATCAATCATAAAACGAGAAAAACTATACCATATTTTCATCAGCAGCAACTGAAATCTTGAAAAAAATACCTCCGCATGAGCCTGATAGTGTCTTTTAAATTGAATTTCCATTTATATATCGGGACAAAGTTAATTACGAGATCACAAAACGAGAAAAACTATACTATATTTTCATCAGCAACAACTGAAAGGATAAAAAAAACAAGAACAAAACGATACCTACATAATAACTAGCCATTAACAACTTCAAATTCAACAAAATTAAAATCAAAGTAAAATGAACTTGAAAACTAATATATACGATTTAACCAATTGTCAAAATTGGGAACAAAATCACTTTTAGTAAAAGGATAAGTTAGTTTTAATCAATTGTCAAAATTGGGGCAAAAATCACTTTTCGTAAAAGGCTAATTTAATAAGAATAGTAAAGTTGGTTGATTGGAACAAGGCTAAGTTACTATACGACAATCTTAAAGCACAAACAAGTTGATTGAGAAAATAGTGGAATGGAATCACGAATTCATCTTTTAGTAAAAGGGTAAAAATGGGACACAATCCTGTCCGCACAGATTTTAAACAACAAATTATGGACATTGATGCCCTTGATTCCAGTTTTCACAGATTCTAGCCAAATATGTCTAAATAGGTCTTAAATGGACAGCAAACACATGACATCTATGCCCTTAATATTATATATGTCCAAACACTCTTAACAAACTGAAACCTTCCTTCCTCTGGTATGGCATGCCTCTGTTAATTAGATTGTGTACCAAACTGACCCTTGTTAAAAGTTGCACTATACTAGTTGTGGTAAAATGGATGAATACACACCAGTAGGATTTAGGAAATTGTGATTGTATTCATGTAAAAGTTTTTGAAAAGAAATTAAACCCAACTTATCTCTAATTGACATGTGGCGACAGTTTTGAGGCAAGGATTAGAAAAAAAAAACGTCAGGCTACTATAAGCAGAGATATACGAGTGAATTGGTTATATTATTATGCACATGCAAGGAGCGGCTTAAATAGCCAAAGAATACAAGTAATAGGGGATAAACAAGGAAGGTGTACAAGGAAAATACAGTTGTAGATGGCTAAGTAATTACAGGAAAATATTCTAATTATATAAAAGATAATATACATATCTTATTCCTTAATACGCCCCCACAAGATGGAGGTTCCATTGGAAACTCCAATCATGGAACGAAGTCTTTGGAAAGGACCACGAGAAAGTGGTTTCGTCAATGCATCTGCCAACTGATCAAATGAATTGATGTAACGAACAATCAATGAGCCATCTGTAACTTTCTCCCGGACAAAGTGATAGTCTAGAGCCACATGTTTCATGCGAGAGTGATAGATGGGATTGGCACAGGAGTATGTGGCACATGTGTTATCACAATAGAGTGTAGGTGGTTGTGTGGAATGAACTCCTAATTCTGTCAGGAGGTTTTGAACCCATATGACTTCAGATGCAGCATTGGCTAAGGCTTTATATTCTGCTTCAGTAGATGACCGGGAAACAAGTTTTTGACGTGCTAACCTCCATGAGATAATGTTTGAACCAAGAAACAATAGGTAAGCCGTGGTGGAGCAACCACCACATTCAATTCATCCCCAGTCGGAATCAGAGAAGGCTTTGAGTGCCAGAGAGGAACCCCGGTTGAGAAATAGACCATGATGAATAGTACCTTTTAAGTATTAGAGAACTCTTTTTAACGATTGCCAATGAATCTCTGAGGGAGCGTGCATGAACTGTGAAAGTTTATTCACAGCAAATGAGATGTATGTTCTTGTAAAGGCTAGGTATTGAAGAGAACCGACTAACTTGCGGTAGGGAGTTGGATCAACACCGGCAGACCCGTCGTGCAACTTGAGAGAAACTGAGGAGTTCAAGGGAGTGGTCACATCCTTTGCTCCATCCATGTGAAAATGTTCCAAGAGATCTTGAATGTGTCTATGTTGGGACAGAAATAAGCCGTGGGATGTGGGTATGACCTCAACTCCAAGAAAGTGGTGAAGAGAACCAAGGTATTTGATGGAGAAACGTTGGGCTAAGGTTGCAACAAAGGTATCAAGAAAGGCGTTATTGTTGCCCGTAAGGACAAATTCATCTACATAGACTAGAAGGTAGCTCAAGAGACCGTTATGGTTGTAGATAAAAAGAGATGGATCAGCTCTAGACTTGTGAAAACCTACAGAGATAAGGAAATTGGTGAGTTCAGTATACCAAGCTCGTGGTGCTTGTTTCAGGCCATATATTGATTTTCGTAATTTGCAAATGTGAGATGGGAATTGAGGATGGATGAATCCCGGTGGTTGGGTCATAGACACCTATTCATGAAGAGTACCATGGAGGAAGGCATTGTTGACATCAAGTTGCCGGAGCGGCCAGTTGTGAGAGAGGGCTGTACGAATGGTGACTGGTTTCGTGACTGGACTCAAGGTGTCAAAATAGTCCTTGCCATATTGTTGAAGGAACCCTTTGGCTACGAGACAGGCTTTGTATTTGGCAATGGAGCCATCTGGATGTCTTTTAATGCGAAAGATCCATTTACAGCCTATTGGAGAATGAGATGATTTAGGAACCAGCTCCTAGGTGTCATTTTGCATTAAAGCATTAAATTCTTAATCCATGGCTTGACGCCACTGCGGGTCTTTGAGGGCTTGGGTATGAGTTGTAGGTTCAATAGAGGGTGGAATTTGATGAAGTGTTGAGGTATTAACAAAGGAAGGGTTATAGTATTTGGAGTTAAGTTTTCTTGGCGGGTGTCACGAGGCTGTTGTGGAGATGGAGGTAGAGGAGCAAGATGTGAGGTGGTGGTAGAGGAGGCAGAGGTGGGTGATGATGTTGAGGTAGGGGAGGATGGTTGATCATCTGATAAAAGTGGTGGTGAGTCATTTATTTCGATTACTGGTGAAGTTGCAGTGGGTGGAGATGAATTCGGAGATATGGTTGTATTGATAGGTGGTGGAGGTGTAGTGGTTGAAGATGAGTTCGAATATATGGTTGTATTGATTGGTGGTGGTGTTGTTTCTATGGGAGAGGAGATAGGAGAGGTGAGAAAGATGTCTGGTGTAGGAAGTGATTGATGGAGGGGTTGCTTATGAGATGGAAATTGATCAGAGATAAACTCGACATGGTGGGAGTGGTATAATCGTTTTGATTGAAGATCATAGCATTTGAATGCTGACTTGGTGGAGGAATATCCTATGAATAAACATGGGTTGATCTGGGTTGAAGCTTGGATGTTGTGTAGGGACGAAGCCACGGGTAACATAGACAACCAAAAGGCTGTAGTTTGGAGTAGTTTGGTGTTTGATTGAATAGACTCTCATAGGGAGATTTGTTTTGGAGAATAGGAGTAGGAAGTCTATTTATAAGGTACACGACTGTTTGGAAGGCATGTGACCAGAAGGATAATGGCAAGTTGGCATGGTGTAGGAGCGCAAGGCCCGTTTCAACTATATGTCGGTGGCAACACTCGGCTATACCGTTTTGTTCTGGTGTATGTGGTGGAGTGGTGTAATGAGAGATTCCACGAGATTGAAGGAACGGGAAGAGACCTTGGTATTCTCCACCATTATCACTGAATACGGAGATAATAGGATATTGGAAGTATTTTTCTACAAGTAGTTTAAACTAAGGAAAGAGTTTTGCAACATCACTTTTATGACTCATAGCATACATCCAGACATATTTGGTGAAGTAATCAACAAAAATGACATAATAGGTGTATTTGTCAATCGATTGTTGAACCGGTCCCCAGACATCTGAATAAATGAGTTGTAGTGGTTTGGTTGCAACAAAAGAATTTGGACCAAATGGTAATTTATTAATTTCTTTGATTGAGCACGAAGGACAATGAACATCAGAAGCAATATTTGTATTAAAACCTAGCTTAGAGATAAGAGTCTTCAAGACTTGACGAGATGGATGACCAAGTTTGTGATGGAGTGTGAGTGGTGAGTTCTTGAGAGTAGCATGGATGTGGAGCTTGGGATATAACCGTGTGTGGTAAACTCCATTAGTTTTCTCTCATCACATTAGATGTGCCCCCATGCACAGATCCTTCACAAAGAAATGAGATGGAAAGAATTCCACCGAAACCAAGTTAGTATCACATAATTCAGATACTAGATTTCTGTGTAATTTACGAACATGTAACACATTAGATAACAATAATTTTCTGTGAGGTGTAGAGATGTATGTGTTGCCAGTGTGTGTTATAGGTAAACCTGAACCATCTCCAAGGACTATCTCATCTGGACCTCCATACTCCGATATGCCGTGAATGGTATTTTTGTCAGAGGTTACATGGTTGGATGCACCAATATCAAAAAAGCCATGAGGAAGATCCTGGGGCCGACGTGGTAACATTGGCAACTAGAGGTGTTGATTTGGTAAGGTCAATGATGACATTGTTCTGCCTTAGGAATCGAGCAAGTTTGCGACAATCCTTAGTAAGGTGCCCTGGAATGTTACAATATTGACAGAAGTGATTGTTTTTGTTGGTACGATGGCCATTGAGATTGGGGTGTTCCTTTTGACATGTGAGAGGGAAAAGGTCGGGTGTTGTTCCTGGAGAAAGAGTTGTTGTATGTGCGATTATTGGATCCCTATTGACGGGAAGTGTAATTGGCGGTGAATGGAGTTGAGTCAAGAGTTAAGGGTATATCCTTGAGGTCTCTTTCATAATCTGTGAGTTTGTCAAAGAGCTCGCAATAGGACAAGGGGTTGTCTCGTACCTTGATAGCAGCAACAATGGTACTATATTCTTCACCAAGTTGTGAAAGGATGTGGACCATGAGGTCTTCTTCAGAGACGCTTTGGGCAAGTGCTAGATCATCAGCAATGGCCCGCATTTCTTGAAGGAATTCTGAGATGGATCGAGTTCCTTTAGGGTTCTTGGCAAGTTTGGACTTTAAGGAGATGATTCTGGACCTTGAGGATGAGGCAAAGCTTGAGTGTAGCCGAGTCCATGCTTCTCGAGTTGTAGCTGCAGATGAGATGAGAGGTTGTATCGAGTCTGAACAGCTCCCCAATATAGCGTTGAATATCATTTGATCTCTGCGATGCCATGGAAGGTAATCAGGATTTGTTATCTTTTTTCCTTCCTTGTCAGTGACTGTTGTTGAAGGTTGAATAGAGGGGCCGATGATGTGGTTATCAAGTTCAAGACTGATTAAAGTGGATTCGATTTATTTTCTCCATAATGGGTAATTATTGGGTGTGAGTTTGATGGTTAGATGAGTAGCAGTGGTAATGTGAATGGTGTTTTTGGAGGCCATCGATGAACCCTAATTGATGGTTGAGGGTTTATTTGAGAAGATAGGAAGAGGATCAAATCTCGTGAGAGCAAGGTCGCTCTAATACCATATAAGCAGAGATATAAGAGTGAATTAGTTATATTATTATGCACATACAGGGAGTGGCTTAAATAGCCAAAGAATACAAGTAACATGGGATAGACAAGGAAGGTGTACAGGCAAAATACAGTTGTAGATGGCTAAGTAAATACAAGGAAATATTCTAACTATATAAAAGATCATATACATATCTTATTCCTTAATAGCTACAACCGTTCTAATATGTGTAATGAATTCAGTTATAAAGTAACGGAAATAAGTGATTTATACCATTAGTTTTCAAAAGTCATTTAAGTGGGTAAATACCATGATCAAAAGCGACGTGAGAGTCTTGTTCCCACACCTCTTTTTACCAGGTTTTTCTTGTAGTCTCCCCTAGAGTATGAAACTTGAAAAAGAAGTGATAAAACAGGGGATAAAACTCACCCTTGTAGAGCAGAATTTGATGCAAGATGGTCTCAATCTCTCTTAGAGGTGCACAAAACCTGAATCCGATCCGATCCGATCCGGATCCGAACCCGATCCGGTTTCGCTTACATCATCAAAAATCCGATCCGATCAAAATCCGATCCGAATCCGGTCAAAATCCGATCCGGTTCCAACCAAAATCCGAATCCGATTCTAATCCGATTTGAAACCGGTTTAAACCGATTTTAGTGGGTTTTAATCGGATCTTGGGGCGGATTTGGATCCGGTTTTTAGCGAATCCGGTTTACGATCCGGTATCAAATCCGATTTGGAATATAGGATTAGGATCCGATTGAAAATCCGGTTTTAAATCCGATCCGATCCGGTTTGGTCAAAACCGGTTTTGACCCAATCCGGTTTCGGATTGGATCCGGTTTTGAATAGTGAAACCGGTTTTTGTGTGTCTCTCTTAGATGACCAACAAAGAAACAACAATCTTGCAACCTTCAACAGTGCACACGAGCTTAGAGCTTAGGGTGGTGAACTTGCAGGTTTTTCGTGTGGATCTAGGTGGTTTCGGAAATCACCATACTTTGTTTAGTCTTGGCAGCATAGGAGAAAAGAGGAGGGAGTAGTTGTTGTGGTTCGTGTATTCTCATACCTCACTTTGTATAGGGTTTTAGATGATGGTGAGATTGCATCGGTTTGTCTTATTAGTCAACCTTAGCGTATCAGATTCGTTGTTGGGATGGTGTAGTTGATGTGAATTTTGGAAACCATAGTTTGAGCATTTGGTGGTGACTTGTTTGTCATCAATACCATTCATGATTATGTCTACGAGCATACATCAACTATGCTCTTTGACACCATCGGCGAGTTAGAGAAAGTTTTGTCTTGTAACAGGTCAATATTATTGAAAAATCTTGGAAGTCAACTTGTGAAGAAACAAATATGGGGTAAAAATCATGATGTCACATTCACCCAAGGATCAAAGATTAAGGGGAGATTTTGTATGAAATATCAAGTAAAGAAATGTATTAAGAAACATTGTGATTGTCTTTTCAAAACAAGTTTTAGGCGTCCTCGTGGAGGACATAAAAGCAAAAAACTGGTATTCCACACGGTCAAAGAAGGCATGCCATATGATCCGGGTGAAACTCAAGAACTCATGCTTGTTGAAGATAAAAGGATTGACCAAAGGTCATATTTACCTCCGGTGACTCAAAATCACGTAACCAAAAATACAATTGGCTTAAAAGAAAGTCAATTCACATATGATCCTCCTTGAGCTTTTATTCAGGTATTGGTATTGGTCAGGCTGAAGACGTTAAACTTAGCGCTTACTGGGAGGCAACCTAAGAACTTTGTGGGTGTGTTCACTGCAAACCCTCACGAGACTTCACTCGTCCACAAGGGTAACATTGGGGTTTAAAAGGCTTGTTGCACGTGATAAGCGTAACCGCGACTACGGCGAAATCGAGATTTTCTTTTGTTCTTTTTTGTTGCATCGAGGACGACGCAAGATCCAAAGTTGGGGAGGGGGTACTTGAATCTTCAAGTACCAAAATTTTCGAGCATAACGAAAAAAATTCTAGCATCGTACTTCTCCACAGTTTTACTAGGTGACTCTCTCTCTAATTGCAAGTTTTTTATTCTATTTTATTTATTTTTGGTGTGCTTGTTTAATTTTAGACTACTTTTTTTAATTTTAATTTTTTTTTTTGGATGAACATGGTTAAATGATTTTGATGAATTTTGGAAAAAAAATTGTTTGTCTCGGGTTTGGTCACCACGGTATTTATGATGAGATAATAGCATTATTTTCTTACCGATTGAGACTCATATTGATAGAAATCAAAGTAACTGGAATTAAAGTGGTATATGTTAAGGTTTAAGTTTATTTAAAACTTTGTATGAGGTTTGTGGTTGCCTATTCGGTTTATGTATGTCACCATGTGCTAAAATTATTTTCATAATCTTACGTAGTTGTGTTTATAACAAAGTTCGTGTCTTTTAAGTTCCTTCTACATACCTAATTTACTGAATTGCAATGACTCATGTTGATCATGAGGGGTTAAGAGGGACTCCCAAGTATACTATTTTGGACTAAAAAGCGAAATCCCATAAGTCACAAACCGCACAAAAATTTGTGTAAATGTTTAAAAGGCACAAAATTAGCCCAAGTAGAAGACTAAAAAGGGCTAAAATGCCCGCATGAAGCCATATAAAAAGTGATATATATATATATATATATATATATATATATATATATATATATATATATATATATATATATATATATATATATATATATCCGGTAAGAAGAAAATTTTTGGTAGGAAGGTAAGAAGTTTTTTTTCTATATATTTTTTTGACGAACAAAATAAATGAATCACTAGATGATTCATTTGTAAGATGATTCACAAGAAAAAATTCCCAAAAAAACATCTTTATGATTCATTTTTAAGTAAATTAAGAAAAAATTCACTTTTATGACAATTTTAGTGAATAACAACAAAATCATTGTATAAATAAATCATCGAGATGTTTGTTTGAGAATTTTTTCTTGTGAATCATCTTACAAACGAATCATCTAATGATTCATTTTGTTTGTTCGCGAAAAAAATATGTAGAAAAAAAACTTCTTACCTTCCTACCAAAAATTTCCTTCTTATTTGATCTTGACTCTATATATATATATATATATATATATATATATATATATATATATATATATATATATATATATATATAAAAGACCAAAATAGTCAACACTAGTAAGCGAAAACGTGCCAAAAGAGTGAGGAAGATAAACGAGTATTGGACTTAAAAATGACTTAGAATTAGGGAAAAAAGACAGTTAACAAGGGAGACCCTCGATCTGCGGAGTTTGGTAGGTTTTGTATCTTTGAGGAATTTTTCAGACATAAACGTTGGTAAACCTCTTGTTCAAAGTGAAAAAACGTTGATTTTAAAAGGTGTCAATTATATTTTGTTATCCGAGTTGGCAGTTACATTACATAAATGATTACATCGTTTTCTATTAATTTTAAATTAGATCATATATTGTTTTAGGGAAGATTATGTTGGTTTGGGGTTTTGTTGAGTTTCTTTCGGGAGGAAAACATGTAAGACGATCCTGAAAATATTTTAGGCCAAACTCGGGATGAGCTTGGGATAAGTTGGGGAGATTTGATCGGTTCATTTTTGGTTATGTTCTATAATGCTAAATGGTATTTATCAATGTATTTTTACCAAAGAATGGACCTACTTTGATATTTTATTGTTAAAAATGTTGCAGGGGTTAAAAATGACAAAAAGATGGAAGTTTAGGGTGAAAAGTGGAATTAAAATGGAGCTGGACGGAGATGACACGCAGAAGATGACATACAAAATGAAATCCAGCCAAAAACATGGCCAACGTCTTTCCCGACGTCCAAGGACGCCATTCGGGACGCCCATGCCCATGCCAAGCCACCGAGCTCATCGAGTGACCAGGGCGGAGTCTGCATGGAAATGTATTGCACTAATTGCAAGAAAAATGGGCATACTGCAAAATTCGGTAGGAAACCAATACAGAAAGCAAAACAAGTAGCCCACGCGAAAGTAAACCATCCTTGTTACAAATGCGGAGAGATAGGACACTTCAAGAAGTACTGCCCAAAGTCCGGAGGTTCCGGTGGAAGTAAACAAGCCCACGATCCTATAGGAGAATTAACCAAAGTTATTCCGGTTCCCACAATAACAATCGGCGCACTCTAGTCTGTAACTTTCACATGAACTATTGTACTCTTTTTTTGTATTCCAAGAACTCTTAATGTTATAATTCCTGCCACTCTTTAAGAATTCAAAAGCCCGTTGAACTATAAAAGCCTCATGTAATAGTTTCCGTTAACCAAAAGGCTTTGAACACTCGAGAGATCAAACCGAATTATACTCACACTTTAAACGAATCATCACCGGGATGATCGAAACTTAAAAATCATGATGTGACACACTAGAAACAATGATAACATACCCAATTACTTAAATTGATCTGTTCATGTTAGTTCAAGACTCATATTAACACACTCGGTTCATGAAACTCCTCTTGGAATACTAGGATTTCTCTTCTGCAGAACCAACATTTCATTTCGACAAGGTATGGAATCCTTCCATATACTCAAATCACCTCATAACTCTCGAAGTTTCCACAACTTTCCTTGAACTTTCGTTATGCTTAGGCAAATTCCTTAACATAGTAGGGAACTTCTGTCTTCTCATGCCAAGCATACTCCACATGCTAGGCAACAATGTTATACTTCACGAACTCATTCACCTCTGTCATTTAAGCCCAGTCAAACCTGTTAACTTCGATGAATCTTATATATCATCAATAGACACCCTTACTCATGCATTTACCGAGCCCCTAAAACTCGCCTCATGTAGTGAGTACCCTTTTGATTTCCTTACCCAGTCATGTATTCCACCACCTATAAACGATCGTACTTTCCAAGTGAGACCGCCCGGGACTGCTACCAACACAACAAGTCGAGTACAGTATCAACTTAATACCAGAAGAAAGTCATGCCGCAAAGTCTCCTTACAGATAAAATCCGCTAGAAACACAAGAACCATCAAGACTACTATCCAAACTCCTTACCTAGGAGAAATGTGACATGTTCTAGTAAACAAAATAAACCTGACCCTCAATACCTAGGACCCGTAGAAATCCTGCCATGATGTGGTCCCACGACCTACAACCTCAACCTGCCACAGGAACTTCGTAACATACATCACCTATCTCGCGACTCTAATCACAAGAAATGCCTATTCATTGGGACACTTATCATCCCCTTGGTAAGAATTCATGTCCACGAAAACTTGAACTTTTGGGAGAAACCAGCGTAAATCATGAACAGAGAGATCAAACAACTCAAATAGAGTCGCAACCCCATATTAAAGGTCCACTGACACGACAGACAAGGACCTAAGGTACGTAGGAGCATGAGAACCGAATAAAACTCAAGTACCACGGTTATTCCCCAATCATATGGGAACAAATACCAACATCTGAATTTCAGGACGAAATTCCTTTCAACGGGGGGATAATGTGACAACCGTCAATTTTCTGGTCAAGAAGTCAACCAAAGTCAACAGAAGTCAACAAGGCTTGACCAAGAATAATACGTCAAAGGATACCCATCTCAATCCTTATGATGTATTATGGTAACTTTTATACAAACTATGTTGCCACGAAACCCTATCGAATCCAATTTCACGTCTCAAATAACAGAATATTATTAAACGTCAGAAAACGATAAAACATACAAATATTAATTTGATGAAATTAATACATTTAATTCGAGGCACTCGTATTCAGGATTTCGTGAACGTATAGAACGTTAAAAACTGAGATCACAAACAAAAATTATACTCGAAACAGTAAACAAAACAATTTTAAACATCGTTTTACACTGTTAATAAACTTAAAACGCTATCGGTAACGCCTTAAGCGGCGAGTCAAAAATATCCGAATACGATTCCTTCCGATAAATTCGACCTATTATTTGATTTTGTTCTCGAAATATTTTTTTGGAAAAATATTTTATATTGCTGCCTGCATTTCCAACAGTGCACGGATAGTGTTCCAAATTCCCAAAACTTGTAAAATTCATAACTCCCTCACTGTAACTCCGATTCAGGACTTCTTTATATGTTCGGAAACGTCTTCTCGAGCTCTACGACATGGACCTGAAAGCATCTTTCTAACTGCTAAAATTCGGAAAAATGAGTGTGGGGCCCACTTGGATATTTAATGAAAAATCATGAAGATATGAGAAGTTGGGAGCATTACTTAAATTCCCATTCCTAACTCCCTATCTAACACATTCAACTCCAACCACCACACTTACCCACCCCACCCACTTTCCTTCTCTTTCTCTTTGATTCAGACGTGGGTGCCCTCTCACACCATCTCCACTTTTTTTTTCTTGTTTGTTTACCTCCAAAGTCTCTCTAGACTCCAAGAAATCCCATGTCATTTCTATAAAACTTTAACTTCAAATCCTCAAGTTTTTCAAGTTGCTTCAAGATTTCTAGGTGTAAGAAATTATACTCTTTTTCAAGGTAAGATCATGATCTTTCTATGCAAAATCTCCACTTTTTTTTTCTTGTTTGTTTACCTCCAAACTCTCTCTAGACTCCAAGAAATCCCATGTTATTTCTATAATACTTTAACTTTAAATCCTCAAGTTTTTCAAGTTGCTTCAAGATTTCTAGGTGTAAGAAATCATACTTTTTTTCAAGGTAAGATCATGATCTTTCTATGCAAAAGCTACACAGTTTTGGTGTTCATCTTTCCTATGATCTTTATATATGGATTTCTCTTTCTTCTAGGTGGAAACGAGAATTCATCACCTCCATTTTCAGACCCATCAAGCTAGTGTTCTTCGTCTTGTCATCTTCTAAAAGTCTACTCTCCAATGGTGAGTTCATACCCCATCTCTAGCTATTTTTTTTGCTTTTAAAACTTTGGGGGAGAATACTAGAAAAATGGTAAAAATGATATAAACAAATTTTATATGCCATTTTTACTATCAAAACATCTTAAAGACCATCATAATGAAAAAGGGTTATTTTTAAAGCTCATAACTTTTTACCCTTAAAAAGTTCATATTATTATATAAAAGTGATTTATATGCATGTTATGTGCTTTGGCGATATGTTAAAGTTATTATGAAATGTTCAAGACCATTAAAAGTCAAAGTTATTATGAAATGTTCAACACTTATTTTCTTTCTTTTTCTTTTTCCTGCAAAAACAGTTTTCTTGTTCTTTTTTTTCTTTTTTTGAATGTCTGTGGTTGTTGTTTAATTGTCAGTTTTATTGCATATGTTTTGGTTAGATGATGTTTCAACTAACAACCATCTGAAGCACATGATCCGTGTTTGAGTCGAGGAAGATCACGAGGAAACCGAGGAGCTGAGTGTGCGTCTATATTGAATAACTCCGGGTATTTCTTCGGCATCTCTTCTTCTGGCTCCCATGTCCACTATGCGCCCTTACGATGCTGCCATTGGACTTTCACGAGATTCATCTTCGTGTTTCGTGATTCCCTCATCCTTCTGTGTAGGATGGAAACACGCTTCTCCACGTAATTGAGCTCCTCGTCTACGGGGATGTCCTCTAGTGGCACCACAGAGGTATCGTCTGCCACACACTTCCTTAATTGCGACACGTGGAAGATGTTATGAATCGAGCTCAACTCGGCGGGTAACTCCAACCTGGAACTTCGTGTCGAGACCACCTCCCTAACGTAAGTCTTTGCCAAGTCGCTTGCCGAAGAACTCTCTTTACTCGGAAAGAAGTGGGTGCTATTCGTCAGTCTATCGACGATCACCCAAAACGTATCCACATTCTGTGGTGTCTTTGGAATCTTCGTGATAAAGTCCATGCTAGTTTACAAGCCATAACCTGAACCCTGGCCATGTCGAAATCATGTCGAAATCATCAAGGAAAAGAGATAGAGTTGGATCCGACTCCAGTTCAAAGGTTAGTGTGATTCATTCATCTATTGTTGTTATTTTCTTGAACTAGGATCTTGTTAGGGTTTCTTGTTTATATGATTTGTTTTATATTTCTGTTGCGCCATATAATTGTTGTATGCCATGATAGTTCATATAAAAGCTACAATAGTTTTTAAACAATATCCATAAAAGATCAACAACATATGAGGATGAAAAAGTCTTGAAAATATGAAATTAAAGTCACATCCTTCCATGAAAGCGGATTCACGAGACTTACTGGGATCGAGACTTCATAACAATGTATAAGAACTTGAGAATACATCCTTACTGGGATCCTGAGAATACATTCTCAAGAGGTTTTAAAAGGTCAACAAAATTGTTGGTGGGTTCCATAGTTTTATAGTGAGTTTGGAATACCCATTTAGTGTCAAAATAGTGTGATTTAGTGTGATTTTATCCAATAAAAGTCATTAGTGAGTGTACACAATTCATTTGTAATAGAGCAAATATAGGTAGTGATCGAGACTTCATAACAATGTATAAGAACTCATGTTTTCATAATCTTGAGTTAATCTACTTATTTTATGAGCTAATAAAACTCATGTTTTTGTATTTAATTATATGTGTAAAACCCCTTATAAGAAAATTGTGAGTGTTTGTAACCCTGCTAAATGCTAAATGACTAGTGATGCCCGTCACAATGTTTCTTCAGATGTCGTTAGTGAAATAGAGATTAAGACTTTTGTCACCTAATAGGCTTGCCGGCCAAGATTGTAGCGAACAATCATAGGTGGGGGTGTCAACCCGTATAGATCTATATACAAGCAGGGGCGGCACCACCCTAATGGCAGGGGGTGCCCGTGCTGCCCCTTAAAAATAGCGATATAGGGTAATTTTTTTTAATGTATAAGTGCACCTCCTAAAAAAAATTGGTGCACCTTATAGTAGCCCAAATCAGGAAAAAATTGCAAGGTTGAAAGATTGATAGCCCAAATAAAATAACCATATGCCAATAGACCAAATACTATCCAAAAAAAAAAAAAAAAAAAAAAAGGATTACCTATCGACGGCTAACAGTAAGAAAAAAAGGATTTGTGCACCCCTTATATCAAAATCCTGGTTTCGCCACTGTACACAAGCATCCGCTCACAATGATTAAGTTATAAACCGGGACTTATATAGCGACCGTTTAAGGTAATTTGAAGAGTTTCCCCACGTATCTTATTAGTGTATCGTTATTAATAAACCACTGTGAGTGTCTTAGTATAAGTACCATTATAATTTGATGATTTCATTAGAGTAATAAGTACACATTTAAGTAGTATTCTATTTCCTTCTTGAAGCTGCGTGTTTGAAACGAGTCATAAATAAGATACGCCTCATGCAAATTTTAGTTACAACGAAATTATTTTATTAAGGGATCACGACAATAATTTATCCAATACTTTTAAAGATATTATTTTGAACACTGTGTATCTTTTATGTTCGTTTAAGTTTACATTTTGAATCAAAGTTAATCTTAGGTAAAATACCTTACATTTTCTCTATTTATTTGTCATAAAATGTCTTTATATACATTGGAGGTTTTTCCCTTACTACTGCATTTATTTAGTTGGCCAAAAGTAGTTACTAGTGGTAAGTAAGTTTCACTACATCACCTTTCTTTAATTTACCCAAATTTACCCTCTACCAGCAGGGACGGAACACAGACACAATAATTGAGGGGCCGAAATTAAAACTTCAAAACGTAACCATATAAACAAAAAAAAAATTGTTTAAAATTAGGACATACTACAAATATAAACCAAAAAACTACATTGTATATTCAAATAAAAGTCGTTGATATTTTGTTTTTTTAAAGTTTTAATTTTTATTTTAGGGAAATCTCCAGAAAAGTCCTAAAATTTTACCCTAATTTACGAAAAAGTCTCAAACTAAATTTTGTTTACGAAAAAGCATGAATTACCGGTAAAAATCGCGATTTGACCCCTTTTTCCGGTTTACCGGTTTTGTTACTTACCTGTTTCACTAAAGTCTCATTATTTTATCCTAATTTGCGAATAAGTCCCAAAATAAAATTTACTAATGATTTGACCATTTTATTCATGTAACATACATTTATCGGTTTCATTGATGACTTAGCCACCTAGTCATTAAATTAGTTGATAAGATGGATCCGATGGATTATATAATGATACATTTACTGTAAAATTTGATATTCATCTCATCGGCTCATTTATAACTATGTATCTACGTCAGCAATGAAACCAATAAAATGTGTGTTTCAAAGAAAAAATGGCAGAAAATGAGTTGATGTTTGATGAGATGGATATATTGGGTTACATAAGATTAGATAAACAATTTGATATTTCTTATAAACGTAAAAAATAACGCAGTTGTTAGTTTATGTAATTATTGTAGTCTTCGTTGGATGCATTTTATGTTCCAAAAAATACACAATACATCAGGATATTAAGTTTTATGTTAAACATAACATTATATAACTCAACATATCCATCTCATCATCTCATTTAATGACTAGGCGTCCGAGTCAACAATGAAACCGGTAAAATGTATGTTACATAGAGAAAATGGTCAAATCATCAGTAAATTTTATTTTGGGACTTATTCGCAAATTAGGGTAAAATAATGAGACTTTAGTGAAACAGGTAAGTAACAAAACCGGTAAACCGGAAAAAATGGTCAAATTGTCATTTTTACCGGTAATTCATGCTTTTTTATAAACAAAATTTAGTTTGAAACTTTTTCGTAAATTATGGTAAAATTTTATGACTTTTCTGGATATTTACCTTTATTTTATTGCTAATCTTTTTATCAAATTCCAAAACAAATTACAGAACACATAAAATATAGTAATATACAAGCAAAGAGTCCCTCGAAAAATGGTTTTCCGTTTTATTCTTAACATAACTTCATTTTATAATTAATGCTAATAAATCATATATACTTTCGATGTATCTAATCACAGTATAAAACATTAATTAATTTATTAATAAATAAGTATAAACTATTAAAATTAGTTGTCAGCTATTATAGGTCTACTTTTTCACATTTACACTTCATACTCACACATTACACACATTACAATGTCAGATATTACATATTTGATATAAGAGAAAATACAGAAAGAAACAAAAAGCCAATGAGGGTGAGAGATACAAAGTTAGTAGTATAATACCGTCTTATCTTTTAGTACTTTACGGAGAGGAGACTGAAGAGCCGAAGAAGGAAAAGCAGAGACCAGCATCAAGCACAGTGCACGCCGGGAATCAGATATGACGAGTCCGGCGAGGCAGCAGCCGATGGAGAAGAGCAAGAACGACGGCAGCGCAAAGTCTGACGACTTGCGGAGAGGGAGAGATGGTGCACAGAGAACGTCGGAAGGCGAGAGTCCGGCGTCGGATACCGGTTTCGGAGATGCAGTTGGACGGAAGCTTTGTTTTCCGGTGGAAGAAATAAGTTTTCTGGATTTCTTTTTTTTCTTAAACTCTGAGTTAAGATTTCTATAAATATAATTAAATTTTCAATATTTTTATAGATCTAAAAAGATATTTAACAAATTTGTTGTGATTTGTTCAGTGATTTTCGAATGTTTCTTTGGTTATTTGGTTTTAGATTCTTTAGCAAATAACGAAATTTTACAAAAACAGAGGAGTGTAATTAATCAATTCAATCAACTGTTGGGTAAAATTAGATAACTAAACTATATGGGGGTATTAGAATGCTTAAAACCGGGGAGGCCATGGCCCCCTCTGGCCTCTATTACGAGGTCAAAAGTTCACTTTATTTGCTTAACTATTACTTGACGTGTGAAAAGAGGAATAAGCACCTTTCCACAGATGACTCTTAAGTCATTTGTTTGACCATGAACTCCCTTAGTACCGATTTTTCTGCTTTTGGTACCACCTTAGGATTCTAGTTCTACTATATGTACATGTGGGTAGAGGCATGATGTACGGATCTGGTGGTTTTCCTATTAACACAATTCCAACTACCTTTTTAACACCAGCATATTAAAGTTTAGTGTGGTGTAGTTATAATTCAAGTGATGTAAATACACAAGGCAAGACAAAAAGAGCTCGTCTTCTCTAATTTAGCATGGGTTTTGTGTCCAGTATTTATCTATGGTGCAATTTCTTTCTTGAAGCTACGTGTATAATTTGTGAGGCAAGTATCAAGGGAGAGAAAAATATGTTTAATGGTTATTATTTAAAGAAAAATAAAATTTGAGTTCACACATGCAGTTTCGATAAGCTTCAAAGTGTGAAAGTGTTATGTGGTTTTAGCCCTATGTAAGTTTTGTAGAAACGAAGGCAGGTTCAAACTTCAAAGTGACGTGAAAATGTTAGCCCACTTCGTTTTTGATCATGCATTTCTTGTATTCTCCCCCCCCCCCCCCCCCCCCCCCCCCCATAATGTATAAAACATGAAAAAAATGGTAAAAAAAATGGCGTATGGGACTCACAATTTGCAGAAAGATATTGGAAGCGGCCTATAAAATGACCGTCATTGGGTATCCACTCTTACCCACCGTACTCTTGACTAGTGGAGAGTCGTTAACCGAACGGGTAGGATAGGACATTAATTCTCTCATTAATAAGTATAATGATAATTATAAAGTAACTAAATGTTTTTATAAATTCTCAATCTTAGTTGCTTTAGAAAAAATGTGAAAATGATGTTATTCCATGAAATTGCACTTTGCATCTTGTCAAAGTCGTTAGTGGAGCGTGTGTGGTTAACCGGCACACTAACTTAGTTACTTTAAAACCTAATTCTTCATGTCGTTTTTCGTGGTTGAATTGGTAAATCGTCATTTACCTACCTTCAAATAATTTACAATTGGATTACGACATCCCTCTTCCGAATTGTGAATTATTGTGTTGGGTCCTAGCCTTAATATTTCATTTGGGTGTTATATTAAGGATTCTTTATCTAATCAAAACTTTATTCTTTTTCTTTTACAGATGTCTGGCTCAAACAACGCGTCTGGATCGAACTCCAACTCCTCAAGCTCCTTTTCTCTTATGAACATTTGTGCGACGGTCACTTTCGATGGATCCAATTTTAATGATTGGATTCGCAACATTCGAATGGTCTTGCGATATGAGGAGAAAGAATACGTCCTCGACAAAGAACTCAAAGAGATAGATGAAATCAAAGCCACTGCTGAACAAATAGTTGAGTATAGGGCTCACGAAAAGGACACGACAAAGGTATCGTGTATTATGGTAGCCACTATGACTCCTGAGCTGCAGCGGTTCTACGAGGACTACTGGCTTTACGAGATGTGCCAAGATTTGATGGAAAGGTACCATCAAAGTGCGCGTCAAGAAAGGTACGAGATTGTCGCCTTGCTGATAACAACCAAGATGAAAGATGGAGAGTTCATCACGAGCCACTTGCAAAGGATGCAAAGGTATGTGGATCGTTTGCTCAAGTTGAATGTCAACTTTGAAGAAGAGTTGGAGATTGATATAATCATACACTCTTTACCTCCTTGTTAATATCAGTTCAAGATGACTTATCATATGAACAAGGAGGAAGTCACTTTGAGCAAACTTCAAGGTTTGTTGAGAACTGCTGAAAGTGGACCTAAAGGCAAAGCTGTCGATTCCACCCCTACTGCTGATGCCCCGATCCTTACTATAGGACATGGAAAAGGGAAAAAGAGGAAAGCTCCCTCTAAGAGCTACAAGGGAAAGTCCCATGATGGATCTTTTGTTGGGTTTTGAGCATTCTAACACTCCTAAGTGTACATGCAACCCTAAATACCTTGGATCTATGTTTTCTCTATTATACATACAATTATGAACATCCAAGGTATTATCCTAATCTAGCATACAAAATAATAAATATAACAAGATAGAATACATACCTCTTTGATGTAGAATGTCTTCATAAAGCTTGAGTGCCTAGTGCCCCAAGTGTGACACCTCAAATGGTTCACACAACACCAAATACACTTGGAATAACTTGAGAGAAACTTGAACACTCCTTGAAATCGTCTAGCCCTCACACTCACACATTAGTGCACGATTTCTTGAGCCATGGGATTCTTTTATATGGTGGCTATTAGGGTTACACCATGTAACTCATAACTTTACACATTCCTTATGCTCCATGGATTTTAACCTCCATGGAGTATCCATGGGTCACCCCATGGACTTAGTCCAACATAAGGAATCTTGGATCACAAGCCCACATATATAAGAATGAATGATTTACACAATCAACCCATATATTTAATTAGTCTCCTTTTGATCACTTAATTAATTCCAAATTAATTCTTGATCAATACTAATTAAATAACCTTATTAATATATTAGAACTTATAATATATTAACCAACCTTAAGTGTTATTTCTCTCATTATAGTCTATCCAAATGCATGATGCCATGCAACCCAAATGGACCATGCCGGGTCGGGTCAAGTCTTACCAATTATAGTTATGGACTTAGACATTAATCCAATAGTCTTCCACTTGGATAAGTCTAAAACTATTATTGCGTATTGTGACAACCGTCAAATTTCGGTCAATTCAAAGTCAAACAAAGTCAACAAGTCAAACCGGTCAACTCCAATAACCCTTGTATGTTAGGGTTTACGTTATGTAATCACTATACAATTCGCTATTTTAATGAGAAATCATCATTTGGAAAGTTCATGTGTTTGATTTTCCTTAGCCTTAACAGTGCTAAACAACGAACCAAAGCGATAAAACACTATTGCACAATCATCGGGATTGTGTACGACACTAAAATACGGTTTAACGGGGGTTTACGAACCTTGCGTTGTGAAGCCGGACACTCAAATTAATCACAAACGAAACCTCTCTAAATCGTTTTCACTCTATCTCTTTCTATTTGAAATCTCTCCCAAATCTCTCTCAAAAGTTACTTTAACTTTTTGTAATCATTTGGGTCATCTCGACCCTTAACCGGGTCAAAAACCGCTTGAAACGGGGTAAAAACGAGTAAAATAGCTTTAAGGACCCGAAACCGAAGCTTCAGGACCGAAGCCTCCCATCCGAGGCCTCTGATCCGAAGCCGAGGCTTCTCACGAGACTAGGACCGAAGCCAGCAGACCGAAGCCTCGCATGCAAGGGTCCGAAGCCTCGCATCTTCGGCCCCCATGCGAGAGGTCTCGCAGACGGCCCCTTTTTACCGGTTTTTCGACTACGACTTCGTTTTAACTCCGTTTTTCATTATTTTAACGTGGGATTTTCACCCAAAACTTTATTTTATAAACTAAGGCCCCAAAATATATAAATCTCCAGGGTTTTTATAAAATATATTAAAAGAATTAGTGGTTGAACTAATTATTGAGGGAATATTTGATTTTCCTTAATTTATGGCAAAAGCAAACCACCACCACCTCACTCTATGATTAGCCACTCTTTCCCACTAACCCTTGTCTCCTTAGTGGACCTTTACACCCAATCTCCAGCTCTTCCCACGTTCTAAGAGCTGGAGGATTGATCCTCTCTCCTCATTCTCCATAAAACTCTTTCATTCTACACTTAGCAACCAAGAACACTCTCCAAAATTCTCTCATCTTTTCTCTCAACTTCAAGAACTTCAAGGCTTTCTCCAGGGATTTCTTTCTTCAATTAGTAAGTATCTTCATCATTCACATAATTATTAAACTCCATTCTACTCAAATCATTGATATCTTACACAAGTTCCATCTTATTCGGTGTTAGATTCTCGAATCATCAAGACATCTTCTTAGTGTTCTTGGGTTGAACACTTCCTCTCTCTCACTTTCATCTACTGAAACCACATAAGGTGAGTTCATACCCCTACATTTACATGTTTTTCTTAAGTTTTAAGGGGGGAATACAAGTAAAATCATCAAGAACACAATTAAACTTTTTCTAACAGATTACATCAGAAAAGATGGACGTTAATCACGGACTGTTTTGGTCAACTTAAATATTTTAGTTTTCAAAACTGTTCCAGGTGCAAGTATTTCAAACTCTTAGCTTTAAAATGGCTACTTGAACATCTCCATATGATTTTTCTACAATTTATGGTGATTTTTACAAAACTGTTTGTCATTTCAGAGGCAAACCCGGACCAGTCTGTGATTATGAACATTTTCACCTCTGTTAGAGATCACTAAAAATCATGATAAAATTTACGAACAAACTAGACTCATATTCCAAACTCTCAAAATTTGCGGATTTGGATTTAGAGCTTTGATGATTTTTCTATAAATTTTCTAAGAACAGTAACAGAAACTGTTTTCAACGAAAAGTTGCTGTTAATTTCATTTCACCTTGTAACATGTTGAGCAAGGTGTATATCTTTATGTGATTATATGTTATTGCAATATATGACATTTTATCTTAATATTTAGACACACATCAGTTTACAAATGGGTTTGGTCATATAAAATATAAAGAATAACAAGTGATTATAATCAAAGTACAATCGATACATTCAAACATTTAATAAACTATTTTGAATATAGTTTGCATACATTACCACGTACTACCCTTGGTTGATAAACTATAATAGGTATAGTTTATGATACATTACATAACACATACATTTAAAAAGGGTACATTTATACAAAGGATATTTTCATTAAGCAAGGTACGGCCATACAGTACCAAGTTTTCATAACACGTAATTCCGTTAATGACTTTGTGAGACATTTACTTCAAATTACCATTAAGTCATGTATTGTAACCAGAGTCTCCTTGAGGGAGAGCGTGATACTTGTGTATAGATCTATATTGGGTTTGACAAACCCACACCTAAACTGCATGCAACAGTTAGACCGATAGGTCTGGGGTGACAAATGTCATAACATTTCCGACGCCTGAAGAACGTCGTTTTAGGCAACCTTGGTCATAGTATGGTTATAATAAACTCACATAAAGTATTAACAAACATTGGAATTTACGGGAACTTCATTAAAATTTAACGAGTTTATGTCGATTTAAACTTGCATTGTTTTACTATAAATATGACAAATTACTTGTACATTTCGGTCTTTGGGTTTTAAGACTACATTTACACATTAAGGAAAATATTGGATTTTTCTAACACAAATACTACTTTTACAAACGAAAGGCTTTTAATAATACCAAACAAAAGCTTATGAACTCACCAACATTTGTGTTGACACTTTTTCAAACAACTTGTATTCTCAGGAAATCATTAAACAGGTAATCAAGTGCTTTTGAGGATGGGACGCTAAGGCGTCTACTATTTCATATTTTATCAACATATTGTAATTGATTCGTAAACATGTAATTCATACAATGATGTAATTTTTTTTCAATTATATATATGTTGGTTGTGTTTGCTTGAATTACTATTACAATTGCTGTTATGATACTATACATGAAGTCCTCCACCCCCGGACGTTTCCGCTATCCTTGGTTTGGGGGTGTGACAGATTGGTATCAGAGCGCAGTTTATAGTGAATTAAGTATATCAAACCACATAAGATATACAAACTATAAACACAATTGGGACTAATAGTCTATGATTTGTACATTTTTCAAATAAATATACTTTTAGAAAATAAATGATTTTTTTTATTAAAAGTATAAATACATGCATACATGCTCATATAGTGTCATAACTAGAAGAACATAAAATAAAAGAAGAGGAGTTGTACATTATGGGTATGCCTTGGTATATGTAAATCAAGTCTGGGAAGGATATAGCCTGATCAACTATATCTGTCCGGGAATTGACTTGCATATACCGGGGGATGGTCAGGATGGACAACAAATCTAACAAACCTAATAACATACTACAAAGGATACTTTAAGAACTCAAAACTAAACATTTACAAATACTATAGGAGTATTTTGTGTTACTATAATAAATTATCTGAGAATTAAATAGGTCTTTATTTATAGATCAATAGCTGCTAAGTGGATGATCTAAGGTCATATGTAACTAAGATACTATAGACTTAGAATTTATGTATCTTTGTTTCACTTCCTGTCCTTGTTTGGTTGTGGTCTTGGAGTTAGGGTCATCTATTCGAAGGACTATTATATCTTAATCACATATGACTGGTATGCACTTTGCAACTAATTAAGTAACCGATAAAGATCATTTTAAAATATAATATATTAATTATGTCCCGACTAAATTAGTATATGTGAAACTTCTACAAACAGTCATATACTTGGAAACAAGGAAACTCAAAAAAAAAAAATATTTTATACTTTCATTTTACCTCATAACCCAATGTATTGGGTCAATTAAAAGTATAAAATCGTATGTATCGTAAACATACCGGAAAACAACGTAATAATATACTTTATGTATAAAAGATTTCTCTTCCTATAAATACACTTTTACTAAAAGTACATTGGTTTACGACTTATGATAGAACCATGCCGCCAAGGAGAAGACCAAGACCTTCCAGCAACACAGCAACACCTCCTCCGCCGCTGCCTCCACAGTTTGATCCTGCGATGTTCCAGGCTGCAGTAACAGCAGCCGTAGCGGCCGCAATGTCGCAGATAGGGACAAACGGAGCTGGTGGTTCTGGATCGGGGGCTACAAACTCTAACCACGGAGACAGTACGTGGCGTGCAAGAGAGTGTTCATACAAAGACTTCACCAATGGCAAACCCGACAACTTCAATGGGAGCGGGGGAGTCATCACTTTGATGCAATGGTTTGAAAAGACCGAAGTAGTCTTTCAGGTGTGCTCTTGCCCCGAAGCGAGCAAAGTTAAGTTCGCAGCCTTCACTTTCACCGGCCGAGCCCTTACTTGGTGGAACTGCCGGATTAAGTCACTTACTCTCGAAGTGGCTAGCTCCATAACCTGGGCAGAACTAAAAACGTTGATGATGAAGGAGTACTGCCCGAGAGGTGAAATTCAAAAGCTGGAACAAGAACTTTGGAACCTCAGGATGACGGGCTCCGACCTTGAAACCTACACCACCCGATTCAATGAATTGGCTCTCCTCTGCCCAACAATGGTTACTCCGGAGGAGAAAAAGGTGGAGCGATACCTTTGGGGACTGTCTCTCCAAGTGCAAAGTAGTGTCCTGGCTTCAAGGCCAACTACTTTTGACAGTGCCAGGGAGCTGGCACAACAACTTGTTGACCACCGAGCCGGTCATAATACTACAACCACCACCACTGATCAATCAAAAGGGGGAAACAACAAAAGGAAGTTCTGGAACGAAAAGAAGAGCCAACCAGCACAGGACCCTGCTAAGAAGCAACAAATTGTTGCTGTCCATGCTGCCACTAATGCTGCCACTACTGCTACCACTCCAGCACCACCGAAGCCATATGCTGGAACCCTACCTAAGTGCAACAAGTGCAACTTTCACCACAATGGTGCTTGTAGGGAGATGCACTGTAACAACTGCGACAGGAAGGGGTACACTGCTCGTTTCTGTAAAGCGCCAGCTCGACCAATCAACCAAGTCGCCAGTACGGGGGCAACCCGAACCTGCTACAACTGTGGAGACGCAGGTCACTTCAAAAGAAACTGCCCCAAAGCACAAGCCCCTAATGCTGGTGGAGTAGGAAGAGTCCTGGCAATAGGACATGGGGAAGCAGTCGAGGATCCCACAGTGGTTACCGGTACGTTTCTCCTCAATAACTCTTATGCATGCGTACTATTCGATAGTGGAGCGGAGAGGAGTTTCGTGAGCCACCAATATAAACAATTACTTGAACAAAATCCCCAATCACTAAAGGATACTTATGTAGTAGAAATGGCAAATGGGAAAGTAGAACGCACTAGCAATATATACTCAGAGTGTACTCTCACTCTAGACAACCATACATTTAAAATTGACCTGATGCCGGTCACCATAAAAAGCTTCGACGTAATCATCGGGATGGATTGGTTAGTTCCTCACCGTGCCGACATTCTATGTTACGAAAGGGCCGTTCGCCTCAATCTACCAAATGACGAAACCCTTCTCATCTATGGTGACAAACCTAGTGCGAATTTACAAATCATCTCATGCATCAAAGCCCAAAAGTATCTCCGGAAGGAGTACCATGCCTTCTTAGCCCACGTAGTAGACAAGAAACAGGACGTGAAAGACATCAAAGACATCCCCGAAGTATGTAACTTCCCGGATGTGTTCCCAGAAGATCTTCCTGGTGTACCACTCGCACGACAAGTCGATTTCAGAATTGACTTAATACCCGGAGCTACCCCCGTAGCCAGAGCTCCATACCGCCTCGCACCAACAGAAATGAAAGAGTTGTCCAGTCAGTTGAACGAGCTTTTGAGCAAAGGGTTCATCAGACCAAGCTTCTCACCTTGGGGAGCACCAGTCCTTTTTGTAAAGAAGAAGGACGGATCCTTTCGCATGTGCATCGACTATCGGGAACTAAACAAACTCACCATCAATAACCGATATCCTCTACCCCGAATCGACGACCTTTTCGACCAACTCCAAGGAGCAAATTTCTTCTCAAAGATCGACCTAAGGTCAGGTTACCATCAGCTACGAGTTCAAGAAGAAGATATTCCCAAAACTGCATTCAGAACTCGCTATGGGCACTACGAGTTTGTGGTGATGTCCTTCGGTTTAACAAACGCACATGCGGTATTCATGGACCTAATGAATAGAGTGTGTCGACCCTATCTAGACAAGTTTGTAATCGTATTCATCGACGATATCTTGATCTACTCGCGAAGCGAAGAAGAGCATCGCCTACATCTACGCCAAGTTCTAGAGACACTAAGAGCGGAGAAGCTTTATGCTAAGTTCTCTAAGTGTGAATTCTGGATTAGAGAAGTGGATTTCCTTAGACATGTGGTAAGTGAGAAAGGCATACATGTGGATCCCTCCAAGATCAAGGCAATCGAGAATTGGTCAGCACCCAAGACGCCAACCGAAATTCGACAATTCCTTGGGCTTGCTGGCTACTACCGAAGATTTATACAAAACTTCTCCAAGATTGCGAAACCACTCACCACCTTGACGCAGAAAGGTGTGATATTCAAGTGGGAAAATAAACAAGAAACTGCTTTCCAAACGTTAAAACAAGCCCTATGCAGCGCGCCGATCTTGTCTCTCCCAGAGGGAACCGAGGACTTCGTAGTGTACTGTGATGCTTCGAATCAAGGCCTCGGATGTGTGCTCATGCAGAGAGGGAAGGTTATCGCGTATGCATCAAGACAGCTTAAGACGCACGAGGTTAATTATACTACGCACGACCTGGAATTAGGAGCAGTGGTATTCGCTTTGAAGATCTGGAGACACTACCTCTACGGCACGAAATGCACTATCTTCACTGATCACAAAAGTCTTCAGCATATCCTCAATCAGAAAGAGCTCAACATGCGACAGAGGAGATGGGTAGAGTTGCTGAATGACTACGAGTGCGAAATTCGTTATCATCCGGGCAAGGCCAATGTAGTGGTCGATGCTCTAAGCAGGAAGGAGTACTCGGGCCGCCGAGTAAAATCCTTAACAATGACAATCCATTCCCACCTGACCATACAAATCAAGGAAGCTCAACTGGAAGCTTTGAAACCAGAAAAGGTGGCAGGAGAGACATTAAGGGGAATGGATAAAAACTTAGAAGTCAAGGATGATGGAGCACGTTATATCATGAACCGGATTTGGACACCGAAGTTCGGTGGACTCCGAGATGTTGTCATGAATGAAGCACACAAGACTCGATACTCCATCCATCCCGGGTCGGATAAGATGTATCTGGACCTCAAGAAATTATACTGGTGGCCGAACATGAAAGCTGAGATTGCTACCTATGTGAGCAAGTGCCTGACTTGCGCTAAGGTCAAAATCGAATACCAGAAACCATCCGGGCTATTACAACAGTCGGATATACCTGAGTGGAAGTGGGAACGAATAACCATGGACTTCATAACCAAGCTGCCTAAGACATCGGGCGGGCTTGACACAATATGGGTAATTGTAGACAGATTGACCAAATCAGCACACTTCCTACCAATAAAAGAAACCGACAAGATGGAGAAGCTGACTAGAACGTACATCAGAGAGATTGTACGACTCCATGGTGTGCCGATATCCATTATCTCCGATAGAGATAGTAGATTTACCTCACGGTTTTGGCAGTCTCTACAAAAATCATTGGGAACTAGGCTTGACATGAGTACGGCCTACCACCCACAAACCGACGGACAGAGCGAACGAACCATTCAAACGTTGGAAGACATGTTAAGAGCTTGTGTGATAGACTTCGGTAAAGCATGGGATACCCATCTACCGCTTATCGAATTCTCCTACAATAACAGCTATCATACTAGCATCAAAGTCGCTCCATTCGAAGCTCTTTACGGTCGCAAATGCAGATCATCCCTGTGTTGGGCTGAGGTGGGGGATGCACAGCTAGCTAGAGGGCAAGTCTCTAATAGCACCCTCACTGGCCCTGAAATCATAAGGGAAACCACAGAAAAGATCGTTCAAATTCGAGAAAGACTGAAAGCGTCTCGCGATCGGCAAAAGAATTACGCAGACAAACGACGCAAACCCTTGGAATTCCAGGTGGGTGATAGAGTACTACTAAAAGTTTCCCCTTGGAAAGGAATGATACGATTCGGCAAACGCGGGAAACTAAATCCAAGGTACATCGGGCCATTCGAAATCCTTGCTAGGATTGGGCCAGTAGCATACAAACTTCGATTACCTCAGGAACTCGACAAAGTACATCCCACATTTCACGTGTCGAACCTAAAGAAGTGTTTGTCTGATGAGACACTCGTAATACCACTCGACGAAATCGAAGTTAACGAAAATCTCCACTTCGTGGAGGAACCAGTCGAAATCATGGATCGGGAAATCAAACGAACGAAACAAAGTCGTATTCCCATCGTGAAGGTCCGTTGGAACGCTAAACGAGGACCCGAATTCACCTGGGAACGCGAGGATCAGATGAAACAAAAGTATCCACATCTCTTCCCAAACTCTTGAAATCCCAGTCAAAATGAAAATTTCGGGACGAAATTCCTTCTAACGGGGGGATGATGTGACAACCGTCAAATTTCGGTCAATTCAAAGTCAAACAAAGTCAACAAGTCAAACCGGTCAACTCCAATAACCCTTGTATGTTAGGGTTTACGTTTTGTAATCACTATACAATTCGCTATTTTAATGAGAAATCATCATTTGGAAAGTTCATGTGTTTGATTTTCCTTAGCCTTAACAGTGCTAAACAACGAACCAAAGCGATAAAACACTATTGCACAATCATCGGGATTGTGTACGACACTAAAATACGGTTTAACGGGGGTTTACGAACCTTGCGTTGTGAAGCCGGACACTCAAATTAATCACAAACGAAACCTCTCTAAATCGTTTTCACTCTATCTCTTTCTATTTGAAATCTCTCCCAAATCTCTCTCAAAAGTTACTTTAACTTTTTGTAATCATTTGGGTCATCTCGACCCTTAACCGGGTCAAAAACCGCTTGAAACGGGGTAAAAACGATTAAAATAGCTTTAAGGACCCGAAACCGAAGCTTCAGGAGCGAAGCCTCCCATCCGAGGCCTCTGATCCGAAGCCGAGGCTTCTCACGAGACTAGGACCGAAGCCAGCAGACCGAAGCCAGCAGACCAAAGCCTCGCATGTAAGGGTCCGAAGCCTCGCATCTTCGGCCCCCGTGCGAGAGGTCTCGCAGACGGCCCCTTTTTACCGGTTTTTCGACTACGACTTCGTTTTAACTCCGTTTTTCATTATTTTAACGTGGGATTTTCACCCAAAACTTTATTTTATAAACTAAGGCCCCAAAATATATAAATCTCCAGGGTTTTTATAAAATATATTAAAAGAATTAGTGGTTGAACTAATTATTGAGGGAATATTTGCTTTTCCTTAATTTATGGCAAAAGCAAACCACCACCACCTCACTCTATGATTAGTCACTCTTTCCCACTACCCCTTGTCTCCTTAGTGTACCTTTACACCCAATCTCCAGCTCTTCCCACGTTCTAAGAGCTGGAGGATTGATCCTCTCTCCTCATTCTCCATAAAACTCTTTCATTCTACACTTAGCAACCAAGAACACTCTCCAAAATTCTCTCATCTTTTCTCTCAACTTCAAGAACTTCAAGGCTTTCTCCAGGGATTTCTTTCTTCAATTAGTAAGTATCTTCATCATTCACATAATTATTAAACTCCATTCTACTCAAATCATTGATATCTTACACAAGTTCCATCTTATTCGGTGTTAGATTCTCGAATCATCAAGACATCTTCTTAGTGTTCTTGGGTTGAACACTTCCTCTCTCTCACTTTCATCTACTGAAACCACATAAGGTGAGTTCATACCCCTACATTTACATGTTTTTCTTAAGTTTTAAGGGGGGAATACAAGTAAAATCATCAAGAACACAATTAAACTTTTTCTAACAGATTACATCAGAAAAGATGGACGTTAATCACGGACTGTTTTGGTCAACTTAAATATTTTAGTTTTCAAAACTGTTCCAGGTGCAAGTATTTCAAACTCTTAGCTTTAAAATGGCTACTTGAACATCTCCATATGATTTTTCTACAATTTATGGTGATTTTTACAAAACTGTCTGTCATTTCAGAGGCAAACCCGGACCAGTCTGTGATTATGAAAATTTTCACCTCTGTTAGAGATCACTAAAAATCATGATAAAATTTACGAACAAACTAGACTCATATTCCAAACTCTCAAAATTTGCGGATTTGGATTTAGAGCTTTGATGATTTTTCTATAAATTTTCTAAGAACAGTAACAGAAACTGTTTTCAACGAAAAGTTGCTGTTAATTTCATTTCACCTTGTAACATGTTGAGCAAGGTGTATATCTTTATGTGATTATATGTTATTGCAATATATGACATTTTATCTTAATATTTAGACACACATCAGTTTACAAATGGGTTTGGTCATATAAAATATAAAGAATAACAAGTGATTATAATCAAAGTACAATCGATACATTCAAACATGTAATAAACTATTTTGAATATAGTTTGCATACATTACCACGTACTACCCTTGGTTTATAAACTATAATAGGTATAGTTTATGATACATTACATAACACATACATTTAAAAAGGGTACATTTATACAAATGATATTTTCATTAAGCAAGGTACGGCCATACGGTACCAAGTTTTCATAACACGTAATTCCGTTAATGACTTTGTGAGACATTTACTTCAAATTACCATTAAGTCATGTATTGTAACCAGAGTCTCCTTGAGGGAGAGCGTGATACTTGTGTATAGATCTATATTGGGTTTGACAAACCCACACTTAAACTGCATGCAACAGTTAGACCCATAGGTCTGGGGTGACAAATGTCATAACATTTCCGACGCCTGAAGAACGTCGTTTTAGGCAACCTTGGTCATAGTATGGTTATAATAAACTCACATAAAGTATTAATAAACATTGGAATTTACGGGAACTTCATTAAAATTTAACGAGTTTATGTCGATTTAAACTTGCATTGTTTTACTATAAATATGACAAATTACTTGTACATTTCGGTCTTTGGGTTTTAAGACTACATTTACACATTAAGGAAAATATTGGATTTTCTAACACAAATACTACTTTTACAAACGAAAGACTTTTAATAATACCAAACAAAAGCTTATGAACTCACCAACCTTTGTGTTGACACTTTTTCAAACAACTTGTATTCTCAGGAAATCATTAAACAGGTAATCAAGTGCTTTTGAGGATGGGACGCTAAGGCGTCTACTATTTCATATTTTATCAACATATTGTAATTGATTCGTAAACATGTAATTCATACAATGATGTAACTTTTTCAATTATATATATGTTGGTTGTGTTTGCTTGAATTACTATTACAATTGTTGTTATGATACTATACATGAAGTCCTCCACCCCCGGACGTTTCCGCCATCCTTGGTTTGGGGGTGTGACACGTATGACTTAAAGGAACCGATCAGCAATCGTAGCTCTCAAAAGCTTCTGTCGAACTCTGACCTTGTCGATGAACTCTGACCTTTGTCAATGACTTGTCCATTAGATAAGGGATCATATATTCCTCCATTCTAGATATCATATGGACTGAGACATGGATTATCAATCATTCTCTCGGTCCATTTGTTGTTTCCCGATTTCCGATTCATGATGACTGACTGATTGAACAAATCAAATCAGTCCTGGCTTGGCCAAGCACTCACATGTATCATCTTTAAATCATCGAGGGGCCCACAAATATCGCTTTTATCCCGAAGGTAAAAGGAATGGATAAACTTCGACTCATATGGCTTGTTCTACTACTTGTTGAATCATACACAAAGGCACGTTTTATAACATCGAGTTACCAATGTGTTTTCGTGCAATCAATGTATAACCAACTCATAGTAACAACTCATATCTCTAGGTTTTAAGAATATAAGATATTATCGTCTCATGATCACTCGTGATAAAATCCATGAAGTGATTCAAATGAGCGTGGGTTGAATCCAATACTCAGAACTTATGAGCACTCATGAGTGTTGTAGCACCACTTTGTCCACCAACTTGGACCTCTACAAACCAACCCATGACAGTCTTGATTCATATCTACTTCCAACATATGACCGACTGTGGATGGTTTGAATAACTTAATCATCCAGGAAGAGCGACTTAGTTATTCTGGAAGTCAAAACATGCAAAGTGAAACATAAGAATAAATGAATCAAATATGGTATCAAACCCTATGAATATAAATAAACACTTTTATTTATCACCATACTGATTACTCATTATTCATTGTTTCGGTTTTATCAACTTTATACTTGAATTAAAAACACTAGTTGTCCCATGCTCCAAGCATGTACACTATGTTTTTCTTAAACAATAGCTTTACCATACACCAAGTATGCACTCTATGTTTGTCTATGATCCTTACTTTGTGAAATAAACCAATTGAACATGATTTCAATGATTCTAATTTCACACTCCCAAATCCTTATCGAAAAATGTGAGAATTTCAAATTCCTATCATTTATCGAAATCTATTTAGATTTTAAACTTATATGCACTGACCCTCCTGTAATGAATATGTACAAAGTCACAAAGACTTGTCAACAGTCATTATAAGGTATTCCAATGGAGATCAACTCCATGGAAACTAAGTCTCATATTCAAAGTACATTGCTTTGGACATGCTTCTTGCATTAAGTTTTCTAATCTTACATAGATAACTTCCACCTATGGAGACAACTCCATATTCTCATTTTGACTATCACTTCTGAATAAGAGATGCCTCTTTTCAGAATATGTCAATATGGTCCTTCCAAAATTAGCACTATACTTCCAATTGTCCCTGAGCAACCAATCTTTGGTAAACCTCAGATTGTCCTCGACAATTGCTTAATCATTTTAGTCATATTCAATTCTAGACCTTTTCCCTTCTTAATGCCTTTGGGCATTTGGAAAAATTTAGAAATGACAAATATTATAGCACATGCAATCGATCCTGTACCCAAAGCAAATGGTACACGATTCATGATGTCTCACATAAAGACATGATTCTAGACCAGTCTTTTGCTACAATGTTTTTATTTGCCATGTTTTCAAAATTTGACTATGAAGAGGGATGTCGTAATCATAATCGAATTTTGAGAACGCAATATATAGAATTTCCTTAAGTTGAACCAATCCAACATGAAATTCATATATATATTCTTGACTAAAGATGATTAAGGTCTCAATCTAAGCGTTTAGAACTGAAATGAAGTATATCCTCTCCCTTAATTATAGCAAAACAACTTTTTCAATTCCTGCAGCCTCACGAATTGAAACTTTTGTTTTCTATAATTAACATTGCTAACTTGCAACACTAACAATAATTATCATGCTCCCACTAACATGATGATTATTAGCATAACACTTATGCTCCCACTAGCTTTGACATGTACTCAGAAATCAACTCGACTTCTAGAAATCAATACTTTATTGACTTTCTTACCAAAGTTTAGATTTCTGATACGAGATGCTTTGATAAAACTTTATTAAAATCATACACCTTTCCTTAGATAGCATGCATGTGTGTCTAAACAATTTCAGAACTATGAAAAGGGATGCCGTAATCATAGTCTCAATTGTTTAGACCTTTTGCCATCTGCTTCAAATCTACTTGGTGGAAGTGTTTCCTCACCATCATTTTCATGAATCGGAGAGAAACCTTATGACCCTTAGATTTTATGGTGTATGTGTTCTTATCCATGTGAATCGTCAAAACCATAGTCACAAGACAAGGATAATGACAAATCCAAACTCATATTGATTAAACTTGTGCAATCTTAAATTCTTGCCATTTGGCAGCTCAGGTGCCTGCCATTGCTTCCAAGTAGTTGTGCAACCAATTGAGAACTCTCAGAACTCCTATGCAAAGCCAACTTGAATAGGCACAAAAATTTCAACACGATAGGTTATAAACCTCAAGTCGTGTGCTAGTGAAGGACTTTAGGTTTTATTCTTGATTAAGTCTTGAAACTTTCAAGAGCTTTAAGACTCCCACTGTCCTCTTGACATATAAGACTCCCTTGTCAAATATTCAAGAGATAGTGCGGATTCTTTATCAAGACTAACACTTTACACAATTGGCCTAAGTTGGTCTCTGTTTTATCCAAAACATCACAACTTACCAATTTCAAATGTACAAGAGTAGATAACCTTTTACTCTTATATTTGACTAGTGTTAACAAACCCTCTTTAAGATATGACACTCAAGTTACAATATTGGAGTATGACTCTAAGAATTGTTTTGGAACGAAGTATGACTCATCTTTTTGATTTAACCATTTCAACAATTCATGACTCCTCTTCTTAGTCATAAGAATGCACTAAGATGACTTTAGAGGACCAATTGTGATATGGTATCTTAACCATTAAGATGATCATAAACATGATACTAAAGTACTCTCCCATCTTTTCAGATTTGAGAAACTTTTATCTTTCTGCCATACTTTGATTCTTCTTATTCGTTCTGTCTCACATTGAAACTTCTCCAATGCTACAGACTTATACTTAAACTTATAAGTATAACCATATTTACTGAACTTAAGTAAATCATGACGAATAGTATTCTTGATCTTTTGTGGTGGACTTGACCAGTGCACAAGAATGTGTACTCGATCCCTTAGTCCTTTCCTTATTCACATAAGGAATTAGTCTTAATTTTCCAAGCTGAAAGTTCTTATTCATCATACTATACAACTTGCATGATTCCAAGTTTCGGTCCAATTGAACCTTGGGTGATGAGAATCTTTCCTTATTTGGTAATATTAGACACTACCACAACCGAAAGAATCAAATCCATTTTTCCAATATTGCTATCAATGGAATCTTATAAGCAACAACTTTTCACAAATGCCATTGTAAGGATACTTAAAATAAATAAAATCAAAACCTTTTTCTTTTATTTTAAAAACTTTGCGGAAAAACTTATCCTTACAATCCATATGAAAACCTTGTTGTTATCTATTCCTAAGCAATATAAATATCATAACTCTTAAGTAATAGCCCAAAATTCTGATCACCGAACCATGCGATTGAAATCCATCTTCGCGATCAGAATCAGCATGTACTTAATAGAGTTAGACAATGGACTTTACCTGAAGTAGAGCCAAACTTATTGACTTTAACATCCTTAGGTATTTTTTGGCAGCTTCGTAACCAATGCCCCTTCCTTTGGCAATAGTTACCTATGGACCCTTGATAATGAGACTATCTCAGACTTTGCCTCTCTCTTTACCATTGGGTCAACCGAGTTGACTATGGCCGATCCCTTTCCATTGGGAAGAGAGAGCTTTACTGGATATCCAATGTCATCATTGTCAATGTCCATAGCGTTTTAGGAAGTTGATCTTAGCAAATAGATAAGATCATTAAGGGTCTTGTCTTAGTCTGTTTCATAGGATTCCCAAAAGAACTCACTATGTGACTTAGAAAGTAGTTGAGCCACCAACTTTCTCAAGACTTTGACACCCAACTCTCCCGGCTTGTCAATATGTTACTACATCTCCAAGATGTGATCACACCTAGACCTTGCCTTGCTAATAGGGCTTGAGTGACCTTAAACTTTTTAGGAACTTGTGGGTTAGGGAGAATAATTGGAGGAGGTGAAAGAAGTATGATATCCATGGGACATCATCTTCATTTAGGAAAGCTTGTTTCAAGAGATTTTGGAAGATCATAAATGTCTAGACCAGACATCTTTTTGGGAGATATTCAAGATAGTTGATTTAAAGTCCTTAATATGACACCCAATATGAAATATTAAGGCTAGGACCCAACAAACTATTTTATAACTTAGAAGAGGGATGCCGTAATCCAAGCTATAAAATATTTGAAGGTAGGTGAATGACGATTCACCAATTTCCACCATGAAAAATGAAATAATTTATTAGGGTTTAATTGGATTTGAAAGTCCTAGATCTTTGAGATTCATTGAACTGTTCAAAGGCATGTTTCAATCTCGAGTGTGCCCTTCAGGTTTTGTGACTGGGATGTCGAGGATCACAAAACAAGGTGTGAATAACCATGCAAATATACTTGGTACCCTTAATATTTACCCCTTAATCAGTGTGTCGTTTAACCACACACGCTCCACCGATACTATGATAAATATTAAGTTACCCTTTGCCTACCTTGTTAAGTCCAGGTTAGTGTGCCGGTTAACCACACACGCTCCACTAACGACTTAAGCAAAGTGCAAAGTGTAATTTCATGGGTTAGCACCAAATTCACATTTTCCTAAGTAACTAAGATTGGGTATTAATAAGAGTTTAGTTACTTAGTATTTATCAATAATACTTTTAATGAAAGGAGAATTATAGTCCTTGTCCTACCCGTTCGGCTAACGACCCTCCACCAGTCAAGGAAGCGGTGGGTGAGAGTGGACACCCATTAAACTGCCATTTTATAGGCAGTAACCTTATACCCCCCTTATAGACCGGCTTCGTGAATGAGGCCTACTAACGGTAAGACTGACTTTACTCTTATACATATATATAAATATTATTAACTTATAATATTATAAAGTATAAGGGTTGAATTTGAACTTTTAAAATTCTAAGGGCTAACTTGGAATTAAAGTATTCATAAGTGAAAACTTTTCAAATTCCAAAACTTGAGGGCAAGTTTTGAAACTATTCAAAACTAATTAATTCCATAACTTATGAGTTTAAAGTAGTTTTAATTAAAAAAAAACTCTTCAAGTTCCATAACTTGAGGACAAGTTATGGAAGACTTTAAACTAATTAATAAAAAAATAACTTTTTTTTATTGTAACTTATGGAACTAATTAAGGTTACACTTTTTTTTTTAATTTAATGAAGAGACTCTTGAACCTCCATAACTTGAGGACAAGTTATGGAGTCATAAAACCATTTAATTAGAACTAGACTCTTCATTTTGTAACCTTTGCCAACTTTTATGAGTTTTATGATTCTTAAATGTGACTTTTCATATAACTTGAGGACAAGTTACAAAAACACACTTTGGAATCAACTCTTAGATTAAAATGGATTGAAAACAACTATTTCACACAACTTTTCTATTAATCTAAGAACCTCATAAGAACAAGATAATTCAAATCATCAATCTTCAAGAAATTAGCATGAACATACAAACTAATACAAATCTTGAAATTATGACAATTATCTTAGAAATTGGATTAGCATGAACATTACCACATCAAAAACAAGTTTATAAGTCCAAAAACATCTTAGGGTAATGTTCCTAGTCCAATTCCAGCCAAAACAATCGAATATATGCATCCAACTCGATTTTTCAGCTACTTTTGCAAGTATAACAAGAAAACAAGCCTAGGCTCTTATACCACTGTTGGGTTTTGAGCATTCTAACACTCCTAAGTGTACATGCAACCCTAAATACCTTGGATCTATGTTTTCTCTATTATATATATAATTATGAACATCCAAGGTATTATCCTAATCTAGCATACAAAATAATAAATATAACAAGATAGAATACATACCTCTTTGATGTAGAATGTCTTCATAAAGCTTGAGTGCCTAGTGCCCCAAGTGTGACACCTCAAATGGTTCACACAACACCAAATACACTTGGAATAACTTGAGAGAAACTTGAACACTCCTTGAAATCGCCTAGCCCTCACACTCACACATTAGTGCACGATTTCTTGAGCCATGGGATTCTTTTATATGGTGGCTATTAGGGTTACACCATGTAACTCATAACTTTACCCATTCCATATGCTCCATGGATTTTAACCTCCATGGAGTATCCATGGGTCACCCCATGGGCTTAGTCCAACATAAGGAATCTTGGATTACAATCCCACATATATAAGAATGAATGATTTACACAATCAACCCATATATTTAATTAGTCTCCTTTTGATCACTTAATTAATTCCAAATTAATTCTTCATCAATAATAATTAAATAACCTTATTAATATATTAGAACTTATAATATATTAACCAACCTTAAGTGTTATTTCTCTCATTATAGTCTATCCAAATGCATGATGCCATGCAACCCAAATGGACCATGTCGGGTCGGGTCAAGTCTTACCAATTATAGTTATGGACTTAGAAATTAATCCAACATCTTCTTCAAATGGATCCAAAGGTAAAGTCGGTTCTACCACTCCCTCATCCGATCCTAAAGAAGCAACATGCTTCTACTATCACGAGAATGGGCATCAGAAATGAACCTGTCTGAAATACTTGCAGGACATCAAGGATGGGAAGATAAATCCCACCTTCGCAGGTATTTATACTATTCAATCTAACAACTCATCACATGCTCGTTCTTGGGTCCTTGATACATGATGTGGTTTTCACATTTGTTCTGATTTGCAGGAGCTAAAAATAAGTAGGGATGTGGAGCATGGGAAGATGAACCTGATAATGGGTAATAGGAAATCGTCGCCTGTCACCAAGATCGGGATTTATTCTTTAGTGCTTAGTAGTGGGTTCGGATTAGAATTGAATGATTGTTGCTACTTGTCAGAGATGAAGAGGAATACTATTTATTTTCATGGTCTGTACAGACAAAGCTTTATATTTTCATTTAATAATGAAGTTGGTTCTATTAATGCTTTTTATAATGGTACTTTTTATTTTGAAGCATTGCCTTGTAATGGTGTATAAGAAACTGTGATGGTTGTAGACAACTTAGGAAATACTATTTTACATATTGATTCATCTAATGATTTAGACAAGACAAGCTTGTGGCATTGTCGTCTTGGACATGTCAACAAGAAGTGCATATCCCAACTCCAAAAGGATGAAGCCTTGGAGTCATTTGACCTAAAGTCAGATGACACGTGTGAATCTTGTATACTTGGAAAGATGACTAAATCACCTTTCACTGGTACTTGTGAAGGAGGTGAGGGATTGTTGGATCTCATACACACAGATGTGTGTGGGCCCTTCATATCCACCACAAGGGATGTTAACCGCTTCTATGTAACGTTCACCGACGATTATAGCAGGTATGGATATATCTACTTAATCAAGCACAAGTCGGAAACCTTTGAAAAGTTCAAAGAGTTTAAGCAAGAAGTGGATAATCAATTGGGCAGGAAGATAAAGATGCTCATATCCGATAGGGGTGGTGAGTATCTTAGTATCGAGTTCCATGACTATCTTAAGGAATGTGGAATGGTTTCACAGTTGACGCCGCCTAGAACACCACAGCTCAATGGTGTGGCTGAGAGGCGCAATTGAACCTTGTTGGACATGGTTCGTTCCATGATGAGTCGAGCTTCGTTACCTATCTCATTTTAGGGGTATGCCTTAGAGACTGCCGCCCATATCCTTAATCTAGTCCCAACTAAGAAGGTTGTCAAAACACCTCACGAGATGTGGACAAGGAAGGTTCCTTCGTTAGCTGTCACACCCCTAAACCAGAACGGCGGAAACGTTCGGGGGTGGATGACATCATGTGTAGTATCACAACAGTTGTATCATAGCAATCATAGTAAACAAAACCATTACATTGAATACATATATGAAAAGAGTTTACATCAGATTGATTCTTGTTTGTATACATCAAAAGTAAAATCAAAAATAGAAAGACGTGACTAAACGCTCCGACTTCTCAAAACTCCTGGAGATACCTGTCTACTGATTCCCAGAGAATACAAGCAGTTTTGAAAGAGTATCAGCATAAAGCTGGTGAGTTCATAAGCGATGTTTTTGTATTGAAAACATGTTGATGATTCCGAAAAGATATTCGTATGATCCCAAGAAAAATCCAATATTTTCTTTAGTAAGAATGAGATACTATTAGTTCCATCTATAACTACTTAGTTCATACTAGCCACGTATGAACCAATACTGAACAGACAGTTGACTATGTGGATCTGACCTAAGTCCACAACCAAACAAGGAACAGGAAATAAGGCGGAAACCACATATCCCACAGTCTATCGAGTATTCTTCATACGTAACCCTGATGCACAAACTAAATAGTTAAAGAACTAACTATGAATATATGTTGTTGTATCCGATTGTAGTATAAAAACATATGAGTTTGTATGCTTGGTTACTACTAGGTATATCGTATAATGAATTCTGTATAAAAATTTATGTATAAAATGTTATGTCTGAAAACCCTGGTTATTACCAGCATGTATGGTAGTTTTATTTCTCATAAAGAAACCATGTATTTTCCGTAATTATGCTAATTAACCATCGCTCATGTATAGTATATTACTACGTAAATATATCGTTGTTATCTACTTTGCGAGCTTTATGACCATACTAAACTTGATATGGCGCGAATCGGGCACCAGTATCCTTTATGACTTTGTCACCCATAGACCTGTCAGTCCTACTGTAGCTAGCAGCAAGGTGCGGGATAGTCAGTCCCATATAGATCTATACACAAAAATCACGCTCTCCCTCAGGGAGATTCTGGATCATAAGGGGTAGTCCTCCACTTAGTTAAGTTTGTAAGCGTCCAAGGACGTGTCTCCAACTAGATTACGACTTTACAAGTAATAATACGAGAAAACCTTTTACCAATATTATTCACAAAATATGTGTGTATGTTTCTGTATAACCATGTGTGAATTCCCAAACTATACCTACTATAGTTTGTGTGTTCGTTTATGTATAACCTTGTATGAATTCCCAAACTATACCTATTATAGTTTGTGTGTTCGTTTATGTATAACCTTGTATGAATTCCCAAACTATACATATTATAGTTTGTGTGTTCGTTTATGTATAACCTTGTATTGATCTGAAAACTATGTGGTTAACTTGTAAGTTGAAAATGTCCCTTATGCTCAACATAATACAGAAGGGATAAAATATCTAAATATTTTATAAAACTGTCGAAACTGTGTGTTTATATTGAATGCATCCGTTTTAAGTTTATTGAAATCCTTTTTGTATAAATTTCATAAAATCATTTATGTTTGGCTTGTATTCCCCCCTGAAAACATTAAAAACTCGGAAAATGTAGGGGTATGAAGTCACCGTTGTTGTGTGAAAACGTTGACTGGAAACGAAGATTCTCGGGTTGTTGTACGTGGCAATTAACGGAATCCTAATATCAATAAATACATATATGCATCTAGATTAGCGATTTCGTTAGGTAAAGTGTTAGAAAAACACTTGTTTTCGGTTAAGGCATGTTACCAGGACTTGATTGAATCGAGAAAATGAGCTTTTCACTGCTTAAGAGACGTGTACGACCGTAAACAGGGGTGTACGGCCGGACAAGCGGTGTACGGCCGTAAACAGGGTGTACGGTCGTGAACTCTTCTTTGAGGGGTGTACGGCCCGATGAAGGTTTGAAGGTGTACGGCCTGATGAAGGTGTACGGTCGTATACTTAAGAACAAGGGTGCTGATTTCGAAGAGAAGCGTGTTCTAGATGCCCCGAAATGACCCTAAATGGTGTTTCTCGATGTTTTCCCGAAGATTGAAGGTGTTTTTAGTGTGTATGGTTAGGGGTTCTAGAGAGAGAATGAGAGAGTTTTCGGCCAAAAGTGTTCAAATGAAGGTGGGGGTCCTGTATTTATAGGGGTTTTGTGGTCGGTGGGTGGGGTCCACCTGACACCAGCCGTGAACGGGTGTACAGCCGTACATGGGTGTGCGGCCATACACTCACTTAGGCCAAAAACTGATTTGTTCTTTAAGGACTTCGGGCTTTCGCGTGATTTGGTTCTGAATCGCTTATATAAATTTAATTATATAAAAACTAGATGATTTCCTAACCCATGAAGTTTTGACGGAAACTTTATAAAATTCAAATTTTATTAACGAAATTAGGATAACGGAAACGGAAAAAGTTTCGGGTTGTCACATCGCACATATCAAGGTTTGGGGTTGTGAATCTTTCGTAAGATGAGAGACTCACGACAAGCTTGAACCTCGAAGTGAGCGGTGTATTTTCATCGGCTACCCACATAAATCTTTTGGATATCTTTTCTACAGACCTAGTGATAATGTGGTATTCATAGTGAGGGGAGGGGTTTTCCGCAAAAGAGAACTCATATGCCAAGAGGACAGTGGGAGGCAAATTGTTCTTGAAGAGATTCAAGAATCAAGCGATGAAGGAACCTCTAACACTAGCGCTCAACCTGAGGAAGAGATTCTTGTTGAATCGATTGACGAGTCATTACCTCTAAGACGTTCCTCTCGAGTTAGGATGACACCGGAGTTTTATGGTTTTCATATTACTACGGAAGGTGATACATTTATCAGTGATAGTACACTGGTAAATTTGGATGAGCCTACTAACTACAAGGAAGCCATGGTGGGCCCCGAGTCTGCAAAATGGAAAGAGGCAATGGACAGCGAGATCCAATCCATGTATGACAATCAAGTTTGGAATTTGGTTGACAATGTACCAGGTCGAAAGACAGTCGGGTTCAAGTGGATCTTCAAGAAGAAGAACGATATAGATGGAAAGGTGCATACATTCAAGGCACGACTGGTTGTGAAAGGCTTTACTCAAACCCCGGGGGTTGATTATGATTATACCTTCTCACCAGTGGCCAAGATCAAGTCTATTGGGGTTATCTTAACTATCACTGCATTTCATGATTATGAAATTTAGCAGATGGATGTCAAAACCGCTTTCCTTAATGAAAAGCTGGTTGAAGATGTTAAATGTGTCAGCTAGAGGGTTTTATGGATGCTAAATATCCTAATAGAGTATGCAAGCTTGAGAAATCCATTTATGGATTAAAGCAAGCATCTCGCAGATGGCATCTTTGTTTCGATGAGAAAGTCAAAGAGTTTGGATTTTCGAGAAGCGAGGATGAGTCCCTTGTGTATGTCAAGGCTAGTGGGAGTATAGTTAGCTTTCTAGTTTTATATGTTTATGACATACTGCTCATAGGAATTGACATCCCGAATTTGCAGGAGGTTAAGTCCTGGCTTGGGAAGTGTTTCGCTATGAAAGACCTAGGGGAAGCTACTTATATTTTGGGGATAAGGTGTCACACCCCCAAACCGGAACAGCGGAAAGTTTCGGGGTGGAGGACGTCATGTACAGTATCATAACAATGCATAATAGTAAAACAAGCAAGAACATCATCCATTGCATTAATAATATAATTTAATACAAGTGTGTTCTATGTAAAGTTTGAAAGACACCAAAATATGAATCAAAATAAAAGACAAGTCTTTAACCTGCTCCGTCTTCTCAAAACCTGGTCATCTGTATCTGTCTACTGGTGACCTGAGAATACAAGTTATTTTGAAAGAGTAGATCAGCATTTAAGCTGGTGAGTTCATAAGTAATTTTGTGAATGTTTGCATTAGTTTGATGAAAATCTTTGTATGTGTTTTGATGTAAAAGTTTGTAAGTGTTTTGATGTAAATGTTTGAATACTTCCTAGAAAATCCTATATTTTCTACTAAAATGGAAAGTAGTCTTCTACCAAGGCCCGACTATTTTGTAAGTTTGTTCTCTCGTAAAATGAATGTTTTCCCAAGTTTATGACTATTTTTACTAGAAAATAGTTTAGATTACTCGATGTGAGAATATCACTATATGAGTGTAATGGAAAAGGGACTTGATGAGTTAGTACTGGAATAGTGGGAGAGGGACTCGGCTAGTCTGTGTCAGGACTCGGCGAGTCTGTGCCAGGACTCGGCGAGTCCAGTCAACTGGAAGTTGACTTTGACCAAGGAGTTGACCTTGGACCAGGGGTAGGTCAGTCATTTGACCTAAGGGTATTTATGAGTGACTAATCTATGTTTATGGATTTATAGCAGGAGGATTACCGGTGCAGCAGTCAGACGTCTAGCGAGCAGACTTTCAGCAGCTACTTTTCGAGGTGAGTTACCTTCCAGTAGGGGTGGGTCTAAGGCCACAATGTCGGCCCACCAATGAGGAGTATTTAGTAGATGATTGTCTTTGTGATAATTATCTTGGTCTGGTATGTGTTTGGTTATGAGTTATATCTGTATGATATGTTACATGATAGGGATAGTTTCCCTGATAGTGGTCCTTAGGACCAAGGGGTAGGTCAGTACTCGGATATGCCTGACTGTATGCTTATATCTTGTTATTGTATGCTAGTGGTAGGGGGTGGAATAGTCCCCAGTTACCGGTTGAAAGATACCAATGATGATTACCGGTTGAAAGATATTGATGACGATTACCTGTTGAAAGATACCGATGATGATTACCGGTTGAAAGATACCGATGGTATTGTATGGTATATGGTATGATGGGGGACTCACTAATCTTTGTGCTTACGGTTTCAATTTTTGGTTTCAGGTACCTCTTCGTCTAAGGGGAAGGAGCCGGCGGCGTAGCATGGCATCACACACACATATGATTTTTCGCATGGTGTTTTCTGGGATTGTACTCTGATATGATATTGGTTTATGTTGTGGGTTTTCAAACATGATACTTGATTTTATGAGATGACATGTTTTTACAATGTTTACTAGTGAATGTTTTACGAGTTAATTAATTAAAAATGAAATTTTTGGACTTGAATTTTGGGATGTTACAAGTTGGTATCAGAGCCCTGGTTTGAGGGATTCGAACACACCTTCGGGGGTGTCTGGACTCAAACTGAGGGGCTAAGAGATTTTTGCAATAAAATGGTTTTCTAAAAATCTAAACGGAAGGATTTTAAGAAATACAAGGTGTGTAATGCGTGCGACCGGTCGGGCTCAAGTAAGTTTTCCCCAAGATACCCATACTTGTTATGTTATGCTATAAGGTTTTGATTCAGGAAACTGCATGCTAGAATAGGACTAAGGATCTAGGAAGATGCCTTGTGTGCCTGATATATGATTATGATAATTGCATGCTAGTTAGGGCTAAGGATCTAGGAGGATGCCTTATATGCCTGTTGTATGAGCTGTATGCTAGGACTGTTTAGTCAGCAGTAGGATGGCCTGTAGAGGTTATGCCTGATTTGGTTACTCGATGCACGAATGCTGCTTGCTTTGTGCTACGGGGGTTCTGGCTACTTCCAAGTAACTAAGGAGCGGATATGTAATAGTACCTGCAAGTTAGTTAGGGGGAAGTAGTAGGGGCTCCTAGTGCAGCTGATGGTGGAGGGTAGGTCGGAGAGTGCCCTAGGGGGAGCCTAGGATGAGGTCAGTGGAAAGGGTATTGGTAAAAGGGACTTGGTGAAGTCGAAGCAATCCTTGAGGAAAGTACAGGTAGATGTGGAAGGTAGTATGGGCCCGTACTACTGAAAGCAGAGGACTCGTACTCGAATCAAGGAGGGCCTAGATGGAACCAGGGACCTTGGAGAGTGTGTTAGATCTCTCGAGTATATGTATGATCTTGACAATTATGCGTGTATATTCAGCATGGTGACCACACGACATGGAGCAGGAGGTTCCGGATCAGGATCGGGATCGGGCTCGGGTGCGGGATCCGAGCAGGTTGATGACGGGCTGCGCGAGTTCATCGCGTCTGAGATCACGAGAGGCATCCTTGAGTCGACCCCTATCATCTTCGGGTCGATCAAGGAAGGGATTGTTGAGCTAATGGAGGATCACCTCCGAGCATTCAGTAGTGATATGGCGTCTAGCCAGGTGGGTACGCGCACACTGTCCTTCAAGGACTTTCGAGGGAGTGGTGCGTCAGATTTCCATGGGGTGAAAGACCCCATTGCTGCTAGGAGATGGATTGCAGACATTGAGTCTGCGCAGCTGACGAGCTTCTGCCCGGAGGGGTCGAAGGTGAGATATGCAGCAGGATGCTTGCGAGACAGGGCTAGAGATTGGTGGGAGTCTGTTGGTGACTCATTGGGAGCCTCGGCTGTTGAGGCTATGACATGGTCAGACTTTGTGACCAGATTCAGGGCGGAGTTTGCGCCAGCTGTGGAGCTTCAACGGTTGGCCAGGGAGTTCTTGGATATGAGGCAGACTACGGAGACTGTGGCGGAGATCACCGCCAAGTTCCGGGAGAGGGCATTGCTGGTGCCTCAGTATGCGGGAGATGAGGATATGAGGAGGACCCGCTACCACGACATGCTACGAGATGACATTCGGGAGCATGTTAGTTTTTCAGCTTGCCCTACCTTGGATTCCATGATTGCCAGGAATAGGGAGAGGGAGATTGATCTGGAGCACATCCAGAAGAGGAAGGCAGTGGAGGGGCTGACGACTGGGGCTTCGGGGAAGAAGCCCAAGGGATCTGATGGTAGGCCGAAAGGCCAGGCAGGACGGGACCGCTGTGGGAAATGCGGTCGGTCACACGAGGGAGCTTGTCGCACTGGGCCGGGTTCGGGCTGCTATAAGTGTGGCAAGGTGGGACATTTTGGCAGGGATTGTACTGCCCCCGCCCCTGCGGTACAGATGACAGACCTGATTTGCTTCCACTGCAATCAGAGGGGCCACAAAAGGGCCAACTGCCCGAGATTGACAGCAGCGTCAGCAGCAGTGCCAGCAGCGACGTCGGTCTCAGGGACGGCGCGGGTTACAGATGGCCGGAAGGTCAAGTCAGAGGCTCCAGTAGTGCGGAGCCAAGCATTTCAGCTGACAGCCGAGGAGGCACGCGCTGCACCTGATGTGGTGACGGGTATGATTTTTCCCTCTGATTTATTTTTATGATGTTTATGTTATTGATATGTGCTCTGTTTAGGATCGTTCCATGTGAACGGCATCCCAGTTCAGGTGTTGTTTGATTCGGGCGCTACCCGATCGTTTGTTTCTCTTGCGCTCAGCAAGAGATTTTCCGAGTCTTCAGGCATGTTGGATTACCCTCTAGAGGTAGAGATTGCAGACGACCGATCGGTGCGAGCATCGACGGTGTTCCGAGATTGTGTGCTGAGATTATTCGAGGAACGCTACCTGGTAGATCTAGTTCCCATACCTTTGCGAGGGAACAAGGTCATTATTGGTATGGATTGGCTAAGCCCCAATGGGGCAGTGATCGACTGCGCGCATCATTTGGTGCGGGTCAGGACCCTAAGTGGGGGAGAGCTGGTGATTCAGGGCGAGAGGCCGCAGCAAGGACCAGCTTTATGTTCAGCAGCGAGAGCTAGACGTTATCTGCAACAAGGTTGCGCAGGTTTTGTCGCCTATGTTACTGATACCCGGGAGGTGGGTAGGGCGACGGTGGGCGATGTGCCCTTGGTGCGGGAGTTTGCGGACGTATTCCCCGAGGAGTTGCCTGGGATACCTCCGGAGCGACAGGTGGAGTTCAGGATCGACCTAGTCCCTGGTGTGGCTCCGATAGCCAAGGCACCGTATCGGTTGGCTCCTCCTGAGATGCAGGAGTTGTCTACACAGCTTCAGGAGCTGTTAAACAAGGGTTTCATTCGACCGAGTAGTTCATCCTGGGGACCCCCGATTCTGTTTGTGAAAAAGAAGGACGGGTCGCATCGGATGTGTATAGATTATCGGGAGCTGAATAAGGTAACGGTGAAGAACCGCTACCCACTCCCGAGGATTGATGACCTCTTTGACCAACTAAAGGGAGCATCTTGGTTCTCCAAGATTGATTTGCGTTCGGGGTATCATCAGATGAGGGTCAGAGAGGAGGATGTGCAGAAGACTAAGTTTCGGACGCGTTATGGCCACTATGAGTTTGTGGTGATGCCATTCGGGCTCACCAATGCTCCTGCCGCGTTCATGGACCTCATGAACTGCGTGTGTAGACCGATGTTAGACCGGTCGGTGATAGTATTTATCGACGATATCTTGGTTTACTCCAAGACGCGAGAGCAGCATGACGAGCATCTGCGGGAGGTTCTGGAGACTTTGAGGAGGGAGAACTTGTATGCTAAGTTCTCCAAGTGTGAGTTCTGGTTGCGCGAGGTGCAGTTTCTTGGGCACCTTGTCAACCAAAACGGGATTTCGGTAGATCCGGCCAAAGTGGAGGTCGTGACGAGTTGGGAGGTTCCGAGGTCTCCATCTGAGATTCAGAGCTTTCTAGGATTGGCAGGCTACTATCGGAGATTCATTCAGGACTTCTCCAAGATAGCAGTTCCGCTCACCCAACTGACTAAGAAGTCGGTGGTGTATCGCTGGGGGCCTAAGCAGCAGGCCGCGTTTCAAGGCACTGAGACAGAGATTGTGCGAGGCGCCAATCTTAGCCCTGCCAGAGGGCATGGAGGATTTTGTTATGTACTGCGATGCGTCCATCTCAGGTTTGGGCGCGGTATTGATGCAGAGAGGGCATGTCATCGCCTACGCGTCGAGGCAGCTGAAGCCTCACAAGGAGAACTACCCGACGCATGATTTGGAGTTGGGGGCTGTTGTATTCGCCCTCAAGATTTGGCGTCATTACCTCTATGGGGTTCGCTGTACAATTTACACAGACCACAAGAGTTTGAGGTATCTCATGGACCAGCCAAATCTGAATATGAGGCAGCGTCGGTGGCTTGATGTGGTAAAGGATTATGATTGTGAGATCCTCTACCATCCGGGGAAGGCCAATGTCGTAGCCGATGCGCTTAGCCGCAAGGCAACGCCGATCAGGGATATCTGTCTGAGGATGACAGTGGTGACTCCGCTTCTGGAACGGATCCGGGAGGCTCAGCAGGAGGCTATGAAGGAGGAACATCGGAAGAGTGAGCGGATTGTGAGGCAGGTTTCCTCCTTCGATTATGATAGCCGAGGGTTATTGACTCTTCACCGTAGGGTGTGGGTCCCTTATCATGGAGGCGTGCGCCAGGTCCTGATGGAGGAGGCGCACAAATCCCGGTTCTCCATTCATCTCGGGGAGACGAAGATGTATAGGGATCTTCGTCTGGACTATTGGTGGACCTGCATGAAGCGGGATGTGGCATGGTATGTGGAGCGGTTCTTGACCTGCAGGAAGGTCAAGGCCGAGCATCAGAGACCACACGGCAAGATGCAGCCGTTGGATATTCCGCTGTGGAAATGGGAAGACATCACGATGGGTTTTATCACCAAGCTTCCCAGGACCGCACGGGGAGTGGATTCGATCTGGGTCATCGTCGATCGATTGACCAAGAGCGCCCACTTTATCCCGATACATGAGAGTATCTCGGCCGAGAAATTGGCCGATATCTATATCAGGGAGGTGGTGGCGCGGCACGGAGTGCCAGTTTCGGTGATTTCGGATAGGGATGTGCGGTTCACTTCCAGGTTGTGGAAGAAATTCCACGACGAGTTGGGTACTCGTCTGCATTTCAGCACCGCCTTTCACCCGCAGACGGATGGCCAGAGCGAGCGAACCATCCAGACTCTGGAGGACATGCTGCGGGCATGTGTTTTAGACTTCGGAGGTAGTTGGGATACCTACCTTCCATTGGCGGAGTTCTCGTATAATAATAGCTATCATGCGAGTATCAACCGTCCTCCCTTCGAGATGTTGTATGGGAGGAGGTGCAGGACCCCGATATGTTGGGGCGAGGTTGGCCAGAGGGTCATGGGGAGCACCGAAGTAGTGCTCAAGACGACAGAGAAGATTCAGCAGGTCCGGATCTGGCTTCAGACTGCTCAGAGTCGGCAGAAAAGTTATGCCGATACGCGTCGATCAGACCTGGAGTTCCAGGTTGGGGATATGGTTCTCCTGAATGTGTCGCCTTGGAAGGGCGTCATCCGATTCAGGAAATGGGGCAAGTTGGGTCCCAGGTATATTGGACCATTTAGGGTTGTAGCCCGGGTGGGCAAGGTGGCATACCGGCTGGATCTGCCAGCCGAACTCAGCCAGATCCACAGCACTTTCCACGTCTCCCAGCTGCGGAAGTGCCTGGTGGACGACTCAGCAGTGGTACCCTTGGAGGACATTCAGGTTGATGACAGCCTGAATTACATCGAGCGGCCTATAGCGATCCTCGACCGGAAGTCGAAGGATCTGAGGAACAAGATGGTTGAGCTGGTAAAGGTGCAATGGCAGCACCGGAAGGGCTCAGAATGGACATGGGAGCCGATGGATGAGATGATGGAGCATTACCCAGAGCTGTTCCAGGATCGAGCAGCAGACTTCGAGGACGAAGTCTAAAATAAGTGGGGGAGATTTGTAGCACCTGGTTCTTGGTACATATTCTTTAATTAATTCTTTAACGGTTTTGCAATTTTGGCCTTGGACTCAGCGAGTCGAAGGACTGACTCGCCGAGTAGAAGCGGGATGGGACATGGGGATTAAGTCATGGACACGCCGAGTCGGGTCCCGGACTCGGCGAGTAGCCGCTGTCTGGACAAAAACCCTAATCCAGGGGTTTGCACCCTATTTAAACACTCTAACTCGGCCTCCCTTGTCCCTAACACTTCCAGAGAGCTGTAGAGCGAAACTCCAGCCCCCATATTGTTCTTGTGAGTGATTTTGGCTTTGTGAAAGAAGTTTGGAGCTTAGAAGAAGAAGGAGAAGGTTGAAGAGTGCAAGGAGGGGAAGTAGATCCGAAATCTACACTGTGAGAAGCTTCCATTCAGGTAGAAAAGTTCCTACCTTGATCACTAATTCATTAGATCCCCTTTTTGTCCCTAATTTGTGGTTTCCAAGCCCTAAAACCCCAAACTCCATGTGTTTATGCTCCATGTTCTGAAAGGACTTTAGATCTGGACCTTATGGACATCTTAGAAGTGTAAAGTCTCTGTGGTTGAAGTGATTGAGGTCCCTATTGAGTGTATGACCTCATAAAGAGCTTGGAATTGCCTTTTTGAGCTCATAGGGCCATGCATGCACGTAAAGTTTGCAACTTTACGTGATAAGCATGCCCTAGGAGCTTAGATCTATGGTTTGGAACCGTTGCATGCCTCATATTTGGTCTGTATGGGAGGAGAGTTGAAGGGACTCGGCGAGTTCCAAAGTGCACTCGGCGAGTTTTATGAAGATGGTCTCAGACTCGACGAGTTGGATGAACAACTCGGCGAGTCCTATGAAGATTGCCTGGAACTCGACGAGTTGTTCTTCAAACTCGGCGAGTCATATGAACTGTTACTGAGTTAAGAGGGGTTTAAGTGAAGAAGGTCCAACCCTTAGTAGCTGCACGCGGAATTAGCAATTTAACGTGTAGCAATAGTCCCAGAAACCCAAATCCTCAAGATGGATGCTCTGGTGAGGATTTGGAAGTGAGTAGGAGATCTGCTTGTAGGGACTCGGCGTGTTGTTCTCGGACTCGGCGAGTCGGATCGCGAGTCGGTCTAATCGTCCCAAGAAGTGAGTTAAGGGTGACTCAGTGAGTGGGAATAGGGACTTGATGAGTTAGTACTGGAATAGTGGGAGAGGGACTCGGCGAGTCTGTGCCAGGACTCGGCGAGTCCAGTCAACTGGAAGTTGACTTTGACCAAGGAGTTGACCTTGGACCAGGGGTAGGTCAGTCATTTGACCTAAGGGTATTTATGAGTGACTAATCTATGTTTATGGATTTATAGCCGGAGGATTACCGGTGCAGCAGTCAGACGTCTAGCGAGCAGACTTTCAGCAGCTACTTTTCGAGGTGAGTTACCTTCCAGTAGGGGTGTGTCTAAGGCCACAATGCCGGCCCACCAATGACGAGTATTTAGTAGATGATTGTCTTTGTGATAATTATCTTGGTCTGGTATGTGTTTGGTTATGAGTTATATTTGTATGATATGTTACATGATAGGGATAGTTTCCCTGATAGTGGTCCTTAGGACCAAGGGGTAGGTCAGTACTCGGATATGCCTGACTGTATGCTTATATCTTGTTATTGTATGCTAGTGGTAGGGGGTGGAATAGTCCCCAGTTACCGGTTGAAAGATACCGATGATGATTACCGATTGAAAGATATCGATGACGATTACCGGTTGAAAGATACCGATGGTATTGTATGGTATGTGGTATGATGGGGGAACTCACTAAGCTTTGTGCTTACGGTTTCAGTTTTTGGTTTCAGGTACCTCTTCGTCTAAGGGGAAGGAGCTGGCGGCATAGCATGGCATCACACACACATATGATTTTCCGCATGGTGTTTTCTGGGATTGTACTCTGATATGATATTGGTTTATGTTGTGGGTTTTCAAACATGATACTTGATTTTATGAGATGACATGTTTTTACAATGTTTACTAGTGAATGTTTTACAAGTTAATTAATTAAAAATGAAATTTTTGGACTTGAATTTTGGGATGTTACACCGTTAGTTACAGTTTTGTCAAACGAAAACCGAAGCCGAACCGTTCAAAAATTAAAACCGAACAAAACGAAACCGTTACTAACGGTTTGGCTCCGGTTTGGTTTCACGGTTTTAGCTTTTTAGGCCCGTTTTAGTCCAATCACATTAAGTTTTTGCTATTCTTAATTACATTAAGTTTCTCACTCATCAAAATCTGAATTCCAAATAAAACACCACCGTCCATTATGACCCAAACAAATTACAACACATAAAGTTGTATACAACGAGATTAGGAATGAAAATAGACAAGATTCCAATAGAAGACTTTACACTTAGGCTTCATAATTCACAAAACAAAGTAACAAACTAATTGGGGTGTGTAATTAAATGAGTTATCGGTTTTAAATTTTATTATTTATATATAAAAACTAATATATAAATATATATAATAATTACATATATATAAAATTAATAAATATATATTACAAACCCTACGGCCCGATCCGGTTTTTATACGGTTTCAAAAATTAGAAACCGTAAGCCAAACCGTTCATTACGGTTTGAAAAATTAGAAACCGTAAGCCAAACTATAAAAAATACAAACCGTAAAACCAAACCATTGACCGGTTTTTCCGGTTTCACGATTTCAAACGGTACCGTGAACACCCCTACGGACTGTAGCTAATAGTTGGGATGTGGGATTGTCACTCTCGTATAGATCTATACACACAATGTCCGCTCTCCCTCCAGGAGACTCTGGTTACCAAAAGCGACATAACATGTATATTGTTATGCCGTGAAGTAGACGTTTCACATTATTTTTATCTTGTTCTGGTTATAGTATGTATGTTCCTTTCTGTTCTAGTTATAGTATGTTCCTTCTTGTTCTAGTTATAGTATGTTCCTTCCTGTTCTAGTTATAGTATGTTCCTTTCTGTTCTAGTTATAGTATGTTCCTTCTTGTTCTAGTTATAGTATGTTCCTTCCTATTCTAGTTATAGTATGTTCCTTTCTGTTCTAGTTATAGTATGTTTGAACTAACTCATGTATGAACTGAATCATGTAAGAACTGACCCTTGTAAGTTTTACTGTTCTAGAAGTAGTAAGTAGTAATCCTATAAACAATACCTATTATAGTTTACTAGTATGATTGTTTGACTAATACTGATGTATATAAAAAGACTCAATTACTAACCATAAGCAACTAAGTTAAGTATAATCCTTAAAAATGGGTTTAATATTCATATATGTATTTAATAAGTATAACTATGATTTAACCGACATTCGGACTAGTGATCCTACCCCAAGCCCACAACCAAACAAGGAACACGAGTCAAAGTATCTAGCAATAGTCCTAAGTCTATTAAATCATACTTATATGTAAATAGATAGAGGAATATGATTTGATATAAAAGAAGTTTATAAAAGATTTAAAAGATTTTTCAACAACTTTTGAGTATAAGAAATCCTTTCGGATGTTGTTTTCACATGTAAATGGTTAACACAATATCATTGTGTTCTACTTGTATCCCCCCCCCCCCCTTCAAAGCATTTAAAACATTTAAAAGATAGATTATAGGGGTATGAACTCACCTGATGTGAGTGATTCGGATGAACACACACATGTATACAATTAGTGTATATAACAATTAATCATGTAAGGGAAACAAATTTAGGAACTAGGAAACACTTTTAATGGAGTGTTAGAATCACATGTGATTGAATGAAAGGAGTTCACGGCCAAACAAGGGATGTTCACGGCCTTAGGAGGGTTCACGGCCAAGAACACATGATGTGTTCACAGCCCAAGCTTGGTCTAAGAAGTGTTCACGGCCATATCATGATATTATGAAGGGGTCACGGCCCAATGAAGGGTTCACGGCCGTGAACTCTTGAAGAATCATGCCAAAAGATGTTTTGTTTCATGGGATTCAAGTGCTTCTAATGGACAACTAGTAGATGAATGAGCTACTTATGTTTTGGAAGTCTTTTAAGGTGATCACGGCCCAAGAACAGGTGGGTGTTCTTGGTGTTCTTGGTGAAGAAGATGGTGATTTGAAGATCTTGAAGGAAAAGTGATGAATTCAAGGATTTTATCAAAGGGTTTCACTTGTATATGAAGATCAACTAGTAAATAGGGACGAATCACTTACGTTTTTGAAGAGAAAGGAAGGTTTCCCTTGATGATACTTGAGAGAGTTTGAGTGTTCTTGGTTGGAAGATGTGAGAAATGAAGAAATAATGAAGGAAATATATACTTATGATGAGGGGTTCACGGCCAAACATGGGTTCACGGCCGTGAACCTAGTTTGGGCCGTGAACACCCTTGATGAATGTTCTTGGCTTAATTTGAAAATGATAGATTCATTACTCACACTTCATAGCATCAAGTCCTAAGTGTACAAGGCTTAAAAACTCATAGAATAACCCTTAACAAGGCTAAAAGGTAACAGATACAAGTCAGACTTTTAATTGAATTGATTGACTTTACAAGGTAGAAATTTTGGGTTGTCACATCATCCCCCTCTTAAAGGGAATTTCGTCACGAAATTAGAGTTTAAGCAAATACATATAGACTAAGGAAAAAGGTGAGGATATTTCAGTTTCATATGATCCTCGCGATCCCAAGTGAATTCAGGTCCCCGCTTTGCATTCCAGCGAACCTTCACTATCGGGATACGGCTTTGCTTCGTTTGCTTGACCTCGCGGTCCATGATCTCTACTGGTTCTTCCACGAAGTTGAGGCTCTCGTTGATCTCTATTTCATCGAGTGGGATAACAAGAGTCTCATCGGATAAACACTTTTTCAGGTTCGAAACATGGAAAGTAGGGTGTATGCTATTGGATTCCCGAGGTAGTCGGGGTCTATAGGCTAATGGATTAACTCTAGTAAGAATATCATATGATCTTACGTACCTTGGAGTTAGTGTTCCACACTTTCCTAAGCGTATCCTGCCTTTCCGGGTGAGACCTTCACCTGCCGAGGTCACCAATCTGGAATTCCAAGGGTTTCCTGTTATCGAAGGCATTAGCTTTTCTGCCTGACCCTGGGAGCTTCACGTCGCTCCTAAATTCATACTCTCTTCTTGGTAGTTTCGCGGATGAATTACGGACCAGCGAAGGTGCGGTCTGGAAATTGGATCTCTAGCTAGTTGCGTGTCGCCTACTTTAATCTAGTGCAGAGAGGATATGTACTTGCGACCACAGAGGGTTTCGAATGGAGCAACTTTAAATGCTAGCACGGTCAAGGACTCGACTAGTTGGTAAGTGGGTATTCTTGTTCTACCAAAGTCTATCACATATGCTATCCGCACAACTTCTAATGACTGAATCGTTCTCTCATTCTGTCTGTTGGTTTAAGGATGGTAGGCTATGCATCATGACTGGCCTAGTTTCCAAAAAATTTTGAAGTGACTGCCTGAACTGGGAGATGATTCTACTATCTCAAACGGAGATAACAGATATTGGAACACCGTGCAGTCTAACTAATTTCTCAGACACACGTCCTAGTTAACTTCTCTATTTTGCATGATTCCTTAAAATTGTAGGAAGGGTGCGGATTTGGCTAATCTGACGACGATCACCCAAAATGGAAATCAAGTCCACATGTTGTCTTGGTTAACTTGATTATGAAGCTCTTTGTAATTTGCTACCACTTCCACCCAGGTATCTCCGGTTCTTTGTAGTAATCCTGCGGGCTTTTGCTCTGAAGTTCATGATAAGACTCGTACTTAGGTCATCCACCATCACCTCGTGTATACAAGTCGTATATAATTTAGATTGACAAAACGTTCGGATGGGTGGCTCTGCCCCAAGTCCACAACCAGACAAGGAATAGGAGATAAGGCGGAATCACACATCCTAAATATTGTTGAGTCTAAATTATATACCACTCTTGCGTATACACTTAGCAGCGATTGATTAACCTAATGAGTTCTTAGTCTCTATTCTTGAACTTGGCCTGTGGTACGAGTGGTCCTTCTCGGAGATCTATTGGGTATAATTCGGGTGGTTACTGTCTTCTGAGACTTCTTTGGTGTTTTTCGCTTCAAGGCTATTGACTACTGGGTAGGCTAGAAAGGCGTGGTACCCCTCGCATGGGTACTTCTGAAGTTCTGAAGTGAGAGATGATATAAGGGTTTGCATTATGGATTTGAAGAATTTCATCTGACGGTTGATTGAGGGAAGAGTTCTTTTACACAGCACAAAAATTTTGCATGGTAAGGACCAAGCCAAACCATGTCGGATGATGATGTCGGAACTTCTCGACAAAAAATATATTATGCCGATCTGGAAGAAATGATTACTAGGACAATGAATTATCCTTGGTATTATTACTACGAACCCTATTGTACCATAAATTACAAGTGAAAACTAATCGAGGGTTCTGATAATTTGAAATAATGAACTTTCATGAAATGACCCCTACTAGGTCTCCCTATAACCGTTTGGTGTACACCAGTCATGTATAATTAAGATTGGAAAGACAGTGGACTGAGTGACCCTGCCCTAAATCCACAACCAAACAAGGAACAGGACATGAGGTGAAATCACTCACTCTAAGTCTACAAATCTTAATTATAAATGGCCCTAATGCATACACTAATCCATCATAGCTTTACCTGTTAGGGTTCCGAGTTTTATACGAGTGTTGTGATTTGGTTCGAATGAGAGAGTAATGATAATTATAATTAATTATTGGGGTTTGGAAGCGTACCAAAATTATAGCAGGTTTCTTTGATGCTTTCCCATATTCTGGGGTCAAACTCCTCCTGCTCCCCCCCTATTCTTCGCTGTTGGACAGTCCCTCTTGAAATGTCCTATTTCACCACAAAGGTGGCATATTGGACTGGTTCCAACATTTGTGGTTGAAGTAATGTGCCGGATCGGAATTCTGTAGAAACGGGTAGTGTGCCCGTTCTTGTTGCAGTTTCATGCAATGTATCACTCGGCAGACTCCCAGGTGATGGAAGCTGCACTTTTTGCACTTGGGTAGATTCCAGACATACTGCCTTACTGGGATAGGGGCAACCGGGATACTAGTAGGAAAGGTAGTTGGAGCAACAGATGTCGTGGCCGCAGAGGCTGCCACCGGTTGTTGTCTCTTGGCTAACTTTTGAGATGAGTTGCATTTCTTTTTATCCCAGAATATCCGTTTCTTGTTCTTAGATATGAGGGTCGGAGTGTCTTTACAAGCAGGCACTCATTGTTGTACTTGGTTATCGGCTTGATTGGGATTGCTGATAACAATTCCACTACCATTTGCGTTGTTAGCGTTAAGGTGAGTCATGACAGTTGCTACGGCAGTTATGACCGCAGCTTGGAAAGTAGCCGAATCTATGTGAAGGATTGGTGTTTTGCCAGTGGGTTGGTTACGTTTCTTCGGAGGCATGATTCTGTTACACGGTAGGAAAATGAGTTCGTGAGCAACGATGGTTGTCTCTATATGTATTCCAATCATTTATGTGAATGTAAATTTTTCGTTTTGTTATATTATTCTCGATGATTCGACCTACAACCCTATGATGCAGTCCTGGTAAAAGGGTAGAAGTAAGTTTCTAGAATGGTTACAAGACGAGTGTCATCCAAACTAAGTTTTCTTTGGTTGGTGGGTATCTTGTTCCAACTTTCGAAAAGATTTGAAAGTAACTCATAATAGAGTCTACATAAAATAGACTTATGAATTTGAGAAATAATCACTCTCAATTGAGATTTCGTGATCCGATTTATTGTTATTAGTCGTGATAGGAAAAGATAATAAGTTTTAAACCTAATGCGAGTAATGTAATCATTAACTCACTAGGTTGCATTAATTTATTAGTTATTATGGTGACGAAAAGGCACTCACACACTTCGTATGTAACACACATGGTTTTCCTCTGTTTTCTGTTCTAATATGGGCGATATTGGTTTGTTCTCTACTGGTACCTACATGGTGCCCTTCTCCTCTGTAGGTATATTGAATTCCTGTGCCGATTTACTTCCGATTCTGAACCTGATCCTCATTACTTCATAACGGAGAGTTTGAACCCTATAAGTTCGTGCGAACTTCCCATCGGTGCCCTTATTAAGGTAAAGGCATTTTGTAGTTTCTATAGTTTCTTTACTCCTCATCTGTTTCCTTCTCGGAATTCTCCTAATGAAACTCTGTTGGATCCTAGTTGACTCTATTATTGATTGTTGGAGTGGCTATATCTATCTAAGTGGTTTATACGAGAATGGGAATGTCTAAAGAATCTATGAGATAAGATGATCCTTTCTGGTTTTTCTACAATCACAAAGTGTGTACAAATTATATATAATCCAGACCAAATAGGCCTTCGAATAAGTGATTCTACTCTAAAACCACAACCAAACAAGGAACAGGAAGTAGAGTGAAAATCACTTATTCTGAGTGTATAAAACCTCAACTATATATAACCTTAAAGTATAAACTTAGTAATTATAGAGCTACCACAAAAGGTCTTTCTAACAATTCCCTTAAGTTATTTATGGTACCTAAAATACTTCTATAGTATTTTAATTATATGTTCGATTCTTGAACTTCTAGATATATGAAGTTGATAAGTTTTCAGTTTTGTTGTTATAGTATCTTAAAATACTCATATAGTATTTTAAACTTTATGTTTGATTCTAGAATTCTTCTGGTACTTAGGTAAGTTTTAGACTTGTTGAAACACTACAATCACTCCCAAACACATGTTGGTCATATCTCAAATAAATATAGTTGATCAGACTATATTGATCCCAGATATGATTACATAACTGTCCAGGTTTAACTGTAGTGTCCAACATCCAATTACTTTTATTTTGTTTTAGTACGACACTGATCCTAGTATGAATGCATGTATGTATACTTTAGTAAAATATTTTATTATTTAAAAAGTATAAACTCTTGGTCAGAGTGTTTTAATCCCGATGTGTTTATAGTTGTATATCTTTTATGGGTTGATATACTCACTTCACTATAAACAAAGCTCTAATACCAATCTGTCACACCATCAAACCGGAACGGCGTAAACGTTCGGGGGCAGAGGACGTCATGTACAGTATCATAACAATGCATAATAGTAAAACAAGCAACAACATCATCCATTGCATTAATAATATAATTAAATACAAGTGTGTTCTATGTAAAGTTTGAAAGACACCAAAATATGAATCAAAATAAAATACGAGTCTTGAACCTGCTCCGTCTTCTTAAAACTTGGTCATCTGTACCTGTCTACTGGTGACCTGAGAATACAAGTTATTTTGAAAGAGTAGATCAACATTTAAGCTGGTGATTTCATAAGTAATTTTGTGTCAAATGTTTGTATTAGTTTGATGAAAATGTTTGTATGTGTTTTGATGTAAAAGTTTGTAAATGTTTTGATGTAAATGTTTGAATACTTCCTAGAAAATCCTATATTTTCTACTAAAATGGAAAGTAGTCTTCTACCAAGACCCGACTGTTTTGTAAGTTTGTTCTCTCGTAAAATGAATGTTTTCCCAAGTTTATGACTATTTTTACTAGAAAATAGTTTAGATTACTCAATGTGAGAATATCACTATATGTGTGTAATGGAAAATGAAGATGTACAGTAGTTTTGTATAGAAATACCCTACTGAAGTACTAACTACCTTAAAACCAATAAGTTCAATTAAGGTTAAAATGTGATGTGGTTATAACCATGCTGATTGACTAGTATTTAACACGATGACCTGTTGGCGTTGAAACTAATGTGACATTTGTCACCCCTTGGCTTGTCTGTCGGACTGTAGCTAACAGTTGGGATGTGGGATTGTCAGTCCCGTATAGATCTATACACACAATGCCCACTCTCCCTCCAGGAGACTCTGGTTACAAAACGCGACATAACAAGTATATTGCTATGCCGTGAAGTAGAAGTTTCACATTATTGTTATCTTGTTCTTGTTATTGTATGTATGTTCCTTTCTGTTCTAGTTATAGTATGTTCCTTCTTGTTCTAGTTATAGTATGTTCCTTCATGTTCTAGTTATAGTATGTTCCTTTCTGTTCTAGTTATAGTATGTTCCTTCTTGTTCTAGTTATAGTATGTTCCTTCCTGTTCTAGTTATAGTATGTTCCTTTCTGTTCTAGTTATAGTATGTTTGAACTGACTAACGTATGAACTGAATCATGTAAGAACTGACCCTTGTAAGTTTTACTGTTCTAGAAGTAGTAAGTAGTAATCCTATAAACAATACCTATTATAGTTTACTAGTATGATTGTTTGACTATTACTGATGTATAGAAAAGACTCAATTACTAACCATAAGCAACTAAGTTAAGTATAATCCTTAAAAATGGGTTTAATATTCATATATGTATTTAATAAGTATAACTATGATTTAACCGACATTCGGACTAGTGATCCTACCCCAAGCCCACAACCAAACAAGGAACACGAGTCAAAGTATCTAGCAATAGTCCTAAGTCTATTAAAGCATACTTATACGTAATAGATAGACGAATATGATTTGATATAAAAGAAGTTTATAAAAGATTTAAAAGAGTTTTCAACAACTTTTGAGTATAAGAAATCCTTTCGGATGTTGTTTTCACATGCAAATGGTTAACATAATATCATTGTGTTCTACTCGTATTCCCCCCCCCCCTTCAAAGCATTTAAAACATTTAAAAGATAGATTGTAGGGGTATGAACTCACCTGATGTGAGTGATTCGGATGAAAGTTTGATATAGGATGCTAAGTATGTCAAGTGAAGTCCCGAGCACAAACAGATCCTAATTAGCATATAATGACACATACATGTATCCAATTAGTGTATATAACAACTAATCATGTAAAGGAAACAACCTTAGGAACTAGGAAACACTTTTAATGGAGTGTTAGAATCACATGTGATTAAATGAAAGGAGTTCACGGCCAAACAAGGGATGTTCACGGCCTTAGGAGGGTTCACGGCCAAGAACACATGATGTGTTCACGGCCCAAGCTTGGTCTAAGAAGTGTTCACGGCCATATCATGATCTTATGAAGGGTTCACGGCCCAATGAAGGGTTCACGGCCGTGAAATCTTGAAGAATCATGCCAAAAGATGTTTTGTTTCATGGGATTCAAGTGATTCTAATGGACAACTAGTAGATGAATGAGCTATTTACGTTTTGGAAGTCTTTTAAGGTGATCACGGCCCAAGAACAAGTGGGTGTTGTTGGTGAAGAAGATGGTGATTTGAAGATCTTGAAGGAAAAGTGATGAATTCAAGGATGTTATCAAAGGCTTTCACTTGTATATGAAGATCAACTAGTAAATAGGGATGAATCACTTACGTTTTTGAAGAGAAAGGAAGGTTTCCCTTGATGATACTTGAGAGAGTTTGAGTGTTATTGGTTGGAAGATGTGAGAAATGAAGAAATAATGAAGGAAATATATACTTATAATGAGGGGTTCACGGCCAAACATGGGTTCACGTCCGTGAACCTAGTGTGGGCCGTGAACACCCTTGATGAATGTTCTTGGCTCAATTTGAAAATCATAGATTCATTACTCACACTTCATAGCATCAAGTCCTAAGTGTACAAGGCTTAAAAACTCATAGACTAATCCTTAGAAAGGCTAAAAGGTAACAGATACAAGTCGGACTTTTGATTGAATTGATTGACTTTAAAAGGTAGAAATTTCGGGTTGTCACATAAGGATTTTGAGAAATAGGAGTAGAAGACTAATAAGACTTAGTCAAGGTACTTACTTTGATAGGGTGCTGAAATGTATTAGCATGGACAATTCCAAGAAATGGGAACTGCCAATCTAAAGCAATAACAAGTTGAGTAAGACTCAAAGTCTGAGTGCCGATACCAAGATAGCGGAAATGAGTCGAGCGCCATATGCTTCCTCCGTTGGCTAGATCATGTACGCTATGACATGTACTCTCCCTGATGTGGCTTTTGCATTAAGCATGGTTAGCCGATATAAAAGGAACCCGGGTAGAGCTCATTGGACAGCAGTTAAGAACATTCTTAAGTACCTGTGAAGGACTAATGACTGTGTCCTTACACTTTGTGGGAGTGATGACTTGAGAGTGACAGGATATAGTTACGCCAACTTTCAGACCGATAGAGATAACTTCCACTCTCAGTCGGGCTTGGTATTTACCCTAAATGGAGGAGCAGTTACTTGGAAAAGTTCCAAGCAGGAAACCTTAGCTGATTCAACGTGCGGATCAGAGTACATAGCAGCGAGCGAAGCGTCGAAGGAGGCAATATGGTTGAAGAACTTCATTGGAGACCTTGGAGTTGTACCAGCCATAAAGGAGCCTATGGAAATTTTCTGTGATAACGAAGGAGCGGTTACCTTAACCAAGGAACCAAGGGATCATGGTAGATCCAGACACATCGACATAAAATACCACTTCATTAGACATCGAGTAGAAGATGGACTCCTCGTAGTCAAGAGGGTATCATCAGAGGAGAATCCAGCATATCCCCTCACAAAGGGTCTGAACATGGTTAAGCACTTGCAGCATGCGAGGAGCATTGGTCTGAAGGACAATATTAGTTTTAGTGATTATATAGTTAGAAACTTGTAACAATTTAAATGTAATTGACATTTGATGATTAAGTAATGGAAGATTTATTTATGAGTAAAGTTTACTAGCTTTTGTCAATTGTTTATTTTGTGTTACATTTTGCATGTTTTACTTCCTGAATAATAGGATTGTTCGAATTATCCAAAGTCGATCATAGTTTGGAAGTAAGTAATGAGGCAAGACCATCATGAATTGGTTTATAGATTGTGTAAGTGCTTAGACATAACAAAGGTTTGCTGCAAAGTTCATGAATATTTCTGAAATAAGATTTGAGTATTGGATTAAACCCATGATCATTTGAATCACTTCATGGAATTTATCACGAGTGATTATGAGACGATAATATCGCATAATCTTTAAACTGAGATATATGAGTTGTTGTTTACAAGTTGGTTATGCATTGATAATGCGTAAACGCATCAGTAACTTGATGTTATAAAACGTGTTGTTGTGTATGATTTGATGAGTAAATAGTACACGCATAAAAGTCAAAGTTAATTTGTTCCTTTTATCCTAAGAGGGTAAAAGTGATATCTTGGGCCCCTCGATGATTTTGTGTTGACTTATGTGTCGGGCCCGGTCAGGACTGAATTGATGTGTTCAATTAAGTTCTATTTCAAACAAATCAGAAGTTGGGAAACAAACTGTTGGACATTGAGAATGATTATGTTCCATGTCTTTGTCCACACGATATCTTACAGAACGGAGGATTATATGATCCCTTATCTATAGGACGCGTCATTGACTAGGCTAGAGTTCGACAACGGCTTTTGAAAGCTACGATTGCTAATCAAATTTTGAAGTCATATTTGAAGTTATAGTTATTAGACTTATATAAGTGGGAGACTGTTGGATTAGGTGTCTAAGCCCATAAATTTAAGTGGTATGTACTTGATTTCATAGTAGCATGGTCCTTTTGGGTTGCCTTCACCAAATCAACTGGACAGGATGAGTTTTGGAGTAAGAGGTTATTTAATGGTTTATTAATATATTATAAGAATAATATATTAATTGAGAAATCATATTATTTAATTAGTATTAATCATAAATTAATTTGGAATTAATTTTGGGATTAAAGGAACTTATTAAAAGTAAGGGTATTGGTTTTACAAATCATTGATAGTTGCAAAATGGGCTGTTGGATCACCTTGGAAGGGTTGGACGAAATCTATGGGAAGCCCATAGAAGATTTCGTCCAAGGGGTCCTTCTGGAAGGTTTTCATGGATTGCTTAAGGCTTAAGCAATCAGATTAGGGTTTCCACCTAAAACCCTAGCAGCCACAAGTATATAAAGACCCCTTAGCCTCTAGAAATCGGCCTCTTGATTCCTAAGAAGAAATCCTAGCCGATTGGACATTCCCTCTCCCTTATTCATTATATGTGGTGTTTGTGACTCTATTAGAGGTGCAACGCTTGAGGCACTAGGCTTTCGAAGGTCATGGAATTGAAGTGAGGATTGCTTGTTACTACTAGCTAACAAGAATGGTATTCTTCTAAACCCAGATATATATAGATTTTGATTATATATAGTAGATCTAGGGTTCTTGCTTTGGAAAATTAATTTGTATGTATAACTTGAGAAAAACCAAGATCCAAAAGCAAATAGGGTTGCATGTGCACATAGGAATTTTGTAATGCTCAAAACCCATCAAACTCCATGGTTTCAAATCAAATGAATGTTACTTGTTGATTTTTGTAAAAGGATTTTAATTGGTTAAACTTGTTTTAAATGAAAAATGTATTCTTGAATTTGGGGACGTTACAACATATATGACAGAAAAACAGTCTAACACAACATGACAAATAAATAAGCTAGTCTAATTGTCTAATTGCATACTACAGGGAAACTACATCCTAACACACAGAGGATATATAATGGAGTATACTATATACTGAGAAAACTCACCTGAACAATCTCAGACGATTAACAGCTATATGGATGATCCAACTGGCGAGCACCGCGCCTAACCTATAATACTATAACTTATTAGTCTCAATGTAAATTTGGAACTGAAAGCTAGATCTTTTAATTAATTCCAGTGACTACCAAAAAGATCTATCAAATAAGGAATAACCAAGTAAAATCACATCGGAGGTAGGGTCCATTTGGTATACATAGTATGTTGTTTGGAAATCCCACTTTAAGCACCTTACTAGATCTAGCGTAAACATCATTCTCGTAAGTATATCAATAAATATTATGATTAGAATTACTGACAATCTTATTTATACTTTCATAATAATGACTATGAATATAAATAAAAGTTACACTTAAAAACTAATAAGTGCAGCTTAACTTAAAAGAATTTCCAGCAAAAACTAAGAAGATCGTAGGCAGGACTTCGGCCCGAAAGCTTCTATTCTTCGGGCCTTCTGATGCCTTAGAGTCTCGCTATAGTGAAGTTCCCTAGACTCCCCAAAACCTCTAGAAAGGTCATAATTATAGAGATAGAGATAATAGATGATTGGTGTGTGGAAATGAGAGGGGTTTGGATGCTATTTATAGAAGCGATGCAGGGGGCGCACCGAGCCTCAAGTAGGTAGCATGGGTGGCTCTCGGACGTGGCATGTGGCGTGATGTGGGTGGTGTTGTGTCGCCCTAGTCGGGTAAAATCACAAATCTTCAAAAAAAAAATCGCATACGAACTCTGTTTTCAACCATCTTTATATCAATGGGTAGGTATTTTCCAGTACTGTAACTTTCATTTAGACTCCGTCGGCTAATTGTAACTCCATTTTTAATTTAACAGTCACAACAAAAGACCGTGTAAAATTGTAACATCCCAAATTTTCAAGCCAAAACATTTTGTTTTAAAGTAAGTAACTTATAAAATCATTTGCCAACACATAGTTGATAACATATCAATCCATAAAACCATAATAGTCATGTCTCAAAATCATATCATCAAGTAGTAATAAAATCAGAGTACAATCCCATGAATCACGTAATGCAGAAATCTGATGTGTGTGTGATGTGCAGCTACCGCGCCGGCTCCTTCCCCCATCATACCACATACCACATAATGCCTGTCCCTCGGTATCTTTCAACCGATATCTGTCTGGCATAACTGGGAACTGGGCTCCCCTTCGGTATCTTTCAACCGGTAACCGGGAACTAACCTCCCCCTTCGGTATCTTTCAACCGGTAACCGGGAGCTAACCTCCCCTTTGGTATCTTTCAACCAGTAACCGAGAGCTAACCTCCCCTTCGGTATCTTTCAAACGGTAATTGGGGACTATTTCACCCCCTACTACCGCTATCATATATATCACAACATAATAATTGCATAAAATATATAAGGTAGTAGTGAAACTAGATAATTATCACAAAGACAATCATCTATCAACCAACTCCTACTAGTGGGCCGGCATTGTGGCCGTAGACCCACTTCTACTGCAAGGCAACTCACCTCGATGTCGTGTAGTGTCTGCTTAGTCCTCAGTACAGAAATCCACTCGTCTCAACTCCTCAATCCCTATACAACAAACCTTTCTCAATTACTAATTCATACTCATAACCCTCCTTTACAAGGGTCAACTCAAGTCCAGGTCAAAGCCAAAGTCAAACCCTAGTCAAAGTCAACTTTCGTCAAAGTCAACATCCAGTTGACTCGACTCGCCAAGTTGGTCCGCCAACTCGTCGAGTCCCCACGTCCACGGAAAGCTACAACCTCGTCCCTACTCGTCGAGTCTAGCAAGAGCTCGACGAGTTCTCCTTCAACCAAACATTGGGACCTTCTTCAACTGACTCGCCGAGTTTATCCTTGAACTCGACGAGTTCATCTTCATCCATATGAATGTGTTCAGTCTATGACTCGTCGAGTTCTCCTCGAACTCGTCGAGTCCACCTTAATGTGGTTGGAACATTGCCTTGAACTCGTCGAGTTCATCCTTGAACTCGTCGGGTCCTTTGATCTTCAAGTCCAACAAAACCCATAACAGGCTGAGTGTTCCCTCCACTAAACCAAAAACCACTTTCATAAGGCATTGGGGAAAAATGCGACCCGACTCACCGAGTCACCCAAAGGACTCATCGAGTACCCCCATGACCAAAACTATACAGTCGATTATAGTGGGTCTTAATGCATCAAAACCATAGATCTGACCTCCTAAGGTCCATTTCATACGTAAAGTTCCAATCTTGGTGTTCATGCATGGGGTTTTTGACTCAAAATACCATAAAAAGAAGTCTACAAGATGCATGGGGTGCTTATGGCCACAAAGTTGGCACCTTTATGCCATAAGGACCCCCAATGGTTCCAAATCTGAAGTGCCACTCCAAGCACACACACAAAATTCGATTATAGCTTCACTAAACTCATAAGAAGGGTAGAAAATAGCCCCAAATCAAAATCTAAGAGATAGATGGTCAAGGTTCCAACTTTTTACCTTAAATAGACTGAGAATGGAGCAAAACCTCTAGATCTTCTTGCTTCTAATTGAACTCCCAAGCTTCCTTCCTCCTTTCCAACTTCAAAACACACAAAAGGCACCAATAAGCTCAAGAACAGACAATAGAGGATTAGGGTTCGAGTTAGGGTTTTCTCTGGTTTAGGAGGGACAATGGAGGCTGGGTTGGGGAGTTATAAGTTGTTTAAATAGGGTGCAAACCCAAATATTAGGATTTCATTCAGACAGTCCTACTCGCCGAGTCGGTCACCCGACTCATCGAGTAGGTCACTTAACCCCCGATCAAATGTCGAGTCTACTCGACGAGTTGGGCCTCCAACTCGCCGAGTCCCAGAGCAAAACATGAAGTTACTTGAATTTAAATACGTACCAGGAAACATGTGTTACAAATCTCCCCCACTTATTTTAGACTTCTTCCTCGAAGTCTGCTGCTAAATCCTGAAAAAGCTCGGGGTAGTGCTCCCTCATCTCGTCCTCCGGATCCCAAGTCCATTCTGAGCCCGTGTGGTGCTGCCATTGCACCTTCACCAGCTCCATCCTCTTGTTCCTTAGATCCTTCGACTTCCTGTCAAGGATCGCCACAGGCCACTCAATGTAGTTCAGGCTGTGAATCTGACTAACTTCCTGTCAAGGATCCATCAGACACTTCCGTGACTGGGAGACGTGAAAAGTGCTATGAATCTGACTGAGTTCGGCTGGCAGGTCCAACCCTGAAAGGTCCAATGTACCTGGGACTCAACTTGCCCCGCTTCCTGAACCGAATGACGCCTTTCCAAGGCGACACCTTCAGGAGCACCATATCCCCGACCTGGAACTCCAGGTCCGATCGACGCTTGTCGGCATAACTTTTCTGCCGACTGTGAGTAATCTGAAGCCTACTCCGAACCTGTTGGATCCTCTCTGTAGTCTTGAGTACCACTTCGGTACTCCCCATGACCCTCTGGACAACCTCACCGCAGCATATCGGGGTCCTTCACTTCCTCCCATACAACATCTCGAAGGGAGGACGGTCGATACTCGCATGATAGCTGTTATTATAGGAAAACTCAGCCAAAGGAAGGTAAGTATCCCAACTACCTCCGAAGTCTAAAACACACGCCCGCATCATATCCTCCAGAGTCTGGATGGTCCACTCACTCTGACCATCAGTCTGTGGGTGAAAAGCGGTGCTAAAGTGCAGATGAGTACCCAACTCGTCGTGGAATTTCTTCCAGGATCTGGAAGTGAAGCGTACATCTCTGTCGGAAATCACGGAGACTGGCACTCCGTGTCGAGCTACAACCTCTCGGATGTAGATATCGGTCAGCTTCTCGACCGAAATCCTCTCCTGGATCGGTATGAAATGTGCATTCTTGGTCAACCGATCCACGATGACCCATATGGAATCCACTCCCTGCACGGTCCTTTGAAGTTTGGTGATGAAATCCATGGTAATATCTTCCCATTTCCACATGGGAATGTCTAGCGGCTGCATCTTGCCATGTGGCCTCTGGTGCTCGGCCTTGACCTTCCTACAGGTCAAGCACCGCTCTACGTACCAGGCGACGTCTCGCTTCATTCAGGGCCACGAGTAATCGGGTCGAAGATCTCTTTACATCTTCGTCGCCCCGGGATGAATCGAGAATCGGGATTTATGCGCCTCCTCCATCAGAACCTGGTGCACACCCCCATGATAGGGAACCCATACCCTATGATGTAGTGTCAACAACCCACAACTATCGTAGTCGAAGGAGGAAACCTGTCCCACAATACTCTCGCTCTTCCGATGTTCCTCCTTCATAGCCTCCTACTGGGCCTCTCGGATCTGCACCAGAAGCGGAGTCACCACTGTCATCCGGAAGCAAACGTCTCTGATCGGGGCAGCCTTGCCGCTAAGAGCATTGGCCACAACATTGGCCTTCCCTAGGTGGTAGAGGATCTCACAATCGTAATCCTTCACTACATCTAGACACCGACGCTGCCTCATGTTCAGATTTGGCTGATCCATGAGGTACCTCAGACTCTTGTGATCCGTGTAAATGGTACAACGGACCCCGTAGAGGTAATGTTGCCAAATCTTGAGGGCGAAGACGACCACCCCTAACTCCAAATCGTGCGTCGGGTAGTTTGCCTCGTGAGGCTTCAGCTGCCTCAAAGCGTAAGCGATAACATGTCCTCTCTGCATCAATACCGCGCCCAACCCTGAGATGGACGCATCGCAATATACCACAAAATCCTTCATGCCCTCAGGTAGGGCGAGGATCGGTGCCTCGCATAGTCTCTGTCTCAATGTCTCAAACACAGCCTGCTGCTCAGGCCCCTAGCGAAAAACAACGGCTTTCTTCGTCAGTCGGGTCAGGGGTACGACTATCTTGGAGAAATCCTGAATGAATCTTCGGTAATAGCCCGCCAATCCCAGGAAACTCCGAATCTCAGATGGAGACTTCGGAACCTCCCATCTCATCACGGCATCCACTTTGGCCGGGTCGACCAGAATATCGTCCTGGTTGACAAGGTGCCCAAGAAACTACACCTCGCGCAACCAGAACTCACACTTGGAGAACTTGGCGTACAAGCTCTCCCTCCTCAGGGTATCCAAAACCTCTCGCAGATGCTCCTCATGTTGCTCCTGCGTCTTGGCGTAAACCAATATATCATCAATGAAAACTATCACAGACCGATCCAGCATCGGTCTGCATACGCGGTTCATGAGATCCATGAACATGGCAGGAGCATTGGTGAGCCCGAAGGGAATCACCACGAACTCGTAGTGGCCATAGCGAGTCCGGAATGCAGTCTTCTGTACATCCTCATCTCTAACCCTCATCCGATGGTAGCCTGACCGTAATTCAATCTTGGAGAACCAAGATGCTCCCTGAAGCTGGTCGAATAAGTCATCTATCCTCGGGAGTGGGTAACGGTTCTTCACCGTTACCTTGTTCAGCTCCCGGTAATCTATGCACATACGATGCGACCCGTCCTTCTTCTTGACAAACATGATCGGGGCTACCCAAGGCGAACTACTCGGCCTAATAAATCCCTTGTCTAGCAGCTCCTGCAGCTGCGTAGACAACTCCTGCATCTCGGGAGGAGCCAACCGATATGGTGCCTTGGCTATCGGAGCCGCACCAGGGACTAGGTCGATCCTGAACTCCACCTGTCGCTTCGGAGGTATCCCAGGAAGATCCTCCTGGGAATACATCCGCGTACTCTCGCACCACCGGTACATCGCTCACCGACGCCTTACCCGCCTCCCGGGTATCCATAACATAGGCGACATACCCGGCGCAACCCTGCTGGAGGTAGCGCCTAGCCCTCGCTGCTGAACATAAAGTTGGTCCGTGTTGTGGTCTCTCGCCCTGAATCACCAGCTCTCCCCCGCTTGGGGTCCTGACACGCACCAACTGCTGTGCACAATCAATCACAGCCTCATTAGGGCTCAACCAATCCATACCGATGATGACCTTGTTCCCACGCAAAGGTATGGGAACCAAGTCTACCAAGTAACGCTCCTCGAATAATCTCAAAACACAATTTCTGTAAACCTCTGATGCTCGAACTGATTGGTCGAAAGCAATCTCGACCTCTAGCGGGCAATCCAACATGCCCGAAGACTCAGGGAACCTCTTGCTAAGTGCAAGAGAGACAAATGATCAGGTAGCACCTGAATCGAACAACACCTGAACTGGAAAGCCGTTCACAAGGAACGATCCTAAACAAAACACATATCGTATCACATAAATATCATAAGCAACAAATAACAAAAGCTAGGGAGAAGAAATCATACCCATCACCACACCGAGTGCGGCGCGTGCCTCCTCGGTAGTCAACTGGAAGGTTCGGCTCCTCACCACTAGAGCCTCTGTCTTGCCCTGCCGGCCATTAGTGAGCCGCAGGTTCGTTGGAGCTGGCGCCGCCACTGGCGCTGCTGCTGTCTATCTCAGGCAGTTGACCTTTTTATGGCCCTTCTGATTGCAATGAAAGCAAATCAGGTCTGATGTCTGAAAGGTGGGGGCAGGGGCAGTACAATCCCTACCAAAGTTCCCAGTCTTGCCGCACTTGTAGCAGCCTGATTCCGGCCCAGTGCGGCAAACCCCCTCATGTGACCTGTCGCATTTCCCACAGCGGCCCCGACCCTGCTGGCCCTTCGACCTAGAGTCGAATCCCTTGGGCTTCTTCCCCGAAGCCCCAGTAACCTGTCTCTCCTCTGCCTTCCTCTTCCTGATGTGCTCCAAGTCTATCTCCCTCTCCCTCGCCCTGGCAATCATGGAATCTAGGGTCGGGCATGTCGAGTAGCTGACATGCTCTAAGATATCTGCCCTCAACATATCATGATAGCGGGTTTTCTGCATCTCCTCGTCTCCCGCATACTGGGGCACCAACAATGCCCTCTCCCGGAACTTGGCGGTAATCTCCGCCACTGACTCAGTCGTCTGCCTCATATCAAGAAACTCCATGGCCTACTGCTAAAACTCCACAACTGGTGCAAAATCAGACCTGAACCTGGTCACAAAGTACGACCAGGTCATAGCCTCAACGACTGAGGCTCCCAAGGAATCACCAACTGACTCCCACCAATCCCTAGCCATGTCCCTCAAACAACCTGAAACATATCGAACCTTCGACCCCTCAGGGCAGAAGCTCGTCAAATGTGCAGACTCGATGTCTGCAATCCATCTCCTGGATGCGATGGGATCCTTCGCCCCACGGGAATCTGGTGCACCACTCCCCCTGAAGTACTTAAAGGACAGTGTACGCGACCCTAACTGGCTAGCCGCCCAGTCACTCCTAAACGCCCTAAAGCGATCCTCCATCAGCTCAACGATCCCTTTCTTGATCGACCCAAAAATCACCGGGGTCAAATCAAGGATGCCTCTGGTGATCTCAGAAGCAATGAAATCACGTAGTCCCTCATCAACTGGCTCGACACCCAATCCCGAACCGGATCTTGAACCTGATCCTCCTCCGTGACGTGTAATCATCACCATTCTGAAACAAAACACATAACTGTCAGGGTCATACATAACCTCAGGAGGTCTCATATACTATAAGTTCCCTGGTTCTATCTCGGCTCTCCTTGACTCGAGTACGAATCCTATGCTTCCAGTAGTACGGGCACATACTACCTTCCACATATATCCGTACTTTCCTTAAGGATTACCTTGACTTCACCAAGTCCCTTCTACTATTGCTGCTCTCAACACTAATTCCCACCCTAGGCTTGCCCTAGGGTAATCTCCCCGGCCTACTCTCCGCCATCAGCTGCATAAGGAATTCCTTCCACCTTTACCTAACTAGTTTGCGAATACCATTACATATCACTAAGACCAGATAATTCTTCGAATGAGAGGTCCTACCCTACAACGGTTGGACTCAAACAAGAGCTGCGAAATAAGGTTAGACCTAACCTTCTGAAATTATTTAATCCTCGCAATATGTAACTTAACGTATTCGTTTACTAGTTAGTTAAAGATAACTAGAACTCCTAAAAGCACAAAGCAAGCAGCATTCGAGCATTGAGTAACCATACCAAGCATGTCCTATTCAGGCTATCATATTACTGACTAATCAGTTCTAGAATATAACTCAATAGGCGCATATAACATGCACATAAGGCATCTTCCTAGATCCTTAGCCCTAATCTAGCATGCAGTTCTCATAATCATATAATAGGCATACAAGGCATCCTTCCTAGATCCTTAGCCCTAATCTAGCATGCAGTTCTCATAATCATATCGCATCATAACATAACATGTATGGGTATCTTGGGGAAAACTTACTTGAGCTCGGTCGGTCGCACACATCACACACCTTGTTCTTTCTTAAAACCTTTTCATTTTAGATTCTAGAAAAATGATTTTCTTGTAAAAATCTTTCAAACCCTCGATTTGAGTCCAGACACCCCCGAATATATGTCCGAATCCCTCAAACCAAGGCTCTAATACCAACTTGTAACATCCCAAATTTTCAAGCCAAAATTTTTTGTTTTAAAGTAAGTAACTTATAAAATCATTTGCCAACACATAGTCGATAACATATCAATCCATAAAATCATAATAGTCATGTCTCAAAATCATATCATCAAGTAGTAATAAAATCAGAGTACAATCCCATGAATCACGTAATGCAGAAATCTGATGTGCGTGTGATGTGCAGCTACCGCGCCGGCTCCTTCCCCCATCATACCACATACCACATAATGCCTGTCCCTCGGTATCTTTCAACCGGTATCTGTCTAGCATAACTGGGAGCTGGGCTCCCCTTCAGTATCTTTCAACCGGTAACCGGGAACTAACCTCCCCCTTCGGTATCTTTCAACCGGTAACCGGGAGCTAACCTCCCATTTGGTATCTTTCAACCGGTAACCGAGAGCTAACATCCTTTCGGTATCTTTCAACCGGTAACTGGGGACTATTTCACCCCTACTACCGCTATCATATATATCACAACATGATAATCGCATAAAACATATAAGGTAGTAGTGAACCTATATAATTATCACAAAGACAATCATATATCAACCAACTCCTACTAGTAGGCCGGTATTGTGGCCGTAGACCCACTTCTACTGGAAGGCAACTCACCTCGATGTCGTGTAGTGTCTGCACAGTCCTCGGTACGGAAATCCACTCGTCTCAACTCCTCAATCCCTACACAACAAACCTTTCTTAATTACTAATTCATACTCACAACCCTCCCTTACAAGGGTCAACTCAAGTCCAGGTCAAAGCCAAAGTCAAACCCTAGTCAAAGTCAACTCTCGTCAAAGTCAACATCCAGTTGACTCGACTCGCCGAGTTGGTCCGCCAACTCGTCGAGTCCCCACATCCACGGAAAGCTACAACGTCGTCCCTACTCGTCGAGTCTAGCAAGAGCTCGACAAGTTCTCCTTCAACCAAACATCGAGATCTTCTTCAACTAACTCGCCGATTTCATCCTTGAACTCATCGAGTCCATCTTCATCCGTATGAATGTGTTCAGTATATGACTCGCCGAGTTCTCCTCGAACTCTTCGAGTCCACCTTCATGTGGTTGGAACATTGCCTTGAACTCGACGAGTTCATCCTTGAACTCGTCGAGTCCTTTGATCTTCAAGTCCAACAAAACCCCTAACATGCTGAGTGTTCCCTTCGCTCAACCAAAAACCACTTCCAGAAAGCATTGGGGAAAAATGCGACCCGACTCGCCGAGTCACCCAAGGGACTCATCGAGTACCCCCACGACCAAAACTAAACAGTCGATTATAGTGGGTCTTAATGCATCAAAACCATAGATCTGACCTCCTAAGGTCCATTCCATACGTAAAGTTCCAATCTTGGTGTTCATGCATGGGGTTTCTGACTCAAAATACCATAAAAAGAAGTCTACAAGATGCATGGGGTGATTATGGCAACAAAGTTGGCACCTTTATGCCATAAGGACCCCCAATGGTTCCAAATCTGAAGTGCCACTCCAAGCACACAGACAAAATCCGATTATAGCTTCACTAAACTCATAAGAAGGGTAGAAAATAGCCCCAAATCAAAATCTAAGAGATAGATGGTTAAGGTTCCAGGTTTTTACCTTGAATGAACTGAGAATGGAGCAAAACCTCTGGATCTTCTTGCTTCTACTTGAACTCCCAAGCTTCCTTCCTCCTTTCCAACTTTAAAACACACAAAAGGCACCAACAAGCTCAAGAACACACAATAGAGGCTTAGGGTTCGAGTTAGGGTTTTCTGGGTTGGGAGGGACAATGGAGGCTGGGTTGGGGCGTTATAAGTTTTTTTAAATATGGTGCAAATCCAAATATTAGAGTTTCATTCAGACAGTCCTACTCGCCGAGTCGGTCTCCCGACTCGTCGAGTAGGTCACTTAACCCCCCGATCAAATGTCGAGTCTACTCGACGAGTTGGGCCTCCAACTCGCCGAGTCCCAGAGCAAAACATGAAGTTACTTGAATTTAAATACGTACCAGGAACCATGTGTCATAAAAATTCATAACTTCCTTGTATGAACTCCGTTCTTGACGTTCTCTGTATTGACGAAATTGTACGGGATCTTCAACTTTCGTTTACATTATTTTGGCTAACACTCAACCAATTTTAATTTTGACTTATGTGTTGCACATTGTTGCACTGAAACTTCGAAAAATCGTAACTTCCTCATACGAAGTCAGATTTAGACGTTCTTTATACATACAAAATCGTCATCACGACTACTACTATTTTCATCAAGACTATTTATCCTAAATAGTCCTCTATCAACTTCTATTTAACATAATTAGTCGTTTATACTGGAAAACGAAAATGGGGTGTTATATTAATACTCAATAATTATGTGTTATTTTAATAGTTTTTGGAATTACGGAAACTAGGCAGAAATGGGACTTTAAAAGTTAGAATTCCAAATACGTAAAACGCTTCAAGGTGAGTAATCATGTAGGTTCCCATATTGATAGTTGGTAATTAACCATGTTGTTATATGATTATGTTTGAATTGTGAAATAAATGGTTACAACGATGGGGATAATGAAACCTGACAAAACTATTACCAACAGTGAGTGTATATTAGCAAGGACGATCATCAGGGAAATACTGATAGTGAAGGTATTTGAGTATAGCTATAAGGCAATTATGACGACCCATTAGTGACAACATGTCGCCGTTAAAGCCTTTTGCGGCTGCTAATGTTCTGATTTGTTGTTGTGTATACTTAATATTATATTAATTGAAGTGTTTATAAACCTTTTTAATCAAATATATGATTTTAAGCCCTTATTATGTTTGTTTAAATTTTTATTAGATTTTAGTAAAAGATTATTTGTTTTTCAAAATTTCAAAATTTTTATCGGATTTTGAAATTTTCTTTAAAAATGACTTTTGTGGAGTCATAATAATCATTCAAGATTGTTGGTTATTTTGACAAACTTTTTTTATTTTTTATTATATATATATATATATATATATATATATATATATATATATATATATATATATATATATATATATATATATATAGGGAGGGGTTCAATAGAGAACCAATATGAGTGGAGGAACCAAGGAACCTATTAAGATGGTTGGATCAAAAAATTAACAGCCATTGGATTTGAGATGTAAAAGTATGAAAAACAATAGTGTCCAGCTGATTATAACCAAACACGTTACTTAAGGGGGCATTTTCGTCAACCTAAAACTTATTAACTCTCACTGTTAATTAACGACGTTAGTTCATCAGTTTTACATATCAGTGAAATCGATTTTACCCTCTCATTGAAAGCGATCTTTTACTTCACCGACGAACATCGATTTCTAACGAATCTCCGGCGACGATTCAGTCAATATCCACAGTGAATCTTCCCGAAAAGTTCGTCAAAATGAATCTAAAAGGTATATTTGACTGCTATTCATTTCCAATTATCTCAACATTATATTTTTCCGATTGATAAAATTCAAAACGACAAATCTAAACTATCTGTTACATTATGTATTCGATGAATCTGTGAATACACTATTTTATTAACAAAATCGTTTTAGACTGATTTGAAACCCTCGGATGATGAACTTTTAATAATTTGTATACATAACGAAAACCTAATGATTTAAATTTCTTGAAATCGATACAGAAATCATGAATATCTATATTACAAACTGAAATTTCCTAAAACTTTGTGAATCTAACTCGAATCTGAGTTTATTAAGTAAATCGAAACTCTAATTTCATGAATTTTTGAGAATTTTTATAATTACCAAAAACCTAATGATATAAATTTCTTCAAATCGATACAGAATCATGAATATCTAAATTACAAACCGTAATTTCCTAAAAACTTTGTGAATCTAAGTGGTTTCTGAGTTTATTCATTAAACTGAAAAACTAATTTCACATTTTGAATTCACCGTGTGCTTTGTTTTTTACATTTGATTATTTTGAAAGGATTCAATGTTTCTGAGTATTACATTATTTGACAATTCACAAAGTGAATCATGATTATATATCAATTTAACATATCATTTATTCAAATTGTGAATTCACAGGGTGATTTATCATTTACATTTGATTTTTTCATCTTGTGAAATTTTATGATGCATCTATGTTTAATTGATATTGTATCTCTTAATGTGTTTCTCATTGTAAATTTATAAAGAGTTGCATTGATAATGTTTTGATTCAAACTGAATTCACAATGTGAATAAATATTATGTTAAATTCATTTGTAATCCTGATTCACATTGTGAAAATATGAATAAATCATAACTTTCATACCATGAAATTGATGTTTGGACTAATTTGTTAATCAAAAACAGGAAATGAAGAAAAGAACAATAAAAAAAAGGATAATAAGAAAAGAATGAAATTGACAAGAAATCTAAAAGATGTTCTACCTTCAACTACAAGTGAAAAAATTGAAGATATTCAAGATAAAAATAAAGGTTAGAACATTCGCATTCAGATTAAAATAACTAGTTATCTAATCATATACTACACACTTATTAAAAAAAAAATTTGCAAGTTGATCAACACTTTTGTTTGTATTCACTATGAACAAAATAGTTGTAAAAATTCTCAATATGTGTATGTGTACATCACTCGGTGAACCTCAAACTCTTTTGCTGTTAAATGCATAAATTCACAATGTGAATCTTGGATGTATGTCTCACATTCACATAGATTCACAATGTGAATCTCTTAAAAAAAAATTTTTTTTTTTGCAAGTTGATCAACACTTTTGTTTGTATTCACTATGAACAAAATAGTTGTAAAAATTCACCATGTGTATGTGTACATCACTTGGTGAACCTCAAACTGTTTTGCTGTTAAATGCATAAATTCACAATGTGAATCTTGGATGTATGTCTCACATTCACATAGATTCACAATGTGAATCTCTTAATTTTTTTTTTTTTGCAAGTTGATCAACACTTTTGTTTGTATTCACTATGAACAAAATAGTTGTAAAAATTCACCATGTGTATGTGTACATCACTTGGTGAACCTCAAATTCTTTTGCTGTTAAATGCATAAATTCACAATGTGAATCTTGGATGTATGTCTCACATTCACATAGATTCACAATGTGAATCTCTTAAATTTTTTTTTTGCAAGTTGATCAACACTTTTGTTTGTATTCACTATGAACAAAATAGTTGTAAAAATTCACCATGTGTATGTGTACATCACTTGGTGAACCTCAAACTCTTTTGCTGTTAAATGCATAAATTCACAATGTGAATCTTGGATGTATGTCTCACATTCACATAGATTCACAATGTGAATCTCTTAAAAAAAATATTTTTTTTGCAAGTTGATCAACACTTTTGTTTGTATTCACTATGAACAAAATAGTTGTAAAAATTCACCATGTGTATGTGTACATCACTTGGTGAACCTCAAACTCTTTTGCTGTTAAATGCATAAATTCACAATGTGAATCTTGGATCCATGTCTCACATTCACACGGTTTCGCAATGTGAATCTCTTAAATTTTTTTTTTTGCAAGTTGATCAACGCTTTTGTTTGTATTCACTATGAACAAAATAGTTGTAAAAATTCTCAATATGTGTATGTGTACATCACTTGGTGAGCCTCAAACTCTTTTTCTGTTAAATGCATAAATTCACAATGTGAATCTTGGATGTATGTCTCACATTCACATAGATTCACAATGTGAATCTCTTAATTTTTTTTTTGCAAGTTGATCAACACTTTTGTTTGTATTCACTATGAACAAAATACTTGTAAAAATTCACCATGTGTATGTGTACATCACTTGGTGAACCTCAAACTCTTTTGCTGTTAAATGCATAAATTCACAATGTGAATCTTGGATCCATGTCTCACATTCACACAGATTCACAATGTGAATCTCTTTAAATTTTTTTTTTGCAAGTTGATCAACGCTTTTGTTTGTATTCACTATGAACAAAATAGTTGTAAAAATTCTCAATATGTATGTGTACATCACTTGGTGAACCTCAAACTCTTTTTGCTCTTAAATGCATAAATTCACAATATGAATCTTGGATCTATGTCTCACATTCACACAGATTCACAATGTGAATCTCTTAAATTTTTTTTTTTGCAAGTTGATCAACACTTTTGTTTGTATTCACTATGAACAAAATAGTTGTAAAAATTATCAATATATGTATGTGTACATCACTTTGTGAACCTCAAACTCTTTTGATGTTAAATGCATAAATTCACAATGTGAATCTTGGATGTATGTCTCACATTCACACAGATTCACAATATGAATCTCTTAAAAAAAAAATTTGCAAGTAAATCAACACTTTTGTTTGTATTCACTATGAACAAAATAGTTGTAAAAATTCACCATGTGTATGTGTACATCACTTGGTGAACCTCAAACTGTTTTGATGTTAAATGCATAAATTCACAATGTGAATTTCTAAAAAGTTTTTGCAATTTGATCATCACATGTTCAATTTTATATTGTTTAACATGTATTTCGTAATACTACTTATATTTTTGACATTGATATTAAAAATTTCACATTGTGTAGTTGAAGGTTCAAAAAAATATACCAAAAACACAGCAAGGAGAACCGTGGTGGAAATAGTTAATAAATTAAGAAAAAATGAAGATGAAAAGACTATTGATGAAAATGTTGAAAAAGAAAAAAGTTTAGAAGGTGATGAGATTCAAAAAAAGCAAACAAAAAAATTGATGAAGCAAGATGAATATGTTTTGAAGACACTTGAAAAGAAAACAACACAAGGTTGGTATTTATAAAATTATAATTTACTTTAATATATAAAATCAGTTATCTTTATTTTTTTTAAATGAACAGAAATCATACGGAGTCCAAGATTACAAAAAAACAAAAAATAAAAAGTCGATGAAGCAAGACAAATCTGTTTTCAAGACACCTGAAAAGAAAACAACTCAAGGTTAGTATTTATAAAATTATAATTGAATTTGATATTATAAAATTAATTCTTATTAATTTTGTTAAAACATGAACAGAAATCAGACAGAGTCCAAGACTTAAAATGATTGAATACAAAAAATCCGTGACTCCTATTAAAGTTGATGATAGCCTTGTAAAGAAAGAATCTGATGAAAAAGTAACAGGTTTGTTTATTACTATTCACATGATAAATTTACAAAGTTATAAACAAATTCACATGTTTATTTTATGTATTATATTATATTTTGCAAAACAAAGTCACATGTGAATTTCTTGTATTGTTAGTTATTGTATAGTATATATGTTATATTATGAGAAGCTTATGAAAATTATTGACTAACAGGAAAAAGAAAAAGAAAAACAAAGACTTTCGAAGTAGTCAAAGAAAAAAAGGAAAAAGTGCCAATAAATCCAAATGACAGAGTATCTTTGAGAACAAGAATGAGCCCAAAGAAGTTTTATGATATTGTTAAATCTTTAAACAAAGAATAGAAAAAGGCTGTTAGAGAAATGGGATTGAGATCTTTGCTGAGAATTGCAACCAATGGAATTTCTGGGAAATTGGCACGTTTTGTTGTGAATTCATTCAATCCATCAGATATGAAAATCCATCTACCTAATGCGAAGATAGACATAACACCAGAACTTGTTCATGATTTGCTTGAAATTCATCTAGGTGGAAAAGATATATATATATATATATATATATATATATATATATATATATATATATATATATAACACTGATCAATGTGAAGGAAAATAATTAATGGATTGGAAGCAACAGTACAATTTCAAGGCTATGAGACCATCAGATGTTGAAGAGAGAATTAAAGAATCATCAGATTCAGGGATTATTTTCAGAACAAACTTTTTATTACTGTTTGTTAATACCATCTTTAAACAGAATAAGCCTGGAACTTGGAAGACAACAATATTGCCACATTTGTTAGGCAAAACACCTATGAGAGAAATTGACTGGTGTGGTTTTATAACCAATTGCTTGAAAATGTCAAAGATGACGTGGGATGAAACCGATAGAGGAAACTACTATTGTGGGCCACTTCTTGTATTATTGGTAAGGAAAATTCTTATAATTAACACTTTTATTTATATTATTATAAGAAAACTAATTAATCATAATTTTGTTTACATAAACAGTTAGCTTATTTGGAGTTTATGAGGAATGATAAGAATGAAAAAAGACAAATACATGCACTATATTTTTGGGATTATGAAATGATGGTGAAAAGGGAAAAAGTTGAGTTAAAGAGTGGTGACTTTGGAACTTTGGAATGGAATGATGATGTTATAGAGAATAATGAAGAATCCGACACCAATGAAAATGAAGATATGAAACTCGATGTAAGTTAATAATCTATATATTTAAAAAAAATTAAGTTATATTACAGATATATGTTATAAAATTGTAGTTAAGATGAAATTCATAAAGTGGTTCACATTGTGAATATAAAAGTGTATTTTATTACTTTCTCTATAATAAATTCACAAAGTGAATATGTAATTTATTAAAATGCATTAAAAATGTGATACCTCATCAATGCATTCATATTCTGGAACTGTAATTTATTATAGAAGAAAGTTAAAAAAATTCATTTTTATTGACATTTTTTTTATCTCATTTCGCAGGAATTGGTATTCAAAGCGCACAAAGAATTACAAAAAACTAGTGAATGATAAACTGAAGTTTGGAAAGTTAATTGAGTTTTCAACAACAAAATTCACAGAAAGCGATGAGTTGAAATATATGAAAAAAGTCTTTGAACAAGAATTCATTTATAAAACTCAAAATGAAGATGAAGAAAAAAGCGATGAGAATTTGAATGAACATGAAATAAAGAATCAACCAATCATGGTAACACCAGGAAATTTGTACAATGATCCAATAGTGCATGAGATTGCTGATTCTATTCAATGTATTTTAAATTTTGATGATTATCATGATTTTGAAAATGTAAAAAGTTTTAGAGAACAAAAAAATAAAAAAACAATAATATATGATAAAAAAAATATAAAAAAATACTAGAAAATCATCAATGCCTAGTTTTTCACTTGGACTTGGTCTTGGTCTAACACAAGAGTTTCAGGAAGGAGATGAAAGCAGTGAAGATGAACCCATGAAGAAAGAAATAAAAAATGAAAAACTTGATGAAGGAGAAAGTTATGATTCAGAAGAAACAGAATGTGACAATAGTATCTTGGGAATTGAAGATGACGAAGACAAAAAAAGAGAAGTAGGAAAAAGATTAAAAAAGCCATCACTGAAGCTATCTTCTCCTTATAATAAAAAAGAGGTTTGTGCATCAAAATTTGTAGATCCAGATGAAGTAAAAGTATCAGATAGAATTTTTTCCAGAATTGGTAATAGCAGGTAATAATTCATGTTATCTTTTATTTAAATACAATAGTATATAAATACAAATACAAATTAATTTTCTATTAACTGCTTTTTTGTTTTATTTGATTACAAATTAAGTGAGAAGGTATTTCAGACTAAGAGAGGTTATATGCTTGGAAGAGGAATAATTGAAACAATGCAGGCAGGATTATGGGTACATGCACATGTCATTGATGCTTGGACTGATATTTTAAACTATGAAGAAAAGCTTAAATCAAATTCTACAGTGAATCGGTATTTCTTTGATACATCAATCGTGGTAAGTTAATGTTGATAATATAATAAATAAAATGTTCAATAGTTATGAATAAGTAACAAAATAGTTGTAAAAATTCACCATGTGTATGTGTACATCACTTGGTGAACCTCAAACTCTTTTGTTGTTAAATGCATAAATTCACAATATGAATCTTGGATCCATGTCTCACATTCACACAGATTCACAATATGAATCTCTTAATTTTTTTTTTTGCAAGTTGATCAACACTTTTGTTTCTATTCACTATGAACAAAATAGTTGTAAAAATTCTCAATATATTTATGTGTACATCACTTGGTGAACCTCAAACTCTTTTGCTGTTAAATGCATAAATTCACAATGTGAATCTTGGATCCATGTCTCACATTCACACAGATTCACAATGTGAATCTCTTTAAATTTTTTTTTTTTGCAAGTTGATCAATACTTTTGTTTGTATTCACTGTGAACAAAATAGTTGTAAAAATTATCAATATGTATATGTGTACATAACTTGGTGAACCTCAAACTCTTTTGCTGTTAAATGCATAAATTCATAATGTGAATCTTGGATGTATGTCTCACATTCACACAGATTCATAATATGAATCTCTTAATTTTTTTTTTTGCAGAAAATAAAATTTACACAGTGAATCCCATTATAATTCACAGTGTGAATAATTTTAAATTTAAAATTTACCTTATTGTGAATTTAACAATTTACTCTTTAAAGTTTGATGTATATTTTTTTTTGTAGAGACAGTTCATATTTGACAAATATATCCCTTTCAATGAAAAATTTGATAAATTTGAGTCAAATATCAAAGATGCAATGAAAAAGGACAAAGAACTTCTGACATTTGAAAAAGTTCACTTGGTAATAAACTGTTCTTTTTGTTGAATATATTACATATTTTAAACAAAGTTTAACAATTTAAATTATTAAACAGGTGTTTTTCCCAGTTCATAAAAAAATCACTTTTACATCATCTGCATAGACTTAGAGGAACCAGCGGTTGATGTCATTGACAATAGGAATTCAGTTGCAAAGTTTCCTAGAGCTTATGGTGATGCACCTAATGAATTGGTAAGAATAATAAATTTATATTATAAATATAAGTATTAATATACTAATAATCTAAATAAAATAATAATTATAGAAAATGACAATTTCTTTTTTGCAGAAAATACTTTTTAGTAGGTACTTGATGAGGGTCAATCATAAATCAGCTTCAACTTTGGAGGGTGTTGAACCAGAAAGGGTGAACATGAATTGGCGCACGAGGGATAATCATGTTGACTATGGAGTTTTTTGCATGTGTCATATGGAGACATATATGGGAGATAAAACAGTAAATTGGACATGTGGGTTGCCAAAAGAATCAAAACAACAACAAAGTGTGTTAAACGAGTTACGCATTAAGTATTTGACAAAGATACTATTGAGTGACACAAACACATACAGGTCAAAAATCATTACACAAACAGCTAAGTTTGCAAAAAAGACTAATGAAGAAATAAAAGATTTGCTCGACAAGGGATGGCAAAAAAGGGGAGAAAGGATATAGTACTTCAAGGATTGGAAAAAGAAGTGTAAAACTTAAAACTTAGTTTTCTATTCATAATTAGTATAAGTTTAGATGCACTTTAATTTCTTTAAGAACATATACATGCTTGTTATGTTACAATTTGATGTTAGTTTCTATATCAAATATAATGAACTTTACTAAATACTTAAAAGATGTTTATATTTTCATGTGAATGTCTACATGTATGTTATACAATTACATGTTTAATTAAAAATATGAAAATTTACATTGTTTATATGTTAACCTTGTGAAAATTTAATATGTCAGATTCACAATGTGAATTACAGTACATATTATAACATGTATATTTTATATGTGAGGTTAACAATGTGAATTATGGTACATATAGATCATTAGAACAATTAATAGTTGAGATTCACAATGTGAATTAAATTACAGTAAGACAATCTTTAACATGAAAAGTTTATATATGAGATTAACAATAATATACATAAATTAAATCATTAGCATGAAATTTTTATTAGAAAATATTCAAAAAACTAACAATAAAAAAATATCTTTAACAAAAAACACTAAATTTGAAAAAAATATATTCTATTATTAGAAATAAAGTCTAAAACAATGAATATCCAAATTAACAACAATATTTCAACATTTCTAACCATTGAATGATCATTACAAAAATCAAATCTTATTTTAGTAGTCTTAAAAAGAAAAAATTAGAAACAATCAGCCTTCTGTAACCTCAGATTCTAAATCAGACTTCTTTAACCTCAAAATGCAACTCCTAGCATTGTGATTTGGTTTATGACATAAACTGCACAACCTAGAACCCTTTTTAGATTTCTCAATCACTTTCTCTCTAATGCTCTTGATTCTTTTACCACTGGCCCATCCCTTGTTTTTTATCCCCTCTGGATTATGAATGTTGATAACATCAGGTACTGCAGCTCCAATAATTTTTTCAATGTGAATTGATCTATTCGAAGATGCCCTTGATGAGGTACATAAAGGAATACCACTATCAACCTCCTGAAGTTGTTTTATATATTTAGCCAACTCATCCTCATTATTTGCTATCTTGTTAATGGACAAACGAAGAATAGCATACGCATCTTGAATCAAACATTCATTTTTACTGCCTTTATGAGGATATGAGTACCATCAGCTATGATATCTTTTCCCCATCTCCTCAAAATGAAATTTGATGGATTTCATCATACTCTTTCATATTTAATATGAAAAACATATGACGACATAACACTATAAGAAAAAGACCCTTTTAGGACGCGCAAAACACGACGCTCTCTGATTAATGTTACACAAAAGAGAGCGACATTAAAAAAGTGTCATCTCTTCAAAAAATTTAAGGATTTAGGTCGCGCATTATTGTGTGCCCTTAAATTAGTGTCTAATGTAAAAACTTAAAAACACGGAGGGCACTTTTTGTAAAATGTGCGTCGTCTGTGAACGTCGTTTTATATTTTTTTTTAAGAAACGCGCGTCTCCATAGAGGGAAAATGAAATCCCCAAATTTTTTAAACCCCCGCCTTCTTCTTCCTCGTCTCCACCCCTCAGGTCCTCACCCACATCCAACGCCTCCAATCCTCGTTGCCTCTTCTAGCCTCAGACTGCGGCGATGCACCTTCTTTCTCCAAGAACGCTTCATTTACCACCATCGTCCAATTATGTGAGCCCAAGGAATTGGCGGAGACGAAGATGATTATGGATCAATCGTTTCACATCATGTTTAAGGTTAAGGGTTTGAGATTTCTTCCAAATCGATCCTCACACTAAATGGTTCAGCGACTACTACTCCTTTCGATTGCAGCGCCGTTCGTCAACTACGACTCATCAACCGTCAATCGAAGCTACCAGTTGAACAACCCCTAATCGACACCTCCACCTTCTCGTCTCTCCTTATTCACCAGGTTTTCTCTCATCTCTATCCTCCACTATATGAAGATTTACTAAGCAGCACTTCTCTTCCCCCAAACCCTAACTTCTTCTCCCTTGATGGATTATAACTTTAATATGCGCTAATATCATAGTCACAGGGATCACTCTATCAGCGATGATCCACGTTCTGAACGTTTTGTTCCCAATCGCGGTATGTTATTGTTTCGATCGTTGGCGGAAACGTACTTCGGTACGGAAACTCCACGATCCCACTAAATGGGAAAATCGATTGCTGTAACATGTTTTTGGCGATCGGAATCGGTCCAATACGATCGCCAATTTGGAGTTTGGGTCGCCAATTTTGCATTTTTGGAACGCCGATTTGGTACCCTGTTGCCACCGTTTTGTCTAATTGGTCTCAAAATCTACCAGTTTTCCTATTGATTTTTTGTTTTCCTTGTATATTAGGATTTGACTGAAGCAACTGGTATGATTGGATTTATTGATTATACTTGATTTGGTACCCTGTTGCCATCGTTTTTCTTTTTGAATTAAATGAAAACATGATTTAATCAGTGAAGCTATGTATATATGTATTTCTTTTTTACCCTACGCAGAAGGGATAACTTAATATGATAAAAATTCTGAAATCACTTGGTTTACCTTTGACTTGATTTGAGTTTTTAACTTTTTTTTACTTGCAGCTTCATACCAAAATACTAGTTAGGGATCACAGAACGAGGAGGATCCAAATAGTACTCCATGTCTTTCATTTTCTTTCTATTTTTCAGTTATATTATATGTTCTGTATTTTGAATCTTTGATGGCCATATAGAATTGGTAGCAAAAGCAAACACACGGAGAGTTGTTGGCACATAGTAAGCTAGATAATGCAATTGTATATAAATTCTGCTTCTCTTGAGTTCATTTTTTTATAACATTTACTCACTATTGAAATAATTATTTGTATTTGACATATTAGTGAAATGTATTATCTTTGTTATTTATGGTACTTTATTTTGTATTATGAGATTTTTAATGTATTATTTAATTTGAAAATTAGTAAATCTATCAAAATATATAATTTTTAAAACATTTAACTTTATGACACGCAAAAATGTGTGTCATCTTTCTTTATAACAGGAGCTTTAATGATACGCAATGCGCGTCGTAAATGTGCGTCGTAAGGTTACGACACGCAAATGCGTGTCGTCTTCTTTATGACATGGCCTTTCTTGACACACATTGCGTGTCGTAAGAGCGCGTCGTAAATAGACGACACGCAAAAGCGCGTCGTCTCTCGTTATGACAGGGCCTTTCTTGACGCGCATTTGCGCGTCGTCTGAGCGTTTTACGACGTGCATTGCGCGTCGTAAAAGGCTGTTTTCTAGTAATGTAACAATCCTTCCTGGACAAAACGCATGCAGCTACAACTGATGCTAATGCTATCACCCCTTCTACTAAATACAACCTACAAAAATTATCATTAATAAGCAAATTAATATGTGAATAAGAAATTCTATCTCATACAATTCGATAAAAATTATACAAATTAACATCGATTCACATTATTAATCAACGGGACATTAGAAATCATAATACTATAATATAAATATGTACATCAAATCAAATTCACAAAAAAAAATACATATTCCATACTAATCTAAAATTTTATAACTCTATAAAAATTCACACTGTAAATTAGCAAAACATCCTACATTCACAATGTGAATTTTTAAACTACATTTTATATTTAATAAATTGTATTAGGACAAATAGACATACCTTGTAACGAGTATTAGGACAATGAGAAGGAAGACTATTTCGATAAAAACCATCAGAATCTTCATCCTCATTCACATTTTTATCAGTCAACTTTTTTTTCTTCTTATCTCTCAAAACATAAACTTCGCTTTCATCTTCAATAACTACAGATTCTTGAACACAATAAAACACAGATTTGTATAACTCTTTCTGAATGTCCAAGAAATATTATGTGTATAAATTTTCGATGCATGCTTTTCAATAGCCAAAGGAGTCCTTAGCTTGGGGGTAGTAGTTGTGGACTGATAATCTAATAAAGATTGATGATGCCTTTGCTTCTCCATTGCACTATCAAACGACATCATGAACTTCACCAAATTTGATTTATGATGCAAAAAATGTGAGAAAGCATAATTCAGACTCTCTGATCTTGAAGTAGTTCGCATCAAACCAGAAAGTTCAAGATCTCTCATAAAAGCCGGAATCCATAAATCCCTTATTTTAAAAATAGACCTTAACCAGCATCTTCTTTTAGATGAAACTTATCTAACATTGTTGACCACGAACTTTAAAAATCTTGTGGAGAACATTGAAGATTACATATAATATCAAAAAATGTCTTCTGGAAGTCTGGATGGTTATAAACATCAATAGGAATCTAAAAAAAAGAAACACATAAGAATCATTACATATGTTGAATATTTGATGTAATTCGTAGTAACATAACATTTATTTAACATTATGAATTCACAGTGTGATTTATGATTTAGATTTGTTCCTTTCATTATATGCAAATTTACATTGTGAATTCACAATGTGCTTTATGATCTATATGGTTATAAACATATATAGGAATCAAGAAACAAAGAATATACCTTTTCCTCAAGTTTTTGAGTGATGTGCCACATGCATAGTCTATGGTTCGATTCAGGAAAAACAAAATTAACAGCTTTCTTCATTGATGAATCCTGATATGTTACAATCATCATGGGTGGCTTGACAAATGCTTTACGAAACACTTCAAGCAACCACACATATGCATCTGCTGTCTCACAAGCTAGTAAATCAGCAGCAAAAGTAACACAACGCTTGTGGTAGTCAACTCAAGTAAAAAGAACAAATACCATAGAATACCTGGATTTTTTTTATAAGTATTATTAAAAAGAACAAATATCATAAAAAGAACAAATAAGGATTAGGAATTACTTGTTTGTCTGATAAGTAGCATCAAAAGATACTACATCTCCAAATTCCTTATAGTTAGCTTTCGAAGTATCATCAGCCCAAAAAAGTCCAGTAAGATGATCATTAACATCTTTTTGGACCTCAAATGAAAAATTAGAGAAACACAATTTTCTGTTTGTCAATATATCCACAACCATTTGGGAATCTTTGACACCAATTTTAGAATTCAAATCTCTATGAAAATTTTTAAAGTCAACTACAGTACCTCCACTAGAATCAAAGCCACCCTTCATACTACTCACCAAGTTATAAGCTTTTGAAGCACCAATGTTACAAGTACCAACCTTATGTATAAAGGATTCATCAAGAAAATCCATTGTCCTATTAATCCTTAATAAGTGCAACTGATCTTGAGCAACAAGTTCATGGTTGTGATCTTCAACAAACACATAAATGTAGAACATTAAAGAACATCGGAGATTCTTGAACTTTGAAACAGCAGGGCATCTGTTCTTCTTAGAAGAAGTTCTCCTTCCGTTAACATCTGAAAATTTCACATTAATATTTTCATTCTTGAATGACTCTGTGAAACCATATCTACTACATGTCGAATATCTAATACGAATTGTGCCATCATTGTATCTTTTTTTACTTGATATATTCACATCAAAACCAGATTCTTTACCATAAGTCTTGTAAAAGTCAAGACCAATGTCCAACGAATCAAACAACAATCCTTTGAAAGTCTTTTTATGTATCAACTTATCATAAGGAACAAGCTTAAAAGTTTCAGTATTGTAGAGCTCAAAATTAAAACTATAACAAGAATTAATGCTATTTGAATGATCAATAGTCATACTTGAAGATGATTGATCATGAACTGCAAAACCAAACAAAACATCTATTTTATTACATTATATATAAAATGTGAAATTTATATTAAGAAAAAAAACTTACGTGATTGTTCATTAATAGTTGAATGCAAATCTGAACAAGAATTCACAGAACTCATAATGAATCGTCGATGACCTGGAGTTTATATACAGATTAGAAATTTAGAATTGATAATTATACAAAAAAGGAAACAAATAAACAGGATAATCACAAAAATTTTAAATATATGCACAAGATAAGATAAGATTCTCAAAATCACTAAAAGTTTGGAAAAAACTTAAATGTCAGAAGATGCACAAGATATAATTGATTATCTAAATGTCGAATATGCATTATAGACGAATGATTACAAAAACGATCGAATAATAAACAGTATACTCAACATACGACATAAAATTAGCAAATTAACAATAAAAACATAACAATTTGAAAATTAAACGGTAAAATCAAGAGAATTTTACAATCAGACGATTACAATAACAATGCATCGGAAGAAAAACGGTAAAATCAAAGTCCATAATTGACCTAATAATCATAAACGAAAGATAATACCTGATTATTAGCTGAAATCTGAAGAAAGTATTAGTAAATTGGATGAAAAAGGTTGAGATTTCGAACAACAAGCGAGATTTTGGATCGATCAGTGTAGTGTTAGAAGATGAAGGACAGTAACAGAAGACGCTGAAATTAGAAGACGCTAACGGAGACAAACAGGATGTTAAATGAGACGCTGAACTTACCAAAATGCCTCTCCGTGCTTTTTTTGGTTAATTATGGATTAATGCCCAAGATTAAAACAAGACAAAACTTCAAAAATGGTCCCTGTGGTTTTCGAAAATATCAAGTTTAATCCCTAAGTTCAAAAAACCTCACAGATGGTCCCTGTGGTTTCAAAATTTTTAACATTTGGTCCTTCCAGCTCACTCCGTTACCATTTAGCCGTTAAGTAAGGGGTATTTTTGTCAATTCACTACCCAGGGACTATTTTTGAAGATTTGCCTTATTTAAAAAAAAAGAAAAAAAAATATAATTATTTAATATTAATGGGTCCCACCCCCCCTCTCTCTCTCTCTCTCTCTCTCTCTTACACAAACACACACAGGACTATAGTCCCTCCTTTCAGAAGCTTCACCTCTCAACATTTACTCCTCTGCTACTTCTCTAGTTCTCTCATCTCTATGTGTGTGTGTGAAGGTTTTACGAAAGGTCGTGTTTATAAAAAAGGTGTTCATAGGTGATGTACGATTGATTTCATGGGTTTAGAGTAAAGGGTGTCAAATCAAATGGGAAAGCTTTATCAAAACAATTTGGGATCAATTGTTCTAGACCATCACCCCACCACCGCTGGAGTTGGTGGTGGGAATTTCAAGTTTTGGTCGTCATGTCGTCGTAGAATCATTGCTACAATGAGATGCGGTGGAGGCAGGTATCGCCACCGCGAAACTGTTATGTCTCCGGTGATGGAGAAGCCGAAGGAGGAGAGTAAGAGATCCGAATGCAGATCTGATGTGATTAAGAGCTATAACAACTGTAAGAGTTACAAGTATGACAAGCTTTCAGATCTGATGTGATGAATCATTTTGCATTCATTCATTATAAATTATCAACCGAGCTACGCACATAAAGTGTTCGATAAAATGACAGAAGCAAAACATTGCCCTGTTCCACCAGCTTTTCCTTTGTTATATCCAACTTCATTCCACACCACTATTACACTTGACACTAAACCAGTCTATAGTGTTGATCTGGGAATTATAACCATTATACTTAGGAAAGGAGAAAAGAACGACCATAGTGTTCATCACCTATCGAATTTGTATTCATAATAAAAAGGGCCCATGGAAATCTGTTTCAGATCAAATAAAAGAATGGAATCCGGCGGCAATTTAAAGAAAGGGGTGGAAGAATGGTGATGGTAGTAGGAAGTAGGAACGGTGGGGAGAGAGAGAGAGAGAGAGAGAGAGAGAGAGAGAGAGAGAGATAGAGAGAGAGAGAGGGTGGGGCCCATTAACATTAAATAATTATATATTTTTTTTCTTTTTTTTTAAATAAGGCAAATCTTCAAAAATAGTCCCTGGGTAGTGAAATGACAAAAATACCCCTTACTTAACGGGTAAATGGTAACGGAGTGAACCGGAATGACCAAATGTTAAAAGTTTTGAAACCACAGGGACCATCTGTGAGGTTTTTTGAACTTAGGGATTAAACTTGATATTTTCGAAAACCATAGGGACTATTTTTGAAGTTTTGTCTTAAAACAAAATAGATGGTTAAGATGAGTTCTTTGGTTCTTTGATTCATATTGGTTCTCTATTGAACTTTTATATATATATATATATATATATATATATATATATATATATATATATATATATATATATATATATATATATATATATATATATATATATATATATAGGGTGATGTTCAATAGAGAACCATAATTAACCAAGGAACCAATCGTGAGCGTCGGAAATCATAACGATCGACGGCCAAGGAAATAGATGTACACTTTCACATTGGACGCACACACACCAGATTATACCATAAAATCCACCCTTTACAAAAAAAATTCACCACTTTTTTTCGTTTAAAATTTTTTTTAGGCCATGTTTTTTATAAAAAAAAAAACCGAGTATACTGCTGTTCACGATTTTTCGTCCTTTTTCCATAGAGATCCATGATGATATATAAAAAACGAACTTTTTTTTTTCAAAAAAAACTCACTTCATTTTCTTTGATGAAAAAAATTAAGGTCTATTTTTTATAGAAAAAAATTTAATAAATATATCAAAATTCATATTTTTTTACTTTTTAAACATAAATTCATATTCATGTTAAAAAAAACGATATTTCAGTTCAAATTCACATTGTGAACCTGTTCAGATTCATATTATAAACATGTTCAGATTCATATTGTGAACCTCCTCAGATTCACAGTGTGCATAATAATAAGTCAGATTCACAGTGTGAATCTGAACTGATCGGAGCTTTTTCACATTGTGAATGTTAAAATTTGAAATATTTACAGTTTAGATTCACAGTGTGAATCTACACTGATCGAGGTTTTTTTTTTTTTTTTTTTTTTTGTGAACCTTCTTAGATTCACAGTGTGCATAATAGTAATTCAGATTCACAATGTGAATCTGAACTGTTCGAGATTTTTCATATTGTGAATGTTAAAAATTAAAATATTTACAGTTTAGATTCACAGTGTGAATCTATACTGTTCGAGGTTTTTTTTTTGTTTTTTTTTGTTTTTTTTAATCGGTGTTGATGTTTATTAATAGAGTACAAAAAATTAATATTTTTGGTATAATTAGTTTTTTTTTTATAAAAATAAACTTAAATATTGAAAAAACTAAGAAAATTAAGTGGGTTTTTTTCGAAAAAAAAGTTCGTTTTTTATATATTATCATGAATCTCTATGGAAAGAGGACGAAAAATCGTGAACAACGGTATATTCGGTTTTTTTTTTCGATAAAAAACTTAGCCTAAAAAAAATTTTAAATGAAAAAAAGAAGTGATTTTGTTATAATCCGGTACATGTGCGACCATTATAAGATTTTACAACATTTCTTTTTGCCGTTGATCGCTTTAAATTCCGACGCTTTGGATTGGTTTCTTGGTTCTTTGATTAATAATGGTTCTCTATTGAACTTTTCTATATATATATATATATATATATATATATATATATATATATATATATATATATATATATATATATATCAAACTTTTTTTTAGTATTTTAGTTAATTTCTTAATTTTTTATTTGTATTTTTTTTGCTATAAAATATTGTACAGTAAAAAGAGTTTCACTATCTTGGATTTTAATAACTGTTAAATTAATCGTTTGAAAAATTATATTACACAATTTAATAAAATACGAAAAAGTCTCTCATTTTTAACCGATATAAAATGCATCCCTTGCATTACGTCAGGTAAAATTTTAAAGATCCCTGGAGGATTATATGGTAATTTCATATGGTTTAAAGGTATATTTCTATCCTCTTTTTTTTCTTTCAAAATCATGTGTAGCGATTAGGGTTTGTTTCTCCGCCGCCATGGATATGAGCTTTGCGAATATTGTAGCCAACTAGCCATTGTTCCGTGAACGTGTTTTTTTTTTCCGCTTGCCAGCAACCGAATCAGCTTCTATTTACATTTCTCTGTGACCTTTTTCAAGTTCTTATTCAATTTTACAAAAAGGAAATCGCTGATTAATTGACATGGAGGTTCGGATCGTTGATTTTGCGGTTGAATCCGATATGTATATATCGTTTTCGATGGATTTAGCTGATGAAATACCGACGATGGTTTTTCGCACTCGGGTTTCAAGTTCTTCAGCCGCAATTTCCCTGTTTAAAAGGTATGATTTATTGTCTTTACTAATTTGAACAATTATTTGTAATTGTTGGTGGTTGGTATAAGCTTTGAAGATTGAAGTTAGACTTTAAATTAGATCGACCTCATATTTAACAGTTGGATATAGGTCATGCATTTATTCTAAAATTAGTTTAGACCAACGAAACCAAAAAAATTGCGTCACCACCAATCAATATGACATATATAGTTTAAATATCGGTCAAAAAAAAAGTAATAAAATAAGAACTCATATTCAATTTCTTAACTGCCATAAGGACACTGAATCAGATTTTTATTTTTTTTAATAATTTTCAAAAGATAGTTTTATTATACATAACAATGCATTTGTTTGTGATATGTTTTTTTTAACATTACATGAAAACTAATATTTATAAATATCATAAAACGGTCTCAAAAGGTAACAAGTATGTACAATCAATTTAAAAGAATTGCATAAAAACAAAAATGTAAAATGAAGAAATTTTAAAACCATGGATAAAAACAAATTATCAAAACCATTTCTTCAAAAACAAAGTTGTGAAAAAAAATATATGATAGGAGTTGTAAAATAAAAAACTAGTTTTTCAAAATGATAAAGAAAATAAATTTGTAAAAAATAAGATGAGGAAAATTAAAAAAAAAATAGATTTTGGAGAAAATTTATAAAATAAAATCAAAGTATGGCCAAACTTATATATAATAAAAGGTTTTGGACAAAGATTGTCAAAGAAATAGAAGAAGAAGAAAAGTAATGAAAAAGAAAAAGTTTAATAAAAAATTATTAAAAGTATTATTTTTGATTATTCATGTTATAATTTATAAAGAAAATGACAAAACTAGCCAAATTAGCTAATGCCTTTTAACTACATATCCCAAAATAGCCATGGAAAACATAAGCCATTAGCCAAACCTAGCTAAGGAAAACATAAGCCATTAGGCAAACCTACTGACAAATTTTCAAAAATCGTTACTGTGGTTTTCAAAAAAATCAAGTTTAGTCCTTAATTTTTTAGGTCATCAACGTTGGTTGTGTTGTTTCAAAACTTTTAATGTTTGGTAATTACGTTAGTTATTTGTTGTTAAGTCTAACGGATGTGATGTTAAAATAGTCTTTTTCATACCTCAGGAATCATTTTTGAAGATGTATGATTTTATTAATAACAATAATAAAAAATAACCCCTCTACCCCATCCCCCATCCTCTATAACAATACAATTGGTAAAATTAAGTCAAGCTTTGTCGGTTTACCACAACACATTCTATTGTAATATGGCTTGTTAAACGTTTATCTGTGTTAATCCAAAATACAACCCTTTCGTCACAACATGCCAAAGTTGTTTACCTAAAAATGAATGTCGTATTAACCCATTGATGGAAATTACATGATATTAAAACCATGAGTTTTAAGTAAAGTCGAATATGAAATTATTATGAATAATCATATTTATAATTTCATATTCGACTTTACTAAATGTTGTTTCCTTAAACGAAAAAGGATTATAATATTTTATTGAAATATTAACAACAAAGGTTAGGGCTTGGATACCTACGTTCATCGTTAGAACCCACCGTATCTAGTATTCCGATATGAATAATTTTATAGGAGACCCATAATTGTAAGGTCCCTTGGTAAAAGTCTTCCCGATTATAACCGTTAATCCGCAGAGAACGACTAAAGACAAGTATAAGTGTTATATTAATGACCTTATATGGTTCGACCACCCGCCTGAGAGTTACTAGCTACAACTACGTCTGACGAGACGGATTTTTGGCGTTGACGTTAGTACCATTTGAACATTCCCTTGTGTATCCTAAAGTGAATGGCTCAAGCATGCCCTTCTAAGGTGTCGGTGCAGAGTGTGGTGTCATAAGTTCGGTTATAAATCGTTGTATAAACCTGAAAACCCCAATATTGTACGATTCGGTAAAAGAATCAAGGAAAATAAGAGGAGTTTACCTTACTGAAAGCCCACTTGCCTTCGAAGTAACCATTAGTACGATTCGGTAAAGAATCAAGGAAAGTAAGAGGAGTTTACCTTACTAAGATCCCGTAGAGTTCGAATTAACAAATAGGCAAACCGTTAGTAATCATTTAGCATATGATGATTAGGGTATTCAAAAATCTAGTTAATTATAAATTCTCTTATGAATCTTTTGTCAATTACATAAAGTGCGAAAAAAAGAGAAAAATGATTATTTTGTTGCCTTGAAAAACAAATTAAGATTGTTATTTTATACATATGCAACTCTTTCCATATATATATATATATATATATATATATATATATATATATATTATGGAGTCAAAACCTATAGAACTCACCAACAACTTTGTTGATATATTTTAACATGTATTCTTAGGAAATTAAGGCAGGAACTCTACGCAAGCAGTATGAGATTATCAACTTATGTTTCTGTTATAAATTATGTCTTATGTCCTCTATTTTAGTGGGGTGTGACAGAAATGGTATCAGAACTAAAGTTATAGAGAACATCAGTTTTCTTTTAAGAAAACCCAACCTATAACCAAAACCTATAAATTTACTTTTTACATCGAACATACTACTAATATAACTGGGTCGGGAGTTGTATTATTGTACCTCAATTAAACATAGCATGATCACCTATGTTTAATTAAAAGAAGATTTATACAAGACTTGAGCTAATTATAATGGGAATATGTTCAACCAAATTTTTGCGAAAACTTTATTTCAAAATTTCAAAAGGTGAATTTTTGTGTGTGTGTAAGCATTGCATATTATAAACATTCATTGTTATTTATTTCATAACTCATTAAAACTATGTCTCAGTCCATTATGTCGACATTGTCATCCTCTCGCACTACCCCCTCGGCTGATGAGTCTGGCTATGTCACCGTTGTCCCTCGACGTGATCCCCCCGTATCTGTAGAAGAAGACCCCTCGGAAGACACAAAAGACACGGGAGACTCGGTGGAGATTAGTAGCGACAGCGCCCCGAGTCAGCAACGCGAGGCATCGCCTGCATCGGTGTTGCTACAACCGCCACCCTCCGGGCCTCGTATCCGACACACTACGAGGAAGAACGTCTCTAGGCCCGTGGGGATGTAATCCGATGGAGTAGGACTCAGTAGGGGTAGGACCCATCATTGCAGGACCGAGAGCACCCCCACCACATCGAGTAATTAGGATACCTGCAAGCAGGTATAACCCAGGAGGAGTCTCGGAGAATGCAGTGGATGGCAGCGGACCTACGTCAGAGTCTCGCAGTGATAGCTAGGCATCAGGAGGTTTTGGATGAAGTGATGACAAGAATGGGCGTCCTGTTTCAGCGTGCGATGGAGGCTACCGATACTGCTAGAGCTGCCAGGCGAGTGGCAGGTCGTGCAGTGACCGCATGTTATGTGTTCGGAGGCTGTTACTGATCATGGTGTGGATGTTTCTTGTGTGGATAGCGATTAATATTTGGTTCTGATTTCAATATTTTATTTTATCATGTAATGAAAACCCATGTGGGGTGTCTTTTAGGAGAAACATTAAAACTTTGTTTTAGGAATGATGTATTAAAACTTTGTATGAGTGTTTCTTGTGTGGATAGCGATTAATATTTGGTTCTGATTTCAATATTTTATTTTATCATGTAATGAAAACCCATGTGGGGTGTCTTTTAGGAGAAACATTAAAACTTTGTTTTAGGAATGATGTATTAAAACTTTGTATGAGTGTTTCTTGTGTGGATAGCGATTAATATTTGGTTCTGATTTCAATATTTTATTTTATCATGTAATGAAAACCCATGTGGGGTGTCTTTTAGGAGAAACATTAAAACTTTGTTTTGGGAATGATGTATTGTTTTGGTATTAAAACTATTTCAAATGGTCATGAAAAAGATTATTTTATGTTTGAAAACTTTTACTCTCATAGTACAAGTAAAAGTTTTATAAAATAATCTTTTGGAAACTGATAATATTATGGATTTTAAGAGCTTAAAACACTTTTAAATGTGTTGAAATACCCTCAATTAATATTATAAAAATCTAGAAAATAATATCCAAAATTGTCTTAATCACATAGTTATAAAATTTCACAATTTCAGAAAAATTGTTACCAATTAATATAAAACCAATATTAGAACAAAAATTAGGCATTTCTCTATATGTAGAATTTAGTATATTAACATTAGATTTCGACATAGAAAATCACTAGCGTGTGTTGGATGTCGTTGGATCCCGGTAGTAAGGCGTTGTTGTATCCCGAGGCACCACTTGTAGCAACTTGAAATGCTAGATCTTTGGCTGTATTATTCGACCGAACTTTGAAACTGGAGAAACAAGCAAGGGTATTGGTAAGGGAAATTAAAGAAGGAGAAAACAACACTACAAATGTAGCTTGGAGGGTCACTAATGACTAGAAGTAAAACTAATATTCCGATCAGTCAAGTTATTCAAGGTATGTTACTATTTTTTTATTATAGATTCACTAATTCATTAATTAATTATACTTAATATATAATATTAAATGGATCTTGCAGAAAAGGGAAACTCAGAAGGTGTACATAAACAAGGAGAAGAAGTTGAAAAAAGAAAGGGAGATGATACAGGTAAATGAGTGATTTACTATTAAGTGAATATATTACAATACTTATATTGATTTTTATAATAACATTGTTTATTCATAAGTGAATAAGACACTATATAAATGAGTAAAAAAGATAGAATATTCATATATGATGTATATGTTAAAGTCTAAATATGGAAATAAAGGAGGAGCAGAACCTAAGAAGACAAAAGGAAATGATGGAAGTGGAGATAAATAAAGAGAAATTGAGAAAGGAAATGCAAATGATAGAGATAAATAGTTGATTCACTGATAAGTGAATATAATAAGATTGATTATTCACAAATGAATAAGACAATATATAGTATTACTTAGTCATAAGTAATGATATGCATTACTTACTCATACTAAATATATTACTTATTCACAAGTGAATAAGACAATGTAAGTAATGCTTACATTGATTTTTTGAATAACACACTTTTCATTTATTAATAAGTAAAAGATAGAATTACTTGTTCATAAGTAATGTTATGCATTACTTATTCATAAATTAACATATTACAATATTTATATTCATTTATGAATAAGTAATACAATATTTTGAATATAGATACAATATTCATATATGTTCTTTATCTTTTAGGCGAGGAAAAGTCTGAAAATGAAAATAAAAAAGGAGAAGCTGACGAGACAAAAGGAAATGAAGAAGGTAACAATTTGGAAAAACATTTTAAAATATAAAAAAATATTATAATTAACATATAATTATTTATATGATAAATCTCATGGAAGGTAAAAAAAATCAAAAAATGAAAATAATACTCATCCAAGCTTTAGTCCGGGTCTTAGTCAAGATTCAGATCAAACTTCAAGTAAAAAATCTAATGAATCTTCACCAAAAAACACCACTTACAAAGAATCAAATCAAAGACGACCATCAGAGGGTTGTGATCAGATTATCAAACAAAAATGTTCTTAAATATGAAAACCTGAATAATTTTGAATATATTTCACCTACAAACGATCTGAAAGAAAATTAAATCAACTCCAATCAGATGATTCAATGGCAATAAAGATCATTTGAAAACCTGTTCAATTTGCAATCTCTCTCACTTCACAGCGTAAAAACGATCTGATTGAAAATTAAATCAGCTTCGAATAGATGATGCAATTGAAATAGATATCTCAAACTATAGAACAAAAACACGATCTAACAACTGCAATATAAATCAATTATTTTGATAATGAACTCTGATATATCCGATTCAAACAAGAAAAAGATCTTATCAAATCGGAAGCCGAATATGAAGAAGAAACTATAACACAGATGCGAAACTTCACGATAAATGGAAAAAATACGTGTAATTGCTAGCGATTTATATAAAGAAAAGAATCTTGATAATGAATTCCTCGATCTCCGATTCAAAAGAGATAAATATCTTATAAAATCGGAAACTGAAGATGAAGAACAGGTAATTTCAATCTAAAAAAGTGGCTAATTTATAAAGATACCTTTAATGAAAAAATGATACGCATGTTTTTTAAGGTTTACATGTTAGATAAATGATTGGTTGAGAATGGTTCCCCCATTCTTAACATTTTTTATTTTCTTAATTGAACTTACATCTCTCTCTCTCTCTCTCTCTATATATATATATATATATATATATATATATATATATATATATATATATTCTATTATATTAAGCATATTGAGTATTTCTTGAAAATTAAAAGGTACAATTAAAATGGCTTAATGTACAAACTTCTAATGCAATACCATACTTTACCAAACCATACCTTAAATAAGGTATGTTTTTATTGTACTTAAATAACATACCTTAAATAAAATTTGTTACTTATGTAAGTTGTCGAGTAAGAGTGTATTATCAATGGAAACCCTAATATCTTTATTTCTCGGTGTATATAAATGAAAACTCCAATGGAGATCGACGCCACCAAATGCCAGCCACCCACTCTGGAGATCGACGCCTCCAAATGCCACTGGTTCTTCTTTACCCATTTACCGCTTTATCTATAGGGTTTTAAAAGAAGTGTTTGGATCAGGATGAACACGATCAGGAAAAATAGTTTCCGACACAAAATACTTTCTTGCTGTTTTTCTATTTCTATTTGGAAATTTGTTTGTTTTTATTACAAAGATGAAATGGGTTAACCTGTTATTTAACTACCAAGCGATTAAATTGGCGAGCTACAACATTTTCTTTGTTTTATTGGCTTTTTATATAATCATTTTCAAAATCATGTAATTCATTAATTAATTTACTGGTGTTTAATTGTTACAGGTCTTTCATGGATTCAAAAGACCGAGGTTTACATAATATATGGATGTTTTTCTTTATCCAAGTTTCATTATTCTAATTTTTTTGGTCTGTATGAAATGTGAGCTTATGAGATGTTTTACATATAATCTTGGTTGATGAATAATTTTTTATGCATTCAAGGATTCAAAGAGAAGAGTTTCACATGGAATTTCGAAGATTACTCCCCAGCAAAAGCAAAAACAAGCCAAAGGTAAAATAGGTTTCGATTTTTGTTTTTATAATTTATAATTTATAATTTCTTTTTTAATATGAATACTGCTTGTACATGTCCGCTTATGGTCTTTGTAGTGGTGGTTTGTTCCTGCTTATTGTCTCACCAAGATGAGGTTTTTGTAGATTTGCACAACTTTGTTATGAAATGGATATGTAAGACTTGGTGACCTTACTAGGAATCTTTCTTATTGTCATAATTAGGTATGAAAATTTCAAAGACCTCAATACCACCATTTTCTGTAAACTAAAATCAACTCAACTTTGACTCATTCCATATTCTCCATTTTCGTGACTTAGTTCTCTTTAATCTGTTCTATGTTCAGTTATTCATGGGTAAAGTTGTCAAGATCCCCCAAATGAGAAATGACTTCATGCATCAGGTGAGCCAAAATATGAGGGGATAAATCACCAAAACTTGAGCTTGTTGCAAACAAGTCCATAACACATGTATATTTTAAGTCATTCACGACAAAAGATGAAATGTGATATGATATAATCTAAATGTTGTAGTATGTTGAAGCACTGATATTGATACATCAAGGATGTAAGGTCAAGCTCCATGAAAAACAGAAATAAAACAAAAGTTCTGAATAATTTTTTTTATGGTTGCAGGGATGTGAATAATTATGATTTTCCGAACAACAGGATCTTCTCAAACTTATGGAGGGAGACAATCAACCTCTACCCAATGGGGTGCTAGCTATTTGACTAGAAAGAAAAGGCCATGCCTGGCTAAAATCAAAATAAGGGATATATGTCTGTTGTGGCTCCAGACAACCAACAACAAGACATATCATCAGGGACAGGAGTGGGTCTTTGTTTTGCTTCAGGAAGCTGTAGCTCAGATTGCACAAGGGTAAAAGGGTAATTAGATTAAGTTATGTGGTTTTGTTATGATGTTTAAAGATTAAACAGAAAGCATTTATTAGAGCTCAATCTGAATTTACTATTTTTATTTTATTTTTGTAAGAATGGGTGCTTAAGTGATACTCTGTAATACATATTTTGATGCAGACACAATACTACACTCTAGAGTATTTCTCTGATTTTTTTTTAATAAATAGATTTAACTTTATGCCATAAGTATATTTCGACTCATACTGAGATGTCTGTTAATGTCTGTTAAGCTCAGGGGCGGACCTAGGGGTGGTCCATGGTGGCACCGACAACCACTAACTTTTCCGGCCGCAGTGGAAAATTTTTCGAAATTTTTATTTTTTATACTATCGTGCAACCCCTACTGTAAAATCCTGCGTCCGCCCCTGGTTAAGCTGATTAAAATATGTTAACAGACAAGGCTTTTTTAAAATTTTTCTCATCCAATAACATTTATATTTACTTTTTTAATGGATCAATGTGTGTACATTTTTGGCTAACAGGGATAAAGTATGTTGGTGACAAAAGTGAATGTTCTTAGGGAGATTAACCATGAAAACCTGGTAAAGAATTTGTTTGTTGGAATAGTTTGGGTTTTGTTATGGAAAAGTTTGATTTTTCAAAGGCATATTTGTCCAAATATTAGTGTAGTTATAGAATAAAAAGAATGATTAATTTGGAGTATGGAAGGGTTTTTATAAAAGGAAGGGGTATTTTGGAATAAAAGAAAAGTGTAGAAAAAGCATGAATAATTTGAGAAAAAATGATTTATGAAAATTACAATTTTATTTTATATTATAATTATAATTGATTATACACTTTCATCCCTATTAATTTTTATGTCTTGTAGTTGCTGACATGTTTGGTAAAATATTCTGATAGTAATAATTAATAATGTGGAAGAACTTAATCATATTTCTCTTGATCATTGTCCAATAGGCTCAAGTACCTTAAGGATGCCACCAAGCATCGAGAATGAACAATGTCAATATATGATATTTTTAAGCCAGGAATCAATGGTTCATAATTTAAATTGAGTCGGTTCTTAATTTTTCATGAAGTCAAAATCTAAACCGTGGATTTGAAATGTCTGACATTTTTTTTACTTTTTTTTATTTCAATATTTAAGTTTTATTAATATATAGATATTCTCAAGATTATAATGTGGGGCCACCCACCCATTAGTTTATTTTGGTTTTGATCTTGGTTTTAAAGCATTGAATTTAGTTTTGCCATTAAAGATTTAGACATGGAGTTTTTTTTTTTTTTTTTTAATTAAATTTGACCGATAAATGTTATAGAATATCAAAATAAGGATCAAAACTATACCTAGATTTTTATGGATGAAAACCAAGAAAAAACAACACATATCTATTGGTGTCAAAGCGAAATTAGTTAACTGATTTTGTGATCCATATTTGATAATATATATATACTAGCTGCTTAATTATGTAATTGTTTCCAACTTTTACAAAAGTTGAATTAGTTGTATTCAACAAACAAAATATACAACATATTTCATACAAGTAGTAGTTTATATGTGAGGATAATGACGAAAAAACCACTATATTTTGTCACATTTTCTGGTTTAACCATCAATTTTTAATAAGTTCCGAAGAAACCACCAATTTTTAGTAAAATGTTTCAGCACGACCACTTTTACCTAATAGAACCTATTTTAAATACGAAAAAAACACTATATTTTTCTAAAAGTTCGGTTTAACCACCAATTTATGGGTGGTTAAACCGAACTTTTGATAAAATATAGTGTTTTTTCTTACTTAAAATAGGTTTTAATAGGTAACAGTGGTCACGCTGAAACATTTTATCAAAAATTGGTGGTTAAACCGAACTTTTGGATTAAAAGTACAATTGTATTCAACAATTAAACAACCACACATTCTAATAAAAAAAAAGTTTTTTCCAAACCAAAACAATGTAATTTCTTTTAACCCAAAACAAAAATCGTACTTTATATAATACTAACCTAAAACAATAATATTTTATCATTTTCAATTGAAAACATTATATTTTTATTTTTAATAAAAAAAATTTACTTTAATTTTTAACCAAAAACAGTAACCAACTTTAATGCATGAACTTCCATTGATTGATTTTGATAAATGCACCCGTCGCTTAGCGCGGGTAAACGGCTAGTATATATATATATATATATATATATATATATATATATATATATATATATATATATATATATATATATATATGGGGGACAGTTCAAATAAAAACAGTAAATAATGTGAGAACGTAAAAACATTTTTTTATGTTATTATTCTGCAATGAATTTTGTATCGACAACTTTATGTCATTATTCAGCAAAGAATAAATGAATAGTCAAATGTTAAAATTAAAATTAAAATTAGAATTTACTACAAAAATGTATATATATAAGTTTATAATAGAATAATAACATTGTAATGAATATATGACTAATCGAAAGTTAATATTTATATTAGAATTACTTCAACAATACACATATACAAAATTCATTACAGAATAATAACATAAATATAGTGTTTTTAGGTTCTCACACTATTTACTGTTTTTATTTGAACTTACTTCTATAGGGGACAGTTCAAATAAAAACAGTAAATACTGTGAGAACGTAAAAACACTTTTTTATGTTATTATTCTGCAATGAATTTTGTATCGACAACTTTATGTCATTATTCAGAAAAGAATAAATGAATAGTCAAAGGTTAAAATTAAAATTAGAATTTGCTACAAAAATGCACATACATAAGTTTATAATAGAATAATAACATTGTAATGAATATATGACTAATCGAAAGTTAATATTTATATTAGAATTACTTCAACAATACATATATACAAAATTCATTACAGAATAATAACATAAACATAGTGTTTTTACGTTCTCACACTATTTACTGTTTTTATTTGAACTTACTTCATATATATATATATATATATATATATATATATATATATATATATATATATATATATTCACCTATAAATATATACAATATTTTCTGGAGTCAAAACATGTAGAGCTCACCAACAATTTTGTTGACGTATTTTAACATGTATTCTTAGGAAATTAAGGCAGGAACTCTACGCAAGGAGTATGGGTCGTCAAGTTATGTTTCTGTTATAAGTTATGTCTTATGTCCTCTTTTTGCGTCTATGAGGATTCGTAGTGAATCATGTAATAATGTAAGATATAAGTATGAGTTTGTGGTGTAAAACCTTAAGTGGATGCTTTAATGTTTAATATATGCTATGTGTTTGATGTTCGATCTAAGTCACCCTCCTGGCATTTCTACCGTCGGCTGGGGGTGTGACAGTTGGTCCGGTGGCTTACAAGCTCAAGTTATCTTAAGAAATCAACAAAGTTCATTACGCCTTCCATAAGAAGTGTCTCTGATGAGAACCTCGTCATTCCATTTGATGAGATCCAGGTCAATACTAAACATCACTTTGTGGAGGAACCAATGGAGATCATGGATCGAGACATCAAAAGCCTCAAAGAAAGTCGTATACTTATAGTAAAAGTCTGATGGAACTCTCGTAGAGGGCTGGAATTTACTTGGGAATGTGAGGATTAGATGCAACAAAAGTACCCATAACCGTTCAGTGGTGCTTCCCCCACTAGTGAAACAAAATAATAGTAGGACAAAGTAGCCTAGAACTTAATATTATCGGGACGAAATTCCCTTAACGGGGAGGTAATGTGACATCTTGGAATTTAGGTCAAAGACCATGGATGGTCAATTCACAGTAAATCTCTTTGTAATTTGACTCATTGAGTTTTATTGCATATTGTACTAGACATGAGTACTGCATATCATCCTCAAACGGATGGACATAGTGAAAGGACGATACAAACTCTTGTTGGGTTATTATGGATTGCGTCAATTGTATATTTTATGTATAGTCCATTTTATGTAACGGGTTGGGCCTGTCCACCCAATGTTTTAATGATTAGGGTTAGACTATACATAGTGCATGCATGCACCGTGTTTTGTATCGATTACATTATAACCCTATCATGCCTTTACAGTAACAGTTCTTTATCGAGCTCTTCTAAGGCATAGATTATAATCATTAAGTATGATTTGATCTTCATTCTTTGTGTTTGATTCTTATACATGTTCTTGAATCTATCGATCTACTTATTATTGTTCTAACAATTGGTATCAAAGCAGGAGATTGTGTAAATCATACACAATTCTTCTGTCGGGTGCTATTAGGGTTTTCCGCTTTTATTGGATATGTTCCAACCGTTTTCATTGATTGTAGATGCTGAATCTTGATCTTTATTTTACCCTAAACTCAATTTCAGTTTTACACATCTGGTTCTCACAGTTTTTATTGAATCAACAACATGAATGCAGAAGATCCTCATACTCTTGCCTTTAACCTATCCAACAATATTGGCTCCACAACCACAATCCCTATTCTATATCCACAAGACTATGAAGTATGGGCGTTACACTTTGAAGACTACGTCTTAGGTATCGAAGATCATGGAACAACAATATGGCAAGCTATAACAGAGGGTACTTTCATGCACATGGGAACAAGGAAAGTTATTAAAACCCAAGCAGAATACAATGCTCTTCTCATTACTGTTAAAGACATCCCTCAGGATGAAAAGGATAAATGGCTAAGTAACATCAAAGCAATGAGGATTATAAGGTTTGCTCTACCTCTAGACACGTTTCCTCTGGTGAGTTCCTGTGAAACTGCGAAAGAAATATGGTACAGGTTGAAAGAGCTATATTCCAGTGATGCAAATTTTGAACATTTTGTTCAAACATTGCTTCTTTCTGAGTATGGTGCTTTCGCTCAGAATTCTTATGAAAAGCTTGATCAGACTTTCAATCGTTTTAACCATCTTCTGAGTTGGATGCTTAAGTTCAAGATCAGACGTGAAATCATAGAGCAGAAAGTGACCTTCATGAATAGTTTGAGATTTGAATGGAAATCAGTTGTATCTACTGTGAAAGCTCATGAGCAATTCAAGAACTATTCTTTGGCGCAACCTGTGGGAATACTTAAATCCCACGAAGATGAGGTAAAAAATAAAGGAAAATCTGTTTCTGGCATGGGTTCGTTGGATCTTGTAGCAAAGGGCAAAAAGATTGTTGAAGAAGGTTCAGACTCGGATCTCTCCAATTGTGAGCTCTCAAAGGAAGAATATGCTTTTATGGTGTCCAATCCTAAAAGGTTCGCTAAAAAGAACTTTGGACACAACAAAAACAGAAACTGCAAGGGAAGTTACAGCTCAGAAAAGGTGAATGATGAGAGTATCAACAACTCTCACAAGGAGCAAGTAAAGAAAGAGAAGAAGCTTATGGGAGACTCCGGCTATGACTGCAACTATTATCATGGTAAAAATCATTTGGCTAAGGAATGCATGCTGAGGAGAATGAATGAGAAGAAATAAGAAGAAGATGATGAATCCTATTATCTCAGAAAGCTAGAGGAGGTTAAAAAGAAGAAAAATGCAGATAATGCTAAACTTGCTTTGATTGCGCAGGAACAAGATGACGAGTTCAGAAGAGTCGAAGTTTGGTCGACAGATTCGGAGGATAAAGAGGTTCACAGACCAACACATGGCAAGAGCTTCGTTGCGAAGACTGATCTCCCTGAATACGAGGTCGCAATGACACTTTGGAGCAAAGGGGATATGCTTCAGACAACTGCTTCGCTGCGAAACCTGTCGTTGAACTGATAAGTGAATATGAGAAGGTGATAATCAAGGTACACTCTATTCTTGAATCTCTAAATATTCCTGTCTCTCGGTATGAAACTGAATTAGATGATTTAAAATTACTGTCTCTAGTATCAGTGATAGTCTAAAAAGAACCCGTTTAAATAATACTAACTTAACTGATCAACTCAGCTGGGTTACCAACAAAAGTGAAGAAAGGAAGATGTGGGTTGAGAAGTTAGAGTCGGATTTATCTAGGTTTAGGGATGATTTAATTTATTCGCAACGAGACAGTTTAGGGCTTTTGAAACAACAAAACATTTTTTGTTTGATTGTTGAATGTCTTTACTTTAATATCACTCAGCTGCATATTGATTGTGAAATAGGGAAATATATACATAAAATGATTTTTCCCTTCCTCGAATTAAAAGATGATGAAATTGATGCAGACTGTTACAAATGCGAATCTATTGTCTCTTCTGGCGATATCTCTGATTCTTACAGAGTAGGACTAGACAAAATTGAACCATATATACAGTCCAAAGAACATAAAGAAATGTTAAAACAAGTTTTGTATGAAAAAGATAAAGATAAAATTAAATCTGATACTGTACAGAAATTTGACTATTTATGCACTAAATTGAGTTCAGAAAACACACTTAATGTTGAAAATGCGTGTGAATTTGATGATGATAGTGACATGAGTGAGATTTCTGTGGAGGATGAGGTTGATTGTTCAGAATTTGTAAAAAGTGAACCTGAATCTGCGAAAAAGTTGATTTCTAAAAATTTAGTTGAGTATGTTCACATTTCTGAAAATAGTTCAAAAGTTTTAAAAGAAAAGGCAACTGTTTTTCCAAAGGTTCATATTGTTCCGAACTAGGTTTTCGTAACTTCCGGACTTAACAAAAATCAGGCCATAGAACTACCGTCCCTCGTAGAAGAAGACAACACTAATGGGTGCGACGGATATTTTTGGTCTGCCCCCATTGACAATGCAGATGAAACCAAAGGTCTCTCAGTAATAACCTCTAGGAAAACGAAGGGAAGATATGTGGCAGAACCTCTGAACAAGGTCAACTCAATCTACGAGAAAGGAAGTCCGAGTGAAACCAAAAATTTCCAATTGATATGTCGTCAGAAAAGGCTGAAACACCTATGAGAGAGTAGAAACTTAGGGCTAGTTATCATAAGTCTGCTGAGCAAGTTGTGGCTCAGAAACATCAACAAAATGCTAGATACAATAAAAATCTAAAAGAAAGAAAGCATTTCTGGAGATCTAAAAATCCAAACTTTGTCTATCAAGAATGATGTGCAAAACCGAGTGCGAAAGTCTCTTCAAATCAGAATCTTAAAAGTTTTTCAAAACCCCAGTCTACTTTTCCACCGGTTTCAAAAACAAAAGCTTTTCAAAAACCCACGCTTTCATAACAAGCAAAACCTTTTGAGAAAACAAAGCCTATTTTCTCTTCAAAATCTAATGTTTCTCAATCTTCCAATGTATCGAAAGATATAAAGGGAAAAGGAAAGATTGTTTCAGAGTCAAAAGTTCCTATCAAACACTCTGAAACACATTTGAAAAGGATGAAAAGAAGGTTGAGAAAAATGTTGCCAAGCAACAAATTAAAGATAAGCAAAGAAAAACTTCATTTAAAAGGAATCGTAAAGATGACAGGATCGTTGTTTTAAAAATCACAAAGAGAGACAATTCCACTTTGATTAAGCATTCTTGTTTGGTTGATGAAGCAATTACTTTTCCTGTTTCTGTGAAAACCTCACGTAGACCTAAACAACTTTGGGTTCCTAAATCTCTTTGATTTTTGTAGGTGATTCGTGACGAGCAGTTTGACTCCGAATGGTACATTGATAGTGGTTGCTCGTGTCATATGACAGGAAGGAAGGAAGAGTTGAGAGAGTTCAGATTGCTGAAGGATGGAGGGAGAGTTAAATTCGGAAATAACTCACTCGGTGAATTCATGGGATATGAAATGATTACGAATGGGGAATTTTTCATTCGAAAGGTAGCCTACGTGGAAGGTCTGCAACACAACCTAATTAGTGTTTCTCAATTGGTTGTAGGTACTGGATTAAAAGTATCGTTCGATGATGAGGGATCTGAGAATATCGAAAAGGAGACCAAAACAGTGCTTCTGAAATCCAAACGAAAAGGCGAGATGTATGCATTAAATCTAAACCCTATCAAAGGAAAGCATGCCATCTGCCTTCTTACAAAAGCATCTTCGAATGATACTTGGCTCTGGCACCGAAGGCTCTCGCATCTCAACTTCAAGGACAGTAATAAACTCGTACTTGGTGATCATGTGCGAGGACTTCCACTTTTAAAGTTTGATAAGGAACATCTTTGTGCAGCCTTTGAACTAGGGAAGCAGAGTAGGAAAAGTCATCCAACAATCGTGAACACCAAAGTAATCGAACCACTTGAAGTTTTGCATATAGATCTTTGTGGTCCTTCGGCTATTGAAAGCATTGGTGGTAACAAATACATTATTGTAATTGTTGATGATTTTTCCAGATTTACCTGGGTATATTTTCTTAAACAGAAATCAGAAACCACTTACAAGCTCAAGGATTTTATAAAGCAGATAGAGCTTCAACTACGAAAGCCGGTTCGTAACATTCGCAGTGACAATGGCTCGGAATTCAAAAACCAATCGTTTGAACAATTCCTGACTGAAAAATGAGTAACTCACAACTTCTTAGCTCCTTACACTCCTCAATAGAACGGGGTCGTTGAAAGACGAAACCGGTCTCTATGCGAAGCTGAGAGAACCATGCTATCATTTGCGTATATGCCGCTTTACTTCTAGGCTGATGCTATTGGAACCGCCTGCTTCACACAAAATCGATCTCTCCTAAATAAAAGATTTTTTTTACTCCCTGTTGGGTATTTTGTGTTGCGTCATGGGCTTAGTTTGTATATCCGGACTGGGCCTGTCCATCCGTGATTAGTGATTAGAGTTAAGCTATAAATAGTGCATGCATGTATGCCTTAGATACGCTCGTAATTATTATCATTATTGCTTTTGTAACCCTAAACACCTCTACAGTCGAAGTTCTTAATCGAGCTCTTCTGAGGTGTTAAAGCTTAATCATTCAACATCAGTTAAACCACTCCTGTGTTCTTCATTACGTCGTTTATTGTTTTTCTGCTTAGAATCTATCAATCCTACTAGAACTTTATTCTAACAATTGGTATCAGAGCAGGAGACTGTGTGATTAATACACATTCCTTCTGTTTGAAGAATTCTTTAGGGTTTCCGCTTTTATCGACTATAAAGAAGCCGTCTTCTTCTTTTTGACGGTAACTCTTGTGTTTGATAAAACCCTAATCTCAGGTTTACAGGTCTGATTCTAGCAATTCTAAGGAAAGTCTCACCATGTCTCACGACGATTCTCAAACTAATCCCATCAACATCTCCAACAGCATTGGATCCACAACAAGGGTTCCCATTCTTTACACTCAAGACTATGAAGTGTGGGCGCATCACTTTGAAGATTACGTAGTTGGATCTGAAGATAATGGTTATCTCATCTGGGAAGCTATCACACTTGGGCCGTTTGTTCACTCTGGAACGAACAGGACTGTGAAAACTCAAAAAGAATATAATCAGCTTGTGGCGGACGTAGATAAGATGTCACGGGATGAAAAGGACAAGGTGCTATGTAATGTGAAAGCAATGAGAATGATCAGATTCGCGTTGCAATCTGACACTTTTCGGTTAGTTGGTTCATCCACGACGACTAAAGAAATATGGGATAGGTTAAAGGAACTCTACTCAACCGATGAGGATCTAGAACACTCAATCCAAACCTTGTTGCTCTCAGAATTTGGAGTTTTCGAACAGAAACCTGAAGAGAAACTGATACAAACCTTCGATCGCTTCAATCATCTCCTTAGCAAGATGATCAAGTATGGTATTGAAAGAAAATTGATCGAGCAAAAGGTAACCTTCATGAGTGGCTTAAGACCAGAATGGATGGCAGTGGTTTCAACAGTGAAGGCTCACGAACAATTCAAATCGTACTCGCTAGCGAAACTGGTGGGTATACTTAAATCCCATGAGAGTGTGGTAACCAAGGAGGCGAAGATATTTTCGGGTGTGGGATCGCTGGCCCTTGTCTCAAAAGGAAAAAGTGTTGCAGAAGAAGAGGAGGATCCGGATATGTCTGAGTGTGACCTTACAAGCGAAGAATATGCAATGATGGTCACCAACCCAAAGAAGTTTGCATGAAGGAAGTTCCCTGTCAATAAGAACCGAAACTGGCAAGGAAGTTATAGTTCTGAGAAGGAAAAAGAAGAAACGAAAAGTACCTCTCAAAAGGATGACGACAAGAAGGAAAGCAAGCTTGCAGGAGACTCTGGATTCGACTGCAATTACTGTCATGGCAAGAACCACTTTGCCAAAGATTGCATGTTAAGGAAAATGGCTGAGAAAAGGGATGGCGAAGATGATGAGGCGTATTACATGCAAAAGTTGGAAGAAATAAAGAAAAAGATGGCAACTAATAGTTCAATGAATGCCTTGATTGTGCAGGAAAATGTGGATGAAGATGAGTTCGGTGGCGTTGAAGTCTGGTCAACCGATTCTGAGGATGAAGAAGTGCGAAAACCCACACATGGAAGAGCTTATGTGGCGAGAGATACTGGTTCGGCTGGAAAATGTTTGATGGTTACAGCTGGAAGATCAACCGAAGGTGAGCTTAAGGAGCCGAACCTGACAGAGGACAAGTGCTTTGCAGCCAAGCCCGTGAGTGAGAAGATCAACGACTATGATCGGCTGATCAAAAAGGTACAATCCATCCTTGAATCACTTAAAGTTCCTGTAACAAATTATGAAGAAGAATTAAATGAACTAAAATTTAAATTTTCTAACTTAAGTGGTAATCTCATGCAAACTCGCTTAGCGAATTCTAACCTAACTGACCAACTCAGCAGGGTGTCTTCGAAGAGTGAGGAGAGAAGGATGTGGATTGAGCTGAAGGAGACAGAGTTAAATAGGGCTAAGGATGAGATTATTTATTTACAACGAGACAATTTAAAGTTTTTAAAACAGCGGAATGTTTTTTGCTTATTTGCTAAACGCTTATATACGAATATTGCTCAGTTGCACTTAAATTGTGAGATAGGGAAAAAGATTCATAAGATGATCTTACCCTTCCTTGAATTTAAGGAGGATGAAGTCATCACTGAATGTGAATCTATAATGTCCTCAGAAGAGACTTCCATCACTTATAAAATCGGACTAGACAAGATAGAGACCTTTATTGACTCTAAGGAACATAAGTGTATGCTCAAAAATCTTTTAGATGAAAATGATAGGTTGAAAATTAAGTCCGAGACCATTCAATCATTTGACTCGTCTAACGCCAAATTAATTTCAGAACATAAAATGAATATAGAAAACACGTCTGAATTTGATGAGGAAAGTGAGATGAGCGAAATCTCAGTAGAAGATGTGGTTGATTGCTCTGAATTTATGAAGAGCGAAACCGAGAATGAAAACCACTCATATCTGAGAACTCGGTTGAATATGCTCGCCTGTCAAAGGACAAGCCACATAAACTCAAAGAGAAAGCAATGGTCTATCAGAAAGTTCAAACAATGCCAAATCAAGTATATGGTGTTACATGGGTCACTGAAAAACAAACAGCAGAATTGAAAATCTTGGTAGACAAAGACAATGCTGAAGGGTGCGACGATTATTTCTGGTCCGCTCCTATCGATAATGCAGACGAAACTGTCGGCTTATTTGAGCAAACCTCGTGGAGGGTAAGAGGTAGATATGTTGCATAACCCATCAACAAACCCTCAAGTTTTGACAAACCAAGCACGAGTGGAACAAAAGAGATACCAGAAGAACCAAAAAAGGCATCTAATGTACTTTCCAAGACATCCAAAGCTTAAAAGGAGAAGCCAAAATCAAGCTTCAATATTCATAAATCTCAGAAGCAGCTGGCGGAACAGAAACGCCAAAGAAATCAGAGGTATATGAAGAATCTGAATGAGCGAAAACGATATTGGCAGTCTCAAAACCCTAACTACGTTCCTTCCAAGAAAGAGACAAACGTCAAGAAAAATGACAAGCCAAACCGAAAGGAAAGTTTTAGCCCAAGCTCCTTTTATTCCAATGCTAAGAGCCGAACATCCAGTTTCGGTTCCAACACCAGAGCCGTGAACCGAACATCCAGTTTCGGTCACACCTTCGAGGCTAATAACCGAAAGTCAAGCTTCGGTCCTTCTTACTACCAAAGAAAACCGAATTCGGTAAAGGACATCAAAGGAAAGGGAAAGCTTGATTCAGATTCTGATATTAATAATAAGAAAAAGTCAGCTAACCCTAGGATTCAAAAATATATTCACAAACCATCCAACAACAAACCATCTGAAACACCACAATTTAAACAAGATAAAAACAAAATCAAGGTGTATACAATCAAAAGAAAGAACGAAACCACTCTAATAAAAAGAACTTATATGGTTGATCTTTTTGTTGCTATTCCTTTTTCTGTAAAAGACTCACCTGGACCCAAGAAACTTTGGGTTCCTAAATCTGCTTGAATTTGCAGGTTATAAGTGACGAGCAGTTCGATGACGAATGGTACATAGACAGTGGCTGCTCACGTCACATGACAGGAAGGAGGGAAGAGCTGAGGGAGTTTCGGTCCCTTAAGGATGGTGGATGTGTGAAGTATGGAAATAACTCTTTTGGCACAATCAAAGGATATGGAATGATAACCAACGGAGACTTCACGATTCGAAAAGTGGCTTATGTAGAAGGGTTGCAGCACAACCTCATCAGTGTATCTCAATTGGTTGTGGGAACTGGTTTGAAGGTTTCATTCGATGATGAGGGATCAGAAATAATTGAGAAGCAATCCAAAAGAGTTTTATTGAATTATGAACGCAAGGGAGAGATGTATCCTTTAAATCTCGACCCAATTCGAGGAAAACCATCAATATGCCTGCTGTCCAAGGCGAACTCTGATGATAGCTGGTAATGGCATCGACGCCTATCGCACCTGAACTTCAAAGACATTAATAAGTTGGTGCTTGCTGATCACGTTCGAGGCCTTCCTCTTCTCAAGTTTGATAAGGAACACCTATGTGCAGCGTGCGAGATGGGAAAACAAAGCAGAAAGAGCCATCCTACACGTATCAATACAAAGATTGTTGAAGCTCTTGAACTTCTGCATATTGACTTATGTGGACCTTCGGCTATCGAAAGCTTCGGTGGTAGTAAGTTCATTCTTGTCATTGTAGATGATTTTTCACGCTTCACCTGGGTTTTCTTTCTTAAACAGAAATCAGACGCGACTCCCAAGTTGAAGACGTTCATCAAGCAAGTGGAACTGCAGTTGCGAAAGCTGGTCAGCAATATTAGAAGCAACAATGGGCTAGAATTCAAGAATAAAGACTTTGAGGATTTTCTGGCAGAAAAGGGGATATCTCACAACATTTCGGCCCCCTATACACCACAGCAGAACGAAATTGTTGAAAGGCGAAACCGTTCATTATGTGAGGCAGCCCGAACCATGCTAAGCTTCGCTTCTCTTCCGCTATACTTCTGGGCTGATGCAGTTGCAACCGCGTGTTATACTCAGAACCGATCCTTACTTAACAAACGATCCTCCATCACTCCGTATGAGATTCTGAACAATCGAAAACCCAACGTTAAGTTTTTCCACGTGTTCGGTTCAAGGTGCTTCATTTTCAACTCCAAAGAGAACCGAAACAAGTTTGACGTCAAAGCCGATGAAGGAATTTTTCTTGGTTATTCACTCACTTCAAAGGCATACAGAGTTTTGAACAAACGCTCCAAACGTATTGAAGAAACATACTATGTAACCTTTGATGACAACTACACGAAGAAAGTTCAAAGAAGCGAAAGTGCCTTGGGGAAAATATTTCCTGAATCAGGACAAGTCTCGGTTCCTATTTCCAACTTGTTTGAAGAGTACATAAGGCTATTTGATGCACTAGAGAAGGCTATACACTCAGAGGCGAAAGCAGCAGACAACAAAATCGACAATCTGAAGAAGATCATTGATGAAGCTGCAAAAGAAATAGAAAATGAACCTCCTAAACCGACTGGTGGTCAACCCTCAACTGACCCTCCAAACAACGGCTCAACGTTCAAGGGGGAGGGTTCATCTGCACCAAAAACAACCGATCTGTCTTTCGAGGGGGAGAATCCAACTCCATCCCCAACCAATGATAGTCAAATCGAGGGGGAGAATCCAACTCCAACACAGGAGGAGAATTCTGAACCTGACAAGGGATACGCTTCGCTATTTGAGGGGGAGAATGAGAATACAAATGACGAAGGTGATCAATCAGAACTTGAAGAAGAGGTAAATGCAGAGTTGGATCCAGCCTATGACCCTAATTACCCTCCTCTAACGAAATGGACTAAGGATCATCCCAAAGCACACATTATTGGTGAATCATCTGAACGAGTTCTCACACGTTCTCAATTGAAAGCGAAACAAACTGCATTATTCTCTAATGTTGAATTCTGTATGTTTAATTCGTTTCTCTCCAAAGTCGAACCGAAAACGGTTAATGCTGCACTTGATCACGCTGATTGGGTGTAAGCTATGCAAGATGAACTCCATGAGTTTGAACGTAATCGAGTTTGGAGGCTGATTCCCACTCCAAAGGATGCTTCAGTGGTCGGCTTAAAATGGGTCTTCAGGAATAAGTTGGATAAAGAGGGCAACGTCATACGCAATAAGGCTCGGTTGGTGGTGAAGGGATATTGCCAAGAAGAAGGGATAGACTATGAGGAGACCTTCGCTCCTGTAGCAAGGTTGGAATCAGTTAGAATCTTTCTGGCATATGCTGCTCATACAAACTTCGAAGTTTTCCAAATGGATGTGAAATGTGCTTTTTTAAATGGAGAACTAGAAGAAACGGTGTATGTTGAGCAACCACCTGGGTTCGTAAACGAGAAATACCCTGATCACTGATATGTGTTGGACAAAGCTGTATATGGTCTGAAGCAAGCACCAAGGGCCTGGTATGAAACATTGACTCGCTTTCTTAAAATTTCGAAATTTAAGCAAGGTTCGGTTGACCCAACCTTCTTCCGAAAGAAAGAAGGCGAACATCTAATGATAGTTCAGATTTATGTCGATGACATCATCTTCGACTCCACGAATCCTAGCTTAACAGCTGAATTCAGGAAGTTGATGGAGACTAAATTTGAAATGAGCGCAATGGGTCCAATTAACTTTTTCCTTGGATTGAATATAAGACAGGGACCAGAAGGAATATTTATCAACCAGGAGGCCTACACGAAGAACTTGCTGACGAAATTCGGTATGACGGGAGATTCAAAGGTGAAGGTTCCCATGGCGTTTGGCACAAAATTAACACCATCTCTGGAAAAACCTGCTGTTGACGTAACACTCTATCGTCAAATGATAGGGTCTCTTATGTATCTAACAACTAGTAGACCGGACATTATGTTTTCTGTTTGTTATTGTGCCAGGTTTCAAGCAAAGCCAAGAGAACCTCACATGGTGGCAGTGAAAAACATTTTTCGTTATCTGAAGCGAACCTCTTCTCTCGGTCTTTTGTACCCTGCTAGATCCGGATTATTTATTCAAGCCTTTTCTGATGCCGATCTTGGAGGATGTGGTCTGGACCGAAAGAGCACAACGGGAGGATGCCAATTCCTTGATGGTAAACTAGTAAGCTGGCAGTCCAAGAAGCAAACCTGTGTGTCTCTTTCAACAGCCGAAGCTGAGTACATAGCTGCAACATCCTGTACCTCACAAGTGATATAGATACAAAGCCAACTAAGAGACTACGGACTGAGTATGAAGAAAATACCCCTCTATTATGACTCTAAAAGCGCGATAAGAATATGTCACAATCCAGTGCAACACTCAAAGACAAAGCATATTGCACTGAGATACCATTTCATCAAGGACCATGTTGAAGATGGAAACGTGGAAGTACATTTCGTTCGGTCCTCTGATCAACTGGCTGACATCTTCACTAAAGCCTTACCAGAAGCAAGCTTCAATAAAATTCTACAAGGATTGGGAATGATGGAAGCAGAGTCGGTACCGAATCCTCAAACATCTCTCTAAAAAATTAGACAAGCGAAATAGAGCGAACGTTCGGTCTATTTCGGTTCCGGATTTATCGGGAACCGAAATGAACCGAACGCTCGGTCTATTTCGGCTCCATGATTTTCGGGAACCGAAATGAACCGAACGCTCGGTCTATTTCGGCTCCGGAATTTTAGGGAACCGAAATGAACCGAACGCTCGGCTTATTTCGCTTCATTATTTTATGGTTTGATTTCGGTTATATACTTTGTAAACTTTCTTTTAACTCTTTTTCTTGCTATGTTTTATTCTTATTCCTAAAGTTTTTAACATTAATTTTGTTTTGTTTCTTTTTATGTTTTTATTATTTTTCAGAAATTTCAAAAATCCAAAAATATTTTGTTTTTATTTTTTTTTCAGAAAATTCAAAATTCCAAAAGGTTTTATTTTTTATCTCCTGATTATTTTCTGATTTTTGTTTTGTTTTGTTTGTTTTGTTTGTGTGGTTTGTTTGTCTCTGTTTATTCTCTTTACCAGGTACCAAGTACATTGTTGATACATACGGCTGGAGATAGGGCAGGTATGACCATTTTCAGATGAACTAGTCAAGTGTCCCTAGAAGCATGTTGTTGCATGTAGACCAAAGCCTCTACGACTATGAGTAAGGCCTTAATGATTCGATCGATACATATCGTTTCTTCCCAATTAGGCTGCTAATTTAACTCAAGTCATGAGCTACCTTACTCTTCTCAAATGAGTTAAGAGTTTTCTGCTTTATCACTTTCATATAGCAGGGGTACTTTCAGTTCCTTAACCACCTACTCTACATTCTCCATCAACTTTCATTTCACAAAGGTAACCCTTGAGACTCTCGGATATTACCACTGAGGTTTATGGTTACATCCAATATGTGTTTATGATCTTAGATGCGTACACCACGTGCTAAGTGAGACCCAAAATCCAACACTAATAATGAATTGATGGTGAATATTTCTATTCAAGATCTCACTTGTTACCTATCAAAATCTCATTTTATTTTTGAGTGGTCTTTATGAAATTGTCTAACACCAAGGCATTTCTACCCAAAAAGATCCAGTTTGTTTTTTGTTTTTGAGATTTTATAACATCATAAGTCACACCTAAATATATCCAACCTACTTGTTCAATAGACCATATCGGTCTCACAAGTACTGTAACACCCAGAATCAGAAAGACCAAGAAAAGAAAGGAAAAGCTCTAAGTCAAGGAGTCAACTCGTCGAGTCTAGGGAAGAACTCGACGAGTTGGAGTGGGATCCGAGTTATAAAATAAGTGACCGACTCGGCGAGTCGGCGAGTGGACTCGGTGAGTCTGGTCTGGACGAGAAAAGCCCTAATCTTAGGGTTTGCACCCTATTTAAAGGACCTTATGTCCTCTCCTCAGCCCCCCTTGTCGACCAGAAGCTTCTTTAAGCGATTCCAAACCCTAATTTGAGTAAGAGGAGGAGGAAAGTGAAATTGGGGCTTTTGCAAGAGGAAGATTTGGAGGATTTGACCACTAAGGAGCTGGAGGATTCAGCTCTTTGGTTGTGAGCATCAGTTTGAAGGTAACAATCTGTCACTTTGCCTTTGTTGCTTCTAGATCTTTTCTTGGATGATGTTTTGGGGCCATTTTTGGCATGTAAAGGAGCCATTTCGAGTTAGAAGTCCAGATCTGAGGTTGCTACTTTAGATCTAGGCTTGTCCTGGTCCGAAAACCCGTAAAGTATCAGCCCTTGGTGTGTTGGTGAAGCATGTTTGTCTTAAACCCTAGCCCTAGAGAGTTTTAAGCCTATAGCTCCTTGGTTTCACGTAAAGTTTGCAACTTTACGTGAAGGATGGGCCTTAGAAGAGTGGATCTACAGTTTGGAGCCCCTACATGACTCGAAAAGCCACTATATGGTTTAAGAACTGAAGCGACTCGGCGAGCCATATGGGTGGACTCGGCGAGTTGTATGAAGATGGGCAGGAACTCGACGAGTTGGAAGAACAACTCGGCGAGTCTGTTGAAGATTGCCTAGGACCCGACGAGTCTGTTCTTAGACTCGACGAGTCGGGTTGCAGAACCCCCAACCTCTTCTGTTTAAGACGCATATCAGTGAGTTGAGCGGTGACTCGGTGAGTTGGACAGGATGGGACTCAGAGATCGTTGAACTCGACGAGTCCTAGGGTGACTCGGCGAGTTGGGTAGTATTTTGAGAGCTTCTGAGTTTAAGGACTCGGCGAGTCTTCGGGTTGACTCGGCGAGTCGAATCAACTGGAAGGTTGACTTTAACCAGGACTTTGACTTTAACCAGAGTTGACTTAGTTTGACTTCTAGAGTTCAGTTTGGAACTAAGTGTTATATTGATAATAGTAGCTCGGGGAGCTAGAGGAGATGCGGTTCAGAAAGTTGTCAGACAGCAGCCAGAGGATTATCAGCAACTTCAGCAGTTTGAGGTGAGTTTCCCTTTGTGTGAATGGGTCTACGGCCACAATGTCGGCCCATGTAGTTGTGAGTAGGAAGACCCGGGGGATAGCCCTAGGCACTGTTTGCTAGCATGATATTCAGGACCAAGGTCCAATGTCGGGCGGGTGCCCAAGGAATGGTTTGCATGATAGAGTATACTTGTTGTCTGTGTGATACTTGTTGGATTAATGTCTAAGTCCATAACTATATTTGGTATGTACTTGACCCGACCCGGCATGGTCCATTTGGGTTGCACTTCACCGGCACAATTTATATGGATAGTCTTTTGAGAATAGTATATTTATGATTTATATTAATATATTATAAGTTCTAATATATTAATATGGAATCATATTATTTAATTAGTATTGATCAAGAATTAATTTAGAATTAATTAAGTGATCAAAAAGAACTAATTAAATATGGACTCTTATATATATGGAATGGGCCAAGTTCATTTAGGTTGGGCTAAACTTTCATGGATGGTCCATGGAGCTTTTAACCCATGGATCCTATGTAAATGAAAGGTCATGGGTATTAGGGTTTACATGGATGTAACCCTAATCCTCCATAATATATAAAGGGGTCATTGGCTCACAAAATTGGTACAAGTGTGTGAAAATAAGAGTGGGCCGATTTTAGTGTGCATACATATTCTCTCAAGTTCTTCCAAGGTGTTTTGGTGATTTGTGATTCCATTTGAGGCTTCCACACTACTGGGGCTAAGATCTTAAAGCTTGAAGACATCAAGCTACATCAAAAGGTATGTCATCTAACTAGAACTTTGTAGTATAGGTGCTTCATAATATGCTAGTTATGATGAAACCTTGGAATAGTTAATATTTGCATGTCTAATAGAGAAAACATAGATCCAAGGTTTATAGGGTTGCATGTACACCATAGGAGTGTTAGAATGCTCAAAATCCAACAGTGGTATCAGAGCCTGGTTGTTTTCTGTTATATTGATGCAAATGTTTTATTTTCAAGTTGAAAAAAAGGAAAAAAAAACATGACGTTTGTCAAATTTTAAGATAATTACTTGTTTTGTGAAAAACGAATTATTTGTAAAATTTGAATCATTTGTTATATGAGTTGAATTAGGTCAAATTTAGTAAAAGATAAAATGATATGATTATTTTATTAGTTTTAAAAGTTTGATCTAAATGTTTTAAGGAGTTACATATTTTGTCATAAAATTTTGGAGCTCAAAAGTTTTTTTTTTTTTTTAAAGTTGTGATCTTAAGGGTTTTTGAAACTTCCATAAGTTATGGATATGAAAGTTTTTTTTTAAAAAAAAAAAAATTTGATTCAAAATTTTTATGGAGTGACAAAATTTGGTGTTAATGTTTTAAAAAATTCCATAATTTGTTCTTAAGTTATGGAACATGGAAAGTTTCATCATAAAACACCATTGATTCCATAAGTTATGGAATCCAAAGGTTTTCAAGAATTACAAAACTTGCCCCTCAAGTTTTGGAATTTGAGAAAAGTTTTTTTTGAAAAAAAAAATTGAATTCTAAAACTCTTGGGTTCATAACTTAAACAATTAATTAAATGGTTTTAATTTTGAGTTTAATAATTGGAATTATGATGTTTTGTTGAATAGTTCAAATTAACTCTTATGGACTTTATTAATAGTTAATTAAAGCGTTTAATTAAAAGAGTATTATTAATCCATAAATATATGGTTTGAGTTTAATTAAATTAAAAGTCTAGTTTAATTAATAGATTAAACCACCAAGTATTTTAAATGTCTAAAATACACCCTTATACTATTATAATATTAAAAGTTTAATATATTATATGTATAAAAGCAAGTCGTCTTACCATTAGTAGGCCTCATTCACGAAGCCGGTCTATAGGGGGGGTATAAGGTTACTGCCAATAAAATGGCAGTTTAATGGGTGTCCACTCTCACTCACCGCTTCCTTGACCGACGGAGGGTCGTTAGCCGAACAGGTAGGACAAGGACTATAATTCTCCCTTCATTATAAGTATAATGATAAATACTAACTAACTAAACACTTATAAATTCCCAATCTTAGTTACTTAGGAAAATGTGAATAAGGTGCTAATCCATGAAATTACACTTTGCACTTTGTTTAAGCTGTTAGTGGAGCGTGTGTTGTTAACCGGCACACTAACCTGGACTTAACAAGGTAGGCAAAGGGTAACTTAATGTTTATCATAGTATCGTTGGAGCGTGTGTGGTTAACCGACACATCGATTGAGGGGTAAATATTAAGGGTACCAAATATATTTGCATGGTTACTTCACACCTTGTTTTGTGATCCTCGGCATCCCAGTCACAAAACCTGAAGGGCACACTCGAGATTGAAACATGCCATTGAAAAGTTCAATGAATCTCAAAAGAATCTAGGAGTTTCAAAACCAATTAAAACCTAATAATACATTTCGTTTATCTTGGTGGAAATTGGTGAATCGTCATTCACCTACCTTCAAATATTTTATAGCTTGGATTACGGCATCCCTCTTCCAAGTTATAAAATAGTTTTTTGGGTCCTAGCCTTAATATATCATATTGGGTGTTATATTAAGGACTTAAATCAACTTTACGTGAATTTCTCCCATTGTTGATTTCTGGTTTAGACAACAATAATCTTCCCAAACCAAGATTTCCTAATGAATATGACTTCCCGAGTTTGGCTCATGGAAGTCATACTTCTCTTCCTCCACCTCCTCCAATTTTTCTCCCTAACCCACAAGTTCAAGGCCACTCAAGCCCTAATGACAAGCAAGGTCTATGTGTGATCACATCTTAGAGATGAAGTCACATACTGACAAGCCGGGAGAGTTGGGTGTCAAAGTCTTGAGAAAGTTGGATGTTCAATCACTTTCTAAGTCACATAGTGAGTTCCTTTGGGACTACTATGAAACAGACTATGACATGAACCTTAATGATCATATCTATTTGCTTGGTGCAGCTGAATCAGCAATGATTTGGAACGATAGTAAAGCAAATTTGATTAGAAGATCAACTTCACAAAAACTTTATGGACAGTGACAATGGTGACACTGGAAATCCAGAAAAAGCATTCTCTTTCCAATGGAAAGGGATTGGCCATAGTCAACCCGGTTGACCAAATGGTAAAGAGAAAGGCTAAGTCTGAGATAGTCCTATTACCAAAGGGTCCATATGTTTATTTTGCCAAAGGAAGGGGCGTTGATTGCAAAGCTGCCAAATTTACCTAAGGATGTTAAAGTCAACAAGTTTGACTCTACATCAGGTAGAGCCCATTATCTAACTCTGTTAAGTTCTATTCTGAGATCCTCATTACATGATGTGACTGGGTCACATGTTGATGTTTTAAGAATCAAAGAATAGAGAGAAATCTTAAAGGAAGTATATGCTGATTCTGATCGCGAAGGTGGATTTCGATCGCATCAGAATTTTGAGCAGTTGCTTAAGAAGTTATGATATATTGCTAAGGAATAGATAACAACAATTTTCCATGTGGATTGTAAGGATAAGTTTTTCCGCAAAGTTTTAAAATAAAAGAAAATTGTTTAATTTTATTTATTTGAAGTATCCTTACAATGGCATTTGTGGAAAATTGTTGCTTATATGATTCCACTGACAACAATATTGGAAAATGGATTTGATTCTTTCATTTGTGGTAGTGTCTAAATTTACCAAATCAAGAAGTTCCTCATCACCCAAGTTTCAATTGGATCGAAACTTGGAATCATGCAAGTTGAATAGTATGATGAATGAGAACTTTCAAGCATTGGAAAAATCAAGACTAATTACTTGTTCACATGGATGTGTGAGTCAAGTGAAGGACTAAAGGGATCGAGTACACATTCTTGTGCACTGGTCATGTCCACCACAAAGCTCGTTAAGACTATTTGATTTACTAAAGTTTAGTAAATATGGTTATACTTACAAGTTTAAGTATAATTCTGAAACATTGGAAAAGTCTCAATGTATGGCAGAACGAATGGGAAGAATCAAATTAGGCAGAAAGATAAAAGTTTCTCAAATCTGAAAAGATGGGAGAGTACTTTAGTATTATGTTTTTGATCATCTTAATGATTTAGAAATCATATCACAATTAGTCCTCTAAAGGTCATCTTAGTGCATTCTTATGACTAATAAGAGGAGTCATGAATTGTTGAAATGGTTAGATCAGGAAGATGAGTCATACTTCGTTCCAAAACAATTCTTAGAGTCATACTCCAAGATTGTAACTTGAGTGACATATCTTAAAGAAAGGTTTAAAACACCTGTCAAATGTAAGAGTAAAAGTGTCCTACTCTTGTACATTTGAAATTGGTAAGTTGTGATGTTTTGGATAAAACAAAGACCAACTAAGGCCAATTGTGTGAAGTGTTTGTCTTGATAAAGAATCTGCACTATCTCTTGAATATTTGGCAAGATAGTCTTATATGTCAAGAGGATAGTGGGAGTCTTAAAGATCCTAAAAAGAATTTCAAGAACTAATCAAGAATAAAACCTGAGGTTCTTCACTAGCACACGACTTGAGGTTTATAACCTATCATGTTGACATATTCTGTGCCCATTCCAGTTAAAGTTGGCTTTGCATAGGAGTTCTGAAAGTTCTCAATTGGTTGCATAACAACTTGGAAGCAATGGTAGGCCCTGTACTGCCAGGTGGCAAGAAGTTAAGATTGCATAAGTTCAGTCCATATGAGTTTGGATTTGTCATTATCCTTGTCTTGTGACTATGGTTTTGACGATTCACATGGATAAGAACACATACACCATAAAATCTAAGGGTCATAAGGTTTCTCTCCGATTCATGAAAATGATGGTGAGGAAACACTTCCACCAAGTAGATTTGAAGCAGATGGCAAAAGGTCAAAACAATTGAGACTATGATTACGACATCCCTTTTCGTAGTTCTGAAATTGTTTAGACACACATGCATGCTATCTAAGGAAAGGTGTATGATTTTGATAAAGTTTTATCAAAGCATCTCGTATCAGAAATCTGAACTTTGGTAAGAAAGTCAATAAAGTATTGATTTCTAGAAGTCCAGCTGATTTCTGAGTACATGTCAAAGCTAGTGGGAGCATAAGTGTTATGCTAATAATCATCATGTTAGTGGGAGCATGATAATTATTGTTAGTGTTGCAAGTTAGCAATGTTAATTATAGAAAACAAAAGTTTCAATTCGTGAGGCTGCAGGGATTGAAAAAGTTGTTTTGCTATAATTAAGGGAGAGGATATACTTCATTTCAGTTCTAAAGGCTTAGATTGAGACCTTAATCATCTTTAGTCAAGAATATATATATGAATTTCATGTTGGATTGGTTCAACTTAAGGAAATTCTATATATTGCGTTCTCAAAATTCGATTATGATTACGACATCCCTCTTCATAGTCAAATTTTGAAAACATGGCAAATAAAAATATTGTAGCAAAAGACTGGTCTAGAATCATGTCTTTATGTGAGACATCATGAATCGTGTACCATTTGCTTTGGGTACAGGATCGATTGCATGTGCTATAATATTTGTCATTTCTAAATTTTTCCAAATGCCAGAGGCATTAAGAAGGGAAAAGGTCTAGAATTGGATATGACTAAAATGATTAAGCAATTGTCGAGGACAATCTGAGGTTTACCAAAGATTGGATGCTCAGGGACAGTTGGAAGTATAGTGCTAATTTTGGAAGGACCATATTGACATATTCTGAAAAGAGGCATCTCTTATTCAGAAGTGATAGTCAAAATGAGAATATGGAGTTGTCTCCATAGGTGGAAGTTATCTGTGTAAGATTAGAAAACTTAATGCAAGAAGCATGTCCAAAGCAATGTACTTTGAATATGAGACTTAGTTTCCATGGAGTTGATCTCCATTGGAATACCTTATAATGACTGTTGATAAGTCTTTGTGACTTTGTACATATTCATTACAGGAGGGTCAGTGCATATAAGTTTAAAATCTAAACAGATTTCGATAAATGGTAGGAATTTGAAATTCTCACATTTTTCGATAAGGATTTGGGAGTGTGAAATTAGAATCATTGAAATTATGTTCAATTGGTTTATTTCACAAAGTAAGGATCATAGACAAACATAGAGTGCATACTTGGTGTATGGCAAAGCTATTGTTTAAGAAAAACATAGTGTACATGCTTGGAGCATGGGACAACTAGTGTTTTTAATTCAAGTATAAAGTTGATAAAACCGAAACAATGAATAATGAGTAATCAGTATGGTGATAAATAAAAGTGTTTATTTATATTCATAGGGTTTGATACCATATTTGATTAATTTATTCTTGTGTTTCACTTTGCATGTTTTGACTTCCAAAATAACTAAGTCGCTCTTCCTGAATGATTAAGTTATTCAAACCATCCACAGTCGGTTATATGTTGGAAGTAGATATGAATCAAGACTGTCTTGGGTTGGTTTGTAGAGGTCCAAGTTGGTGGACAAAGTGGTGCTATAACACTCATGAGTGCTCATAAGTTCTGAGTATTGGATTCAACCCGCGCTCATTTGAATCACTTCATGGATTTTATCACGAGTGATCATGAGACGATAATATCTTATATTCTTCAAACCTAGAGATATGAGTTGTTACTATGAGTTGGTTATACATTGATTGCACGAAAACGCATTTGGTAACTCGATGTTATAAAACGTGCCTTTGTGTATGATTCAACAAGTAGTAGAACAAGCCATATGAGTCGAAGTTTATCCATTCCTTTTACCTTCGGGATAAAAGCGATATCTGTGGGCCCCTCGATGATTTAGCGATGACACATGTGAGTGCTTGGCCAAGCCAGGACTGATTTGATTTGTTCAATCAGTCAGTCATCATAAATCGAAAATCGGGAAACAACAAATGGACAGAGAGAATGATTATAATCCATGTCTCAGTCCATATGATATCTAGAATGGAGGAATATATGATCCCTTATCTAATGGACAAGTCATTGACAAGGTCAGAGTTCGACAACGGCTTTAAGAGCTACGATTGCCAGTTAGGTTTTGAAGTCATACTCAATAATAGTTTTAGACTTATCCAAGTGGGAGACTGTTGGATTAATGTCTAAGTCCATAACTATATTTGGTATGTACTTGACCCGACCCGGCATGGTCCATTTGGGTTGCACTTCACCGGCACAATTGATATGGATAGTCTTTTGAGAATAGTATATTTATGATTTATATTAATATATTATAAGTTCTAATATATTAATATGGAATCATATTATTTAATTAGTATTGATCAAGAATTAATTTAGAATTAATTAAGTGATCAAAAAGAACTAATTAAATATGGACTCTTATATATATGGAATGGGCCAAGTTCATTTAGGTTGGGCTAAGCTTTCATGGATGGTCCATGGAGCTTTTAACCCATGGATCCTATGTAAATGAAAGGTCATGGGTATTAGAGTTTACATGGATGTAACCCTAATCCTCCATAATATATAAAGGGGTCCTTGGCTCACAAAATTGGTACAAGTGTGTGAAAATAAGAGTGGGACGATTTTAGTGTGCATACATATTCTCTCAAGTTCTTCCAAGGTGTTTTGGTGATTTGTGATTCCATTTGAGGCTTCCACACTATTAGGGCTAAGCTCTTAAAGCTTGAAGAAATCAAGCTACATCAAAAGGTATGTCATCTAACTAGAACTTTGTAGTATAGGTGCTTCATAATATGCTAGTTAGGATGAAACCTTCGAATAGTTAATATTTGCATGTATAATAGAGAAAACATAGATCCAAGGTTTATAGGGCTGCATGTACACCATAGGAGTGTTAAAATGCTCAAAATCCAACAATACTTGTATGTGCCTAGTAGGGAGGTGAGTGTGGGCGAGGTCTCGTATCTCACCAATAGCAGAGTGTGGACGGTGTTCCATATCTCATTAGCAGCAGAGCAGGGGCGAGGCCCAAGTTAGGAAAGGAGTGAGTGTGGGTTGGGCCCGTATCTCACTATCAGAAGAAGCATGGACGGGATTCCATGATTCATCAGTAGCAGGACATGGGCGAGGCCCAAGATAGGCGATGCCTTAGAACAGGATTCAGTAGTATATATATATATATATATATATATATATATATATATATATATATATATAGTTATATGTTCGTATATGTTAGCGGGCGGGGCCCAGGGACAGGCGGGGCCTAAGAGAAACAGATCTGTATCCGAGCGGGGCTCGAAGCCAGGCGGGGCCTGGAGCGGCGGGGCCGTTGAAGCGGGCGAGGCCCGAGGTAGTAGGCGAGGCCCAAAATAGTGGACCTGGCTCGGTATTTGCAGTATGTGATTATGCAGGGTATGTGGTAGGTTGGGGAACTCACTAAGTTTCGTGCTTACGGTTTTCAGTTTTGGTTTCAGGTACTTCCTGTGGCGGAGGGAAGAGCTCGAGGTGATCGCATGGCATACACCATTGATTAGACAGCCTGAGATGTTTTACTCTGATGAAATGAATAAGTGTTTTGAAAAGATACTCTGATTTGTCATATAACTCTTTTAGTATGTTTGAAATGATTTAATACTATGGTTTAGTTATGATTTAAAAATGAAATTTTGGCCTTGAATTTTGGGATGTTACAAGTACTTCATCCAACGTTCGGTCTTATGTTAAGATTCGATGTTCGGTTGAAGATAAGCCACCCATTAGACCTATTATTTAAAAGAAGCCTTTCAGTGTTTCTTTACAAACACTCGATCGTATTTTCTCGGGGAACCACGTAAGCACTTCAAGTCTCTCTTGACTTTGAAGTAAGAGATTCTTGCCCGAAATCATTTGCTTCATGTCTTATTAAAGACATCACTCACATCCTATACACATTTTGCTTTATTTCTTTATTTTTTTTGTCACACTCTTGCACGAAAATTCTTTGTGATTTTCCAAAATTCTGGTTGCTGTTCTTTATGGTTCGTTTAAAGTTTAATTTTTTGGAGCGACAGTGGTTATTCTAATCTTTGGAGCGAAGATGAATTTGAAACGACGATTTGTGGATAAGATTTTGGGCGTGTGAATTTGAACGGTTCCTAAACCCACGCTTGCTGACGTATATCTAGGAGAAACCAACCTATCACATCGCGCTTTTTCAGGCGACGTTTCAGTGATCGCATCATCATCACGAAGATTCTTTCTCTCTCCTGGCAACGGTATATAAAGGGTTTCTCATATCAATTGTCTCTTTTACCGTCTTCAAACTCTCTCAAATACACAAGGCGATCTGAAACTGTTCATCTTCTTCCTTACATCAACAATGGCGGAATCATCATCTGTTCAAGATCAAACTGCTTCGTCGTCTTTGCTTGTGATCAAACCCAATCATAATATGATCATTCAACTAAACCCCTTTCTGTATGATTCATACATGCTCCAAGTTGTCGAATGTCTGAAGTACTCTCCTCTGGTTATCACACTCACACAGATGGAATCTGTTCCAATGTCTCTATTATCCCAAGTCTATTCTACTGCATCCTATGACAAGAACAAGGAGAGGATCTATTTTCAAATCTTCTCTCACAAGGCCTCAATTTCGAAAGGACGATTATGTTCCCTGTTACAGCTTGTCGTCGATGCTTCTGTTATCTCTCCTGATTTCATAACCACCACCCAACTGTTTACGATGCTTTATGAGATGGGGTACACTGATGCTTTTACCACTGTGACAAAGTTTAAGAAATCGTGTTTGTCGCCGCAATGGAATGGGTTGCTTACTCTTATTAACAAGGGTTTGGTGGAAAGAGTTGCTGGGTCAGATGGTACAAGTAAAGGTTTTCTGACCATTCTCTATGGTCTCTACAATGGCATTAACCTCGATTATGGCTCGATTATTTGGTCGCAACTGGTGCAAAGTCTCAACACATCAACGAGACATTCAGATATTTCTTGTGGTCGTTTCTGGACCATCGTCACCAGGCGGGCCATTGATACTTTACAGATTTCAGTCATGAAAGATGCATTGGTCTCTTCTGTGGCTACTTTTCATACGAAGAAGATCATCTTCTCTGATGCCACCAAGTTCTCTCACAATGGTTCAATACCTGAAATGATGTACAGATGTGTGACAAACGAAAGTAAAGTGATGGATGACTACCGAAAGCTTCCTCCCAAAGGACCAAGAGAACTCACTTCTGAACAGAAAGTTGCTTTAGCAGCTGTGGAGAAGCCTGCCAAGCGAAGGAAGAGGGCAGAAACAAAGAAGGTTGAAACCGAAGGTCCTTCGTCTAAGCCTATCAAGTCTAAAAAGCGAAAGACTGGAAATGCTGATTCTTCAGCTCCAAAGAAAGTTAAGAAGATGGCCAAGAAATCCAAAAGTCCTTCTCCTTCAAGCTCAGAACATGATGAGGAGCGATCGGCAGATGAGGAAGAAGAGGTTCAACATCATGGTTCACCAAGAGGTAATACACCTCCTCGTTCTCCAACTCCTACTGACCCCCTTCATGACAAGCTTCCAACTCCTCTTCCATCTCCACCGAAACCAACAGTTCCCGTTTCGGTTGCACCGATTCCACCACCGCCTACATCTCAAACCACCACCTCTGTGCCACCATCACCAGCAGTTAGTACCATACCAATCTCTACAACTTCTTTACTACCTCCCATCTTTTCACACGCAACTACCACAACTACTCCTACCACCACAACAACCGCACCTCCAGTATACGTCAACGTATCTGATACGGGGGCCTATACTGAAACCGAACCCCCTGTTACATCAAAACCTCTTTCACCCTCACCTTCCACTGATTCTAGTGATACTCTCGGTGGTGATAATGTTGAGTTTGACTCAACTTATTACAGTCCTTATCGACTTCCAACTGATGAAGATGACGAGGCTCCTGTCACCAGACAACAAGTGCAAAGTCTAGATGAAAAACTTGATCAACTGCTCGCCTCTACTAAGACATACAACGATGTTGTGCTCAAGGCTTTTCTGGACACCGCTTTTGAGCAGTATACAGGAGCTATTGACAAATCAACACAGGCGGTTGAAGCATCAACATCTTCTTGCCAGAAGGCTACAACTGAAGTTACAGAACTTATTCACAGTTCCAAGATTTTTCTTGAATCCCTTAAGGGTCATGCTGATTCAAATGCCGCTAAAGTGAATGCTTCAGTTGACTCTTTATCAAAGTCACTTCAAGAGGAGCAAGCTAAATTCGAGAATGTTTGTTGTTCAATTCAAGCTGAGAATACTTCTTTTCTTAGCTCAGTGAATTCTCGCCTTGAAACCCTCCATGCTGATTTAGCAAAGGAGAGCACATTAAGGGAGGATCTTGCACGTGAAACCTCTACCATTGAAGTTCAGAAGGTTCAATTGGCTCAAGCTGAAAGGGAGATTTCATTGTTGAAGACTGAGCGTGCTGTTTTCCGGAATTGTGCTGGTGATGTTCAGAATATGCTAAACAATGTTCTCAGTGCTCATGATCCGATTCTTACACTGACCATCCGGAATCATCTGACTTCCAAGCTTCTTCCTGCCCTTTCACTTTTACATGAAATGAAGGGTGTTTCGGAGAGATTCGTACCTCCAAAACAAGGGGGAGAAGGTGCTCAGACAACTCAACCGAAGGTCACTGTCAAAACAGAACCGAAGGGTAATGAAGCTTCGGGTTCTGATAATCAAGATAAGAAGAAGGGACTTGCTGATGATAGTGATGAAGAAGAAACAGTTGTTGAGGCCCTGAAACGAAAGAAAAGAGATAAGGAGTTAGATGAAACTCTTCGTGTTGCAAAGGAAGCTGAAGAGAGGGAGCGAAAGAACAAGGAAAAGCAAGATGCCTTAATTTGCAAAAAGGCCTTGTTTCCCCCTTGGACCAGGGAGACGCTCATCAAAGAAGCGATAGAGTTTCCAAGCATGTACTGGCTGGAACCTGTAGCTTCATTTGATTGTGAGAATACGAGGGACTCACAGTTCGATATACCTATAACACGAAAGGCATTTACTTTTCACTGCTTTGATTCAACTGTTCAAGTTCCTTCACCTCACCCTCAAGTTGATTGTGAACTTATCGATTTTTATCTCAAGTTCGGTCAGCCTCAGTACCTAACTTGGAGTGCACAGAAGATTATAACTGTCAAGATGTTGAAACCTTCGCCTGCAGGGAAGTTTATCAATGTTAATTTCAAGATAACCCAAGGTTCAGACAACTCGGTTTCTGTGATATCCCTGGCAGATCTTCCTAACTTGAATCCTCATGATTGGATCTTGTTGTTCAACATCTTGCTCACTAATGCGAAAGATTATGAGCCGATCCTAGATCATCTGAAGAGGATGTTGGCTTCTTATGTCCATGAAGTTGCTGCAATGGATCAAGAGATTGCTAAAGTTTTGAAGAAGAAACCAACTGCAAAACCTGGAGATGTGAACAAGATGAAGATGGGTCAAATTGATTCTACACATCTCACAGCGATGTTCACAAAAGTCGAAGCTAACAGATTTCTTTTTGCTCTTGTTGATAAGCATCGGTTCTCAACGGACTGCTTGGAGCACATAATTAATATCATCCATCGATGCAAGCAGAACACTGAGGCAGACAAGAAGAACTTCACGGACATGCTTCGGTGGTATATCACTTTTCGTCATACTCTACTAACCATTATACCGAAGGTGTTCAAGACTGTAAAGAAGTCTTCTATAGCTCAACCGAATTGAGCTTTCGGCTCCATGGACGCAAAGGGGGAGATTGTTGGGTATTTTGTGTTGCGTCATGGGCTTAGTTTGTATATCCGGACTGGGCCTGTCCATCCGTGATTATTGATTAGGGTTAAGCTATAAATAGTGCATGCATGTATGCCTTCGATACGCTCGTAATTATTATCATTATTGCTTTTGTAACCCTAAACACCTCTACAGTCGAAGTTCTTAATCGAGCTCTTCTGAGGTGTTAAAGCTTAATCATTCAACATCAGTTAAACCACTCCTGTGTTCTTCATTACGTCGTTCATTGTTTTTCTGCTTAGAATCTATCGATCCTACTATAACTTTATTCTAACACTCCCTATGAGATATTAAATAATTGAAAAGCTAATGTCAAATTCTTTCATGTATTTGGTTCCAGGTGCTTCATTTTCAATTCTAAAGAGCAAAGGAACAAATTCGATGTGAAGGCTGATGAAGGTATTTTCTTGGGGTATTCTCTGACTTCAAAGCCATATAGGGTTCTAAATAAAAGGTCCGAAAATATAGTAGAAACCTATTATGTCACGTTCGATGACAATTGACAGTCAATCAAAGGAGATTTTTCCCAAGCCGAATCCAATAACGATTCTTATTTCAAATCTCTACGAGGAGTTCATGAACCTATTTAATGATCCAGAGAAGGTAATTTCTTCGAAATCTAAAGTAGCTGATAATAAGGAAGATGAATTAAAGAAGATTATTGATGATGCTGCAAAGGGTCTTGAAAACGAGCCACCGAATCCGAAAGCTGTACAAGCTACGAACACTCCATTTCAGGGGGGATGGTTCTACTTCAACCTCCACACTGAGTACATCTATTCAGGGGCAGAATTCAACTCCTCAAGTACACTACGAAAGTCTAATCTAGGGGGAGAATCATATTCCGGACGATGAGCAACATCCATCACTCGAGGGGGGAATGAGAATACAAATGATGATTCGGATGTTCAATCCGAATTTGAAGATGTGAATGTTGAATTGGATCCAACTTATGATCCAAATTACCCTCCTTTAACCAAATGGACCAAAGATCATCCTAAAACACAAGTATTCGGAGAAACATCTTCAGGAGTTCTTACGAGAGCATAACAAAAAGCGAAGCAAACTGCATTAATCTCTAAAGTAGAGTTTTGCATGTTTAATTCGTTTATCTCCAAAATCGAGCCTAAAAATGTTCAGATTGCTCTTGATCATTCTGATTGGGTGCAAGCAATATAGGAGGAGCTCAATGAGTTTTAACGCAACAAGTTCTGGAGACTGATACCCACTGCGAAGGATGTATCTGTTGTAGGTTTAATATGGGTGTTTTGTAATAAGCTAGACAAAGAAGGTAATGTCATACGATACAAGGCTAGGTTAGTCGTTAAAGGATATTGTCAGGAAGAAGGCATAGATTATGAGGAAACTTTCGCACCAGTTGCAAGAATGGAGTCAATTTGCATCTTCCTGGCGTATGCAGCTCATAAGAACTTTGAAGTCTATCAGATGGACGTTAAATGTGCCTTTCTGAACGGGGAACTAAAAGAAACAGTATATGTGGAACAACCATCAGGGTTTGTAAACAAAAAATATCCCAACCACTGTTACATTCGGTATAAAGCAGTCTATGGTCTAAAGCAAGCTCCACGAGCATGGTATGAAACTCTAACTAGATTCTTAAAAAAATCTAAGTTTAAACAAGGCTATGTCGACCCAACATTCTTTCACAAGAAAGATGGTGACCATTTGATTATCGTCCAAATCTACGTTGATGATATCATCTTCGGATCAACCAATCCCAACTTAACTGTCGAGTTCCGAAAGTTGATGGAAACTAAGTTTGAGATGAGCTCCATGGGTTCGATTAACTTTTTTCCTTGGTTTGAATATAAGACAGAGTCAGGAGGGAATCTTTATCAACCAAGAGGCTTATACGAAGACCTTACTTACGAAGTTTGGAGTGGTGGGAGATTCGAAGGTGAAGGTTCCAATGGCATTCGGAACGAAACTAACACCGTCATTGGACAAACCAGCTGCTGATATGACACTCTATCGTCAAATGATAGGTTCATTGATGTATCTAACTGCTAGTCGTCCAGACATTATGTTTTCTGTTTGCTATTGTGTCAGGTTTCAAGAAAATCCTCGTAAACCCCACATGACTGCAGTTAAGAACATCTTCAGTGTCACACCCCCGAACTAGACGGCGAAAACATCTGAGGGCTCGTGTGACTATCAATTCAAATATCATCACAATGAATATACATGAAACATAACACATTCATCACCAAACATTACATATTACAACTGGTAATGTTCACATCAAGTACATTGTCATAGGTTACATAAATCCAAAGTATTAATAGTACAATGAGTGACATTACATAAAATAAATCCATACACACTTGAAAGTCCTTCTGCTTAACGATTACCTGAGAATACAAGTTATTTTGAAAACGGTCAACATATATAATGTTGGTGAGTTCATAAGCATGTTTGAATGAAAGTCTTTGTATTGTTTGTAAAACCCAGAAAATCCGATATTTTCTGTAAAAAGTCTGAAAAATGATGTGAAAATCGAGTATAAATGCATGTGTGAATTTCATAGTAGTAACATATAGGAATGCAGTTCAAATTTCTTTGTATTAGTTCTGTTGTAAGTAAGTGGTATTTGAATAATAGTATTTCCCCAGAAAATCCCTGTAGAAATGTTTTGTATCAATATGACTTACGAGTTTTTAATTTTCCGTAATGTCGTGACGGGAATGGATCTCTATATGAGTCGTTATAACCATACATGATAGTGACTGATTTGCCTGTCTTGGCATTTTTCCAAACGCCGGATTTTCGATCAAGGTTTTGTCACCCTAGACTGGCCTAGTCTAACTGTAGCGAACAGCTCAGGTGTGGGGGAGTCACCCCCGTATAGATCTATACACAAACTCTCGCTCTCCCTCCAGGAGACTCTGATTATAACTACAAACTACGGCCATACACTCAGTGATGTCAACCGACACGTCTCACTAGATCCCATTTGTCTCCACATGAATTTGTATAATGTTATATGTATTTAGAAGTTTGAACACTAGATGATGAATGAAATGAAAAGATAAGGCCCAACAAACATGAAGAAAAGGCAACTATGGCCCAATAGACGTGTAAGTTATTTCCAGGCTAAATTAGCATGTAAATGGTCCACTAAGGCCCAATAACATGTAAAAGCTAAATTAGGCCCATTTAGCATGTAATTGGGTCACTGAGGCCCAATAGACATGTGATGAATACATTGGGCCCAATAAACATGTAAATGGATCACGAAGGCCCAATAAACAGGTATAGCAAATACTAGGCCCAATTATCGCACAATTGTTGTATTTCGTTTATTTGCTATAGTATATGTCGTTTAGTCGAATTCTTTATCCTTAACGTTATAAAAAGTCCAATGTTTTGTTAGAATGCTATTTTTAGTTTGATACGTCAAAATTCTATAATTAGAACCCGGGTTTATTAAAAATTTCACTTTAGGTACCTCAAGAATTAATTTGAACATTTAAAGGCTTATTCTTACAAAAAATGTCATTTTGGTCTATTTTAAATTAAAAATAACATTTTAGTCCATAAATTTATAAAAACTTATATTTTCGCCCCAAATGTTTAGTAAATGACGGGGTTGGCCCAAAAATACATGTAATGATGTTTTCAGCCCATTTTGCAGAAAATTACAATTTCAGCCCTTATTTGAATAAAATAACATTTTCGGCCCAATTTTTATAAAATTAACATTTTTGGTCCAAATCTTGAGATAGCGTCATTTTCAACTCCTAATCTCGTTTATTCTCATTTTTGGCTCAAGTTTTGATTAAATAACATTTTAATCCCCAAAAATTGATATTTTTGCAATTTGGGCCTAATAAGTCATGAGGCCCACATTAAGGCCCAAAATGCCAAATTTTACACTTTTGACCCTTAGGAAAATATGGTTGTTATAAAAACTCGTTTTTAAGCTAATATTACCCTTTTGGTCCCTATAAAACCGTAGGTGTCACTCTTGTCCCAAACTTTTGTTTATTTGCCAAAAATGATCCTTATACAAGATTTTGTTTTGTTTTTCACAACTTAGGCATTTATAACACTTTTTAACTTTGTAGTATGGTGTCTAGAGTGTTTTTGTTTATGAATCTCACCTATTTTTGTTGAAGTTTCATGGATCCATCGAGTTTATCACACAAACACAACATAAACCAAGAAAATCACACACAACATGCAATAATACATAGATCTACACATGAACACTTGTATTCTCCCCCAAAAACAAGTAAAAACCAAAAACAAGGGGGTATGAACTCACCTTGCTTGTTTGTTCTCGGTTTGGTGAATAAAAGAGGGAGGTTTTGGCCCTAGCAAGCTTTCCTTGAGTAGATCTTGAACTTAGGGGGTTTTCTAAGAGTATGATCACAAACAATGTTTAGAAGGAGTGATCTAGAATAATAATGAAGTTACTTAGATTGGATGTGTGATGACTTACCTAAGATTGATGATCTTTGGTGAAGATCTTCTTTAGACACTTAGAAATCTTGAAAATTTGGATGGAAGGGAGGAGGATGTTCTTGAGTGTTTGAGAGAGTTTTCTTGAAAGATTTTTGAGAGAATGAAGGTGGTGTAAGGTGTTTCGGCCGAGAAGAAGAAGGGAGAAGAGAGAGAGAGAGAGAGTGAGTGAGTGAAGTGATATGCATGGAGATCCACCATGCAATAAAGATGTGTCTAATTCTCATTAATCCTCCTAATTTCTTTTTATTATTTTTTACTCATTGGGCCGAGAATGGGCCTAGTGGGATGAAAAAAATGGTATTGGGCCCACATTCTTGGCTTTGATCGAATTTTATAGGCCCAATATTATTTTTCGGCCCATTGGGCTCATTAGATGGTTCACGGCCCATTTGAATGAAAGAAAGGGAGTTTATGGCCCATTAGGGTTGGAATAAATCATTCTAGGCCCAAATGATCCAAAATGTTATAGATTTATGAGTTGGGTCCGTTTAGAATCCAAATAGGGTTTCTAAGCCCAATATAGTTGAATTGAATGCTTATTGGTCCATTAGGCCCAATAAGGAAATCCTAGCCCATAATGAACTTGAACTTGGATCTCTAGGGTATTCCACTCCCTAATTGACTTTCTGAAATGTTTTGCATAGAGTTTTGAATTTCAATTGTAAATCATGACTAAGTTTGTGGTCATAGAATGAACATAGTGTATGATATCAAGTTAGAGTTACAAGTATTATCATAGGCGACGTTTACATGATCACAGAATTTCCTAGTAAATGTACCAGTTGTGACATTCAGATATCTCAAACGAACAACCTCGTTTGAAGTTTATTTGTATCACAGGTGTCGATATGAAGCTACTTTACACTGAGAGATTTAAAAGAGATGTAGATCACTAGTGTAAATGAATGTAAGGTCTGTTTATGCTTATGTTTCTGTATTGACGATGACATCCCAAAGTTTTAAAAGGAATAAATGTAACATTCCATTTAAAATATAATAATTAAATAATAAACTTGGAACCCGAGAAGTAATTTGTATTATTATTATTATATGTTATTATAGCCCAAATTAAATAATAATCAGTGGGGTGTTGGTTTCGGAAGCCACATGACAAGATTTGAATCTCCGGGGGTTAAAGTGTAATTTTGGGACTTAATTTGTAAAGATTTTCATAAGTCAAGGGGTGTTTGGTATTATTTGGACTTAATATGTAAGGATTTATGGAAGCAGGGACTAAAGAGTAAGTTATGGACATAAGTTGAAAAGAATTTGTCATGGAGGGGCTATATGGTAACTTCTGGGACTTAAATTGATATGAGTTTTGGATACTTGGGGTTGACTAGTAATTTTTGGACTTGTGCTGAAAGGAATTTTGTAGAGCAGGGGCTGTAGTGTAAATATTGGATCTTAACTGAATTAATTTGTGGAGTCAGGGGAGGGGGGAATTGTAAAAATGCATCATATTTTCGTTTGGAACACGGGATTTAACCCGGCTCCCTTCTCCCGTCACCTTCTTCCCATTCATATATAACACAACTTCAACTAACCCTAACTCTAAACATGTCTAGCCGCCACCACCTTATGCCCCCACCCCTCCAGCCGCCGTCACCACCCCAACTCCCGCTTGTCTTCCGATCGGTCGAAGCCCCAAGCCACCAGACGTCCGCTGGTGGCCCATGTTGACGGCAATGACGGTCCTCACATCCTCACATGAAGACCGCAGTGGCGGATAACCACCTCCCAATGTCGTCGCCGCCTCCTCCTTTTCTTCTTCTTCTTTCAGTCGACGCTCATGGTGGCTTCCGGTGTTGTTCCGGTCTCCCTTGCTCCTGTTTCTTCTCCGCAGCAGTAGCTGCCGTCCGCCGCTGCCGTCGTCCCTTTCGGTGGCCTGCTGCCGTGTTTTGGTTGCCGCAACCACTGTTGGGAACAAGAAATCATAACGTGAACCATCGGGATTGTTGCCCTCGTTTCCTTCCAAACCGAAGCTGATGTCGTCGTGTTGCTGCCGTCAAAGACGAAGATGCTACCGTTATCACACAGCCACTGCCACCGCCGTTATCTTCTTGGTGGGTGGTGGTGTTGCTGTCCGGGCTCGTGTATGTGCATATCCTCGGGTGTATTCCAGTCAAGGTCGTATACGGTGTTGATTTGGCCGGAAACCATGGAAGACCACCATGGCTGCCAACCATGGTGGTAACTGTCGCCTTTACTGCTCTGCCACCACCAGCCGCCGCGTGGTGGTGGATGTGTGTGTGTTTTTTCTATGTATTTAGGTGTGTGTGTGTGTGAGTGTGTGTTAGTGTGTGTGTTATTTGGATTGGGTTGTAAAATTGTAATCGTGCCGGGATGATCAATAGAAAAATCCATAACCACCACCGTGAGGTGGTGGCTACCGCCTCCTGCCGCCACTAGCCGCCGTGTTGGGTGGCAGTGTGCCTCGTTGGGGGATGCTTGGACAGATTGGGCCGAATGAAACCCTAGTGGGCCCAAAGAGACCCTAATGGGCCCAATGGAGCCCTAATTGACCTAAAAGCCCAACCATTTGATTAATGGGCTAGTATTGGTTTGGAAACCCTAATTAGGGTTTGGGAAACCCTAATGCCATGAAACCCTAATTTTGGGATTAATCGAGACCACAACGGAATTACTTAATAAACCTAAGATATTAATTAATTATCAAACTTAAAATATTAAATTATAATCATTGGCAAATCAGCCTAAGGCAATGATGGACTTAATGGATTAAGTCCTTAATGGATTAAGGCCTTAACGGGTTAAGTAGGAACACTTAACCCTAATCGTCATGTCATGTGAAAACCCTAATCTCTCCTGGGCCTGAGTTGGTCCTTCCCATTGGGCCTTGACGATTGGACTATTGATGGGTTATCCAAGAACAAGTTAATGGACCAAAATAATTAGATGGGCCTTAGGATAAGGCCCATGTGAGAGGCTTGGGCCCAATTTGGAAAATTGGGTCATAGATGGGCCATAATTACCCTTTGTGATTAGGTGATATTGGGCCAAGGGATTATCAAGAGTTTGGATTAGAATAATTGAATGGCCTTAAGGAAAGACAATTTAGAGGTCTGGGCCCAATTTGGAAAATTAGGCCATATATTGGGCTTTGGCCCATTACTTGACTTTTGGGCCTTTGGTGTGTGAGTTGGACTTTGGGCTTGGAACCAATTATTAATTGGGTATTGTTTGATGTTGACAGTTCGCGAAGCTGTTAATCAGCAACTGGAGTTTTATCTGCAGGACTTCAGCAGTGTCAGGTGAGTTATTCTCACTATATCAATAGCGGTCCAAGGCACCAATGCCGACCCTTCGGATTTCTATCCGGGTTTATTGCACGTTATGCTTATTGATTAGCATTCTGGTAGCTAGGGTGATAGTATGCTTAGTGACCTGTTATGCCGGTATCCTGGTTATAGGATGTTGCTATGATATTTGATCTGTTAGAGTTGTTTGACTGTTATGTATATGCTAGCATATGTTACCTATGTGCACATGGTTATTCGTTTGGTGGTTGGGTTGAGGCGGTCCTGCTTTGTGCTGAAGGCCAACATACCCGGGGCGGTTCGGATAGGCTGTAGGCCCTGCGAGGCGGTCCAGTCATGCCGAAGGCCCGGCGAGCGGTCCGGATAGGCTGTAGGCCCTGCAAGGCGGTCCAGTCATGCCGAAGGCTCGGGAGCGGTCCAGATAGGCTGTAGGCCCTGCGAGGCGGTCCAGTCAGGCTGAAGGCTCATTATGCATGTTGTTTGTTTATATGTTATATACTATGGTTATATCGGTATGGTGTTGGTATTTTGGGGGTAACACACTAAGCCTTCGAGCTTACATTTATCGATTATTGTTTCAGGTACTTCTGATGATCGCGGGAAGGTGAAGGCGTGATCGTGCACCCCCCCCCCCCTCTCATGTTTTATGATTTGGTTCTGAGAAACTCTGATATTAAACCATTTTGAAAATACAATTTGTAATAATTATTGGTTTTGAAATGTTTTAAAAAGTTTTAATTTTGCTTTAATTTATGGATGTTATAATAAAATACATTTCTTCGGAAATTCTTTGTTAACACGTTTATCATGTTTTTCTGGGAACAAATTCCGCAACATTTTTATTAAAAGGGTACTCTGATTTTTATAAAGCATAAACAAAATCGGTCTTTTCTGGCCGTGAAAATGGGGGTGTCACATAAACTTTAGCTTGACAAATGTAGGAATCATCGTGTATGGAGGCATCTTTCCTTCATGCATTATGGTCTGCATTGGTGAATTCAAAGTGCCCCCACTGGGCGCATCCCCAGTTTCCTTTGTCTAGTACGCTCTAATGGATGCCACATTCAGACGAAATCTATTTGCCATCAAGTGGTTCAGGAATGTGGTGTATGGTTCTAATGTGGGGAACAATTAGAAGGCGTGTAGGGTCCATGTAAGGCCAATTCTGACCATGTTGACTGATCTTGACAGGTTCTGTGGTTTTTTCCATTCTTTTTATTTTTAGGATAGTTCATCCCGAGTTCATTTTAGTCTTGTCTTACTTGAGCACAAGTAAGGTTCAAGCTTAAGGCGATTTGATAGATTCATTTTATTTACTTCTTTTTATAGTTTATTTTAGCACATTTTCATAATTTAGCTAATCATCATGCATAATTTCCTTTTTCTTATTTTATGACTATTTCGAGTACTTTCTAGTTTTCTGAGCATAATTGCATACTTTGAGAAGACTAGCAGAGCGGGGATGTTCGGGACTTGTGGGAAGCGATTGGACTTGGTGGAAAACAAGGAATCTTGGGCTAGAAGACTAGTGGAGATGATGCAATTTGTATCCTTGTTGATAAAGGAAGCTTGAAGAAGATGGTGTTTTACTTAAATAAAGACAGAAGAATATTTGAGCATGTGAAAATTATTGATCGGGCGAGTACACGAGTTATGGGTGATTTAGAGAAGACAAATTGGGCTTAAATTGAAGAAAACTTGAAGAACTATGGGGTACCAATCAATGGGGAGAAAATTGGGCTAATGGGCTAAATCTATGAGGGCCCAAAACTCAAAAATCCCATTCAGTAGCACCACTCGCGAAGCCCACCCACGCACCAGCATACAGGCCACGCAAGCCCATACAGGGGCATTTCCGAAAACACACAAACTTGGCTATTTGTAGAAGGTTGGTGTGGTTCTTTTCAACAATTTTGCACATCCGATTTTAGTGACTTTCACTGGAGTTTTTAGAGCCTTAAGAACACCAAGAATATTAGAATAACATCTTCTTTTTACTCTTGAATCTTGCTACATGTTTTGTACAATCTACTCTTATTTTGTTTTCTTGAGTTTAGCCATGCTAGGCTAAACTTCTTTTGGTTGACTTTGGTGAATTTACTTAAATGCGTGATTGAATGTTGAAGAACTCCAAGAACTTGTCCTTGAGTCTTTATGAAAGTGTTTTATATTTTAATATCTTCTTGCTACTTGTATGTTTTTATTCATAATTTTAAATGTACATGTAATGATTAGTTGGCTAATTTCTTGATTAACTAACAGATCCTCAAATAAGCAAGAAACAAGTGATTCTTGTGTTAGTTTTCACTTCACACAATCACAAAAACATTTTCCCTAACATGGTAGTGGAAGCTTTTGACTCCTCTTGGATTTGGTGACTTTTTGGTTCTTAATGCTAGTTAATTTTCTCTAATTACATGCTTAATGGAAATTGTGACTTTAACTAAGGGAATATTTTATGAGCTTTTCTAGCTATTTTAATAACTGAGAAAAGTCTAGGTAATCTCAAGCTTCTTGGATTACTATAGCTAAGTTAGAGATTTAAGACAAGTATTGCACTTTGGATTCTAATGATGAGTGTTCAAGTGATGGAACCTTAAGTCAACCATCTTTCCCTCATTGATTTTATATCAAACCTTGCTTTTGTTGAATTGTGTTTTTAAATCTTATTTTAAATCTAGTTTTCTTTTAAATATCTCAAAAAACCAAAATCTCCAATTTTATTTTATTTTAGTTTCACAAGTATTTGTACAACAAGATTTCCATAAAGTTATTGAAAGAACCCCTTTCTATACTTTCATATTTCTGAAAAACCCAAACTTTCATACTTGACAATATAGTTATTTCGAAACATGCTACATGCATATTCATAAAACAATATTTTATATTGATAAAGCGGTTACAAACTACTAGATACAAACCCACTATTTCATAGTGTTATATATTACATAACTCCCTAGGATGCTATAGTTTTATACATATGGGAGTGCAAAATACAATAGTTTCAAACTATTCGAAAATCTTCTATCAAAAGAATAGTTTCAAACTATTCAAAAATCTTCTACCGGTATATAACTATACTAGATGCTTATAACCTGCAAATTAGTTAAACATTGAGAGAGGTAAGCGGTGACGCTTAGTGAGTTCAATAATAGATACACTATAACATTATGTCATATATATACTTCACTATGGCAGAGGCAAGGAGGATCAAGGAACAACAAAGGCATATGTGAATCATGTGACAAACTTTCCATATCAATCATTGATTTGATTCAAAGATATACAATCAATGAGACATAACAATTTCCATACTTGATATACATCAATAAAGCTTTGGCCCAAATGGCACAAAAGACATACAACTTCGGATTAACCTTTTGGTAGATTTCAGGCTTATAGCCCTGTCTAACCTTCTGCCAATACCATAGAATAGAAATCATTCTCTTACGGAGACATGTTCTACATGGCCAGAGGCTACGTACCAGTACCAATATGAATCTAAGTCCTTTCACTGATCACATGGTCAAAGGTATTACTTTGCTATTAAACATAGCGAATAAAAATTAACACGGGAAAATAAATCGGAATAATAACACTGAAAAGCACATAGCACATATAACACATAACATACATTGTTCCTATATATTAAACTCACCGTGAAATAACCGGGGGTCAAAATAGTAATCTGGGCAGCACTTCGGCTTTAAATATAACTTTCTTCGTTGAAAACCGGGCTCTGCGAAGGTAGAGCTTCGAAACCGAAAAGATAATTTTTTCGGGCTTCTCGGGAATTTCGGGGCGTGTTTCGGGCTTTGGAATTAGTACCGGGGCTTCGGGGGAAGTCGGAATGTAAGAAAATGTTGAAAAAGGGTGAAAAAGGGCAAATTTCAAACAATTACCCAGGAGGTCTCACAGGCACTATTTATAGTGCGATGGTCGGATCCGAAGCGAAGGGAGGAGGGCACGTGCATGCGAGGTTCGGACCAGGTGGCAGCAGGGCGAGGCTCGGTTCGGACAGGCGTGCCCTTCGGATTGGGCCTCCTCCTCGGTCGAATCAGGAGGCTACACGCGGGTCGGATCACGTGGGGCGCATGCGGGATCACGTGCTTCGGACACCTGTGTGACACGCGTCGCTTCTCGGACATGCCACGCAGCAGCTTCGGACACGTGGCCAGCTCCGAGCGAGGGTGACGTGGCAGCACTATTCATGCGAAATTTATCGAAAAATGTGCCCAATCTTGTAAAACCCATAACTTTCTCATACGGGCTCCGTTTTTTACGTTCTTTATATGCACGCGCAGATAAAATTATGCTCTACAACTTTCGTTTATACTTCGTCGGAAAATTTTGACTTTATTTTTATATTATTATTTTTTAACAGACCGGGACTGGTAAATCCGTTAAAAATTCATAACTTCTTCATCCGACGTCCGTTTTCGTCAGACTTTTTACCGTTGTACTGCTAATGACGAGACCTTCGATTCTCGTTTAGGTTGTGTCGGCTAAAAATCACTCGATCTAAAATTCGAGTTTTTAGCTGTCTACTGCTAAGCTGAAACTTGTAAAAATCATAACTTCCTCATACAAAGTCAGACTTTGGCGTTCATTTTATCGAACTTCTCAGTTTAACGAATACTACAACTTTCATTTAGATCACTAAGGCTAAAAAGTAGTTTATCAAAAACTCACTTTTTACGTCATTCGGCACCGTGCCAGTTTTATCGCGGATCTTCGATTGGTCATAACTTCTTCGTTATAACTCGGATTTCGACGAGGTTTTCGCCTATATGTTTCTAACGAGATTATCTACAACTATCAACAATAAAATTTTACTTATTTCAAATTTTATATTTTCGCTAAATTTCACTATTTAGCTTTTAATTGGAATCTCATAAGACTTCCAATAGTTTATGAGTGATTCTAAACATAGTTTTACCTTATTTCTAGTAAAAACTATCTGTTAGAATTCAATACACAATATCACATAATATTTCATAACATTATTTATTTAAAACACGATCTCAAAACGTGTATGTTACACTTATTAATTGAACCAATCTCCATGGATACGATCCTTTTACCATTATACAATATTTTAATGTGTAATATTTTGGGTATTTGTTTTTGTTGGCCTTGACAACCACCAATAAGTATAACTCATATATTCATATAGTACAACTCTTTAATTTCAAGTGTATCAAACTCATACATACAACTTAACAACTTCAACTACATAAGTTATATTTCATAGAAAGTTATCCTAAATTAATTAATCCATTGAGTTGTGGTCCTAGTTTCATCATTCAAAAGTTTTATGAAATCAGGGTTATGGTTGACTTCATTCAAGTCATATGCAAACATATCAATGGATGTATTAAGGTTATTACAACATCTTACACCATATTTCATTCCCCGTTTTTGGATTTCATCTAGGTTTGTACCAATATTCTCAATTTCTTAAACTATAGTATAAACTAATTGAAGAAATCAAGATTTCTTATCTTGGTTTAGAGTACTAATGGGTTAAATTTTTAAATATCCTTTCCCTAAGCTCCCTTCAGGTTTTTGTAACGCCCCGTTCTAAGAGTAATTATTCATGGATCCCCGAGATCAAGAGTAAGGGCGCTTCGGTCTTTTATGGGAAATGGGTTTTATTCGAGAAGGTTTCGGGTCGGGGTGTGTTGCTAGAAACGTAGGGCTTCTCGCCACCTTTTCGTGGATATAAAGTTCGTCGGAAACGGGCTTAGAATAAAGGAGTTATGACACTTTGAAGATAGTGTCAATAATGGTCCCTAAAGGAAATATTTGGCAAGGGGGTCCTAGGCATGCATGGAGTGCATGCGTGTAATTGGCTGGGTACGCCCAACGTAAGTTGGATGTACGCCCAGCGTAATGGAGTAAATGAACGCCGGAGTCCCTCGACGTACGCCCAGCGTACTGGATGTACGCCCAGCGTACGCCTATCATCCAGAAACCCTAATATTTCGGGTGTGGAGGCTATTTAAACAACTTTAAGAGCTCATAACCCTCCCTTACCCTATCCTCCACTGTTTAGAGCCGTTTTCCCCAAAACCTAGCCAACTTCTTGAGTGTGTGAACTTTTGAAGTGAATTTGGAGTGTTTTGAGAAGAAGGTGTTGCATCTAGTGAGTAGAGGAAGAAGGCCAACGTGTAGATCTGAAGTTTTCTGGTGGTTCAAGAGCTCCTAAAGGTATAAAGTTTCTTGCTTGACATCTATTTTGTGTAGATCTAAGTGTGGTGAAGTTTTGACACCATTCTTGTCCCAAAAACCCCCATTGTGATGCATGATGCGAGTTGGTTGAGATTAGCTGTCCTTTCAGACCTTAGGAGAGGCCTTGAGTGAGAAAACTGAGGTCCCAAAGGCTTTGATTGTCTCATGTGTGATGTAGGTGGGTCTTAATGGATTAAGACCTTGAGTTAAGAGCTTTATGGACGTCCCAAGTAATAAAGTTTGAGACTTTATGAATCCTAGGCATGTTTGGTCGATGGATCTGAAGTTTGGGCTTAAGTGCTTAAGCCATTAAGCACATGGAAGGATTTTTGGTGCAGACGTGCGTACGCCCCGCGTACCAGAGGAGTACCGCCAGCGTACGCCCTCTGTTGGGTTTTCAACTTTGGGCCTTGAGTAATTGGGCTGTTTATGGGCTAGTTGGGCTTGGGCCGTGACTGAATAGTATGGATTGAGTAAATTGGACCCAATAATTATTATGGACCTTGGATCTAGGCCCATTTGGTGAGGTGGGCCCAATTTAGTAAATTGGGCCAATATTGGGCTTTGCATGAGGATTTGGTTTTGGGTTTTGGCCCAATAAGAGGATGATGGACTTAATGAGTGTTGTGGGTCCTTGGCCTAGAAAGTTATGTTGGATTCTAACTTGGTGATTATCATGTGATAGTTGGGAGTCCCGGTGAGTCAGCGGTCAAAGATTTGCAGGATTTCGGCAGTTGCAAGGTGAGTTATCCTCACTTATCGACAGGGTCTACGGCACCAAGGTCGGCCCTTTATCGGATGGGAATCTGGGTAGTTGTTGTTATGTTATTGCTTTTCTATGTTTGCATCCTGGTAGTTAGGATGGTATGCGTTAGAGACCTGGTTAAGGTCGGTACCCGGGATATAGGGTAATGTTATGCTAGTGTCCGGTTTGGTCGGAATCATGGTTAGGATATTGATATGCTATGTGATATGTTAGACTGCTTGTCTGGTTAGAGATTTGTTATGTGATTGATTGTTTTATGTGCACATGGTTGTTTGACGGGGGTTGGGTTGAGACGGGTCCTGCTTAGTGCTGTAGGCCAACATACCCAGGGCGGACCGGATATTCCGAAGGCCCGGCGAGCGGTCCGGATAGGCTGAAGGCCCCCAAGAGGGCGGACCAGACGTGCCGAGGCTCGGAGAGTGGACCAGGCCGACTGAAGGCCCGGCGCGGGCGGACCAGTCATACTGCAGACTCAGAGAGTGGACCAGATGGATTGAAGGCCCGGTGCGGGCGGACCAATCACACTGTAGGCTCGACGTACATGGCTAGACTCGGAGGGTGGACCAGGTGGACTGAAGGCCCGGTGCGGGCGGACCAGTCACACAGTAGACCCGATGTGCGTGGTTGTTCTATTTGTGATATGTTATGAGTATGTTTATGTGTGGTTGGTATTTTGGGGGTAACTCACTAAGCTTTCGGGCTTACAGTTGTAGTGTTATGTTTCAGGTACTTCAGGAGATCGTGGCAAGGCGAAGGCATGATCGTATCGCTCCTCATGTTTATGATATGGTTCTGGGGATACTCTAATGTTTAAATACTTTTGGAAAACGAGATGTATGAATTTAATGGTTTTGAAATGAATTAAAATGTTTTAATTTGGCTCAATTTTTATGGGTGTTATAGTTTTAGTAAGCGAACTCGCACCTTAGCTATATGTTTTGAGGGTAAGTAAATTGAGATGACCAATTGGGGTGTTTAATCTGTTTATAGACCTGCGTGAGAGACGTGTTGCAATCTTACTTGGGTCGTATCGCGATCTTGACCTTTCACGACACTTACTTTACCTAACACTCTCAATTCTGTCACTTATAATAGTTAGCAACCTACTTTCAACCACATCGGGTTCTAACCTTTTGCACCACGTTTACCCAAAAGTACAATGCTATCACTATTCAATTTATGTAACTTGAATTACCGTCTCGAGAACACGTCACGCCCCTAGCCCGTCGTGTCGCTATTCTAAAAAAAAGAAAATGTTTATAATTTTACATCATTGCATCTTCCACTTGTACCTATGTATCAAAAGGGTTTATTATTGAGATGTGAGAAGGACATCAAGACAAGTTAAACCACACATATATACATATCTTACATCATGGTTTTACAAAGTGCAATATCCAACAAAAAGGAAAGGTTTTGAGGCAGTCATCCTTACTACTCATTGGATGATTTGGTATTTTCGACTTCGTAATATAACATTAAAACGGATATTTTTGACAAATTAACTTCACAGTCCTTTTTATGGATCTCAAATATGAACAGAAAATATAAATTAAATTAGATTGTGCACAACAATAATTTAATGATATATATGTTGTAACGTTCCTAAAAAAACTATGAGAAACTATAATTTTTTTTTACCAAATAAAGAAAAGATTTAGAATTTGATAAGATATCTGTACTTTTGACCATGCAAATGGTAAGTTGATTTATTAATTAACGAACTTCATTATTGAATGAGTACATTGCTACTTATATGACCATAATTTCATAATTTGTATTTTAAAAGTCTAACATACTAAACAATATCCGTAGACTTTTGAAAGTCAACAATACCAATGGTAATCAATAATCATTAATCAACATTCCCTGTCACAGCTTATTATTCTATTCGTATATTTATTTAATTTGATCTGTCAAATTTTATTTATTTATATTTTAATTTTAATTTTAATTTTAAATCAGTCTAATTTCCAACTAAATTTTATTGTAAGTTATTAGAAAGCTTGATTATGCTCCAAAGTAATAATGAATTTACAAGGTATCCAAAATATATACCTAAAAGTTAATGTAACATTTTGTATTATAAAAATAAAATAATAATCATTTATAACTTTAAAAAAATTATTTTAAACATTTTTTATACGAGAATATATACTCTAGTTAAGTTATATAAGACCATGAGGTATGGGATCGTTTTTGACGCGTAATAGGTGACGTAGAGGGGGGTATTTACGCGTGAACACCCCCCCCCCCCCTATGGTGAGTGTGACGCGGATTGATGGGTATCACGGACGGTTACGCCGAATCTGATTCGCCAAAACTTCTTGACCGTTTTTTTGGACCGTTTGGTTAATTAAAAAAAAACATTTTCAACTTAATTCTTCTACTATATATACACAAACACATAAACACAAAAACATATATCTCTCTACAAATAATATTTCTCATTTTCTCTAAAAAATATGGAGCAACATCAAAATACCTCTACCACTCCAAACACCCCAACAACCCCAAACACTCCAAATGATCAATATCAAGGTTACATTCAAATGCTAACATCCTCAATCTAACATCAACCTCTATTTACCAACATTCCATTTTAACCAAACTACTTCCAACAACAAATACCACAATCCCAATTTCAAGGTTTTCAACAATTTCAACCCCAACAATTCCAAACACAACCATCTCAACAATTCCAAACACAACCATCTCAAGTCCCTTTTTCTCAATCCTCACCTATAAACCTGGACAACGACGACGACGAACGGGTCGAAGAAACACAACCATCTAGGCGAAGGAAATCAAAAGGAAAAGCTACAAATAAAAGAGGAATGGCTTGGATCGAAGAGGAGGAGGAGCTTTAGCTAAAGCTTGGATTTCTATATCGTGCGACTCGAGGACGGGCAACGCGCAAATGGGAAACAGTTTTTGGCTTCGTGTTTTAGATCACTTTCACTCGCTCTTGGGAAGGCAAACAGGCCGAACGTACGATGCGATCAATGGAAAATGACGTGAACTACGAGCGGCGTGCACCAAGTTTAACAACATATTTGAAAATATGAAAAATATGGATAAAAGTGGTAGCAACGATTTCAACATTTTATCAACCGCTTGCCAACAATTCAAAGTTACCATCGGCGGTAAAGCGTTCGACCACCAAAAAGCGTGGAAAATTTGTCGTACGGGTCCAAAATGGGTCCTTAACCCGGAGACTTCGCATTTGGGATCGACCACCGGCTCCAACAAAAGGCCAAGAACTTCTGAGCCGGATGTGGGTTTTGGTGTCGATCTCAATGACGACTTCGATGGGACCGAAGGGGAGGGTCCACTGGAAGTCCAACTTCGTTGACCACTGGGAAGGGATAAAGGGAAAAAATGGCGTCTTCAAGCGGAAAAGCGATTAACGAAGACGTGCTTGCGGACATAATTGACAAAACTCTAAGTTTTTTACAAAAAAAAAAATATGAGTCAACGGAGGATGCTCGGCGTCGGAAACAAGCACTCACCGATCTTCAAATTTTAAACATGAAGCCACAACCGGATATCGACCAGGAAAATTTAGCCGCGTTTCTGAAAATCCAACAAGAAGCTCGGGAAAAGTATGGAGTTTAGGTTTTAACGTTTTTAATATTTATGTTTAATTTCTATGGTTTTTAGTTATTTAGGTTTTAAGTTTTTTTTCATGTTATTCAGAATCTAGATTTGAAATTTTATGTTTTATGTTTTTTTATGTAATGTGAAATCTCTAATTATGTTATTAATTTAGGTTTTTTTTTTTAAATTTTAATCTAAATATATATAATAAAAAAAAACGTTGTATAATAATAACCATTTCCAAGGCTAGTGAACATGTAATGGGGATGATGTGGCGCATATGTGTCATCATTTTTCTAGTAAATACATTGTTACCATACCCCGATGTACTAATGATATCTAACTTGTATCGCTCCGAATTTAGCCTTATCGAACCCTTTTTCAAGCTCCAACTAGCCATACATGTTTTAGCATTTTACATGTCATACACCATAATAATCCCAAATATATAAAGTTTCATAATGACCGACTGTTACTCAAACCAATATACAATAATCTACTTATCATTGGTGCATAAGACTTCACAATATACGGATTTAAAAATAATAATAGTAGTATCTTCAGATTTTTATAAAAAATAAATAAATAACTCAGAATTAAAGAAACAGTTTTATTTTATTTGGAAATACAAACTTAAGATTTTTTCTATAAAAAATAATAATATAAAAGCTATTTCAAGTAACTTTCGATGCTTTTAAATTCTAGGAGATTTTAGATTTCTAGTTTAATGTAATTTTATATTTTTATAAGTTTAGAACTATTTGATCCGAACATATTTACACATATAAAAGTTATATCTTCTATCATCTGGCGTCTAGCTGCCAACTAGTTTTTTTTTCTTTCAAACATATCGTATATATTGAAAATGTATTCTAATAAATTCCCGTGACTTTTGGAACAATCTCTTCGGTGGTATGTGTTGGGTATTGAGATGCAACATCGACAAACACAAGGACAATAACATTTGGTCATGCTAAAAAGATTAAAAAAGAACACACGGTGATTTAAGATGGTTCATTTGATATGTCTGATGAAACTATGTCCACACAAAAACTAGAGAGATTCTTTATTGATATCAAATGCTATACAATATCTATGTAATTACTATGTACATTGATGACACACACTCATGATTTTCGTGTATCACTTATATCATTGAATGGTTACGATAAATGAGATGTATTTACAATAGCGTTGACTTAAAATTATGGTTTAGATCAATAGGCATTTGATAGGATAGCATAAAGTCAAATACTTGTTCTCTAATATTTTACGGACACCAATACACATGACAAGAACTATTTTGTTGTCGCTTCATATTAAAGCGTCTAAGAATACCTAACCAAATATCATGCTTTAGAAATTCTAACCGACACTACACATCTTTGGTGTTCACTTCTTCCGAAATATCTCCAACATTCATTGAGACCAACTTTGCACTTTGTTGTAAGATGAAGCCAAGATTGCGTTATAGGACGGAGACAAGACTATGTTGTATGACGAACCCTAGACCGTGTTATTTGTAATGATTCACCCTTCATAATTAGATTCTACATCTCAATAATCTTCCACTTGGAGGCTAAACGAAAGCTTCTTATTTCATCGAAGTTGTAACCCAAATCCTCTATAGTTTGCACTGGAAGGTCGGTCCAAGCTATATATAATCTTAACTTCCATAACGTTAACATTACAAGGAATATATCTACAAGATTCGTCGCACCATAGATTTTCTTCGAGTTGAGCGTACTTTTAAATATCAGATCTTGGATAAAGTCGTACCTCATCTTTATGTGTTTCGTCCTATTATGAAACATTGGATTCTTCGTCGGGTGAATTGTACTAATATGGTTATCACTTATCATAGTGTAGGACATGATCTTCTTGATTCAAGCCAAACTCTGATAGGAAGTTCTTTAACCAAATAAGCTCATTGCTAGTTTCTACTATGGCTATATATTCTTCTTCGATGGTTGAGATAGAAACACTCTTTTGTATCATTGACATCTATTAGGTCACACATTGTAACGTCCCAAATTCCAGAATAAAACTTTTCATTTTTGAAATAGAATAAACAACCATTTTTATAAAGTTACATTAATAGTCAATCTATTTGTTCATAAACCATAATTCAAAATCAGAGTTATAAGGAAAACAACGTGGAATCTTGAATCATGAAACCATTGACGTGTGTATGTACAGTTCCTCCTTCGCAATCCGATAAGTACTTGGAAAACATTTGAATCCACGACTGCAAGCCAAATCTTAGTGAGTTCCCCCAAAATACCTCAACCCAACCAACCACAATATGTCGACATATGTACATAAACAAGCAAACTAGCAATAGCCAGCCATACATGTAATCATAATAGATCTACCAATCTAACAGATCACTACAACATACCAACATCCTCCACATAATGATACATATTGCAGTACAAAGTATAATGAGAAAACTCACCTGAGCTATGTAGCAGAAGCTCAACAGCAAACCTCAGTAATCAAAACAGCTAACACAAGCTACCCTACACCAAACTAAGACTAGATCTTAGCTAAACACTCAATTTTACCAAGGTTTAAGCAAAAGTCAAACTGGTCAAAAAGTCAATGTCAACGGTCAAAGTCAACAGCCCAAATGACAACTTTGTTGGCCACAACGTCGTGGCCAATCATTTGACACGATGTGGCAATCTTTGGAACAAATAGTTGCGAGATTCTCATATGTCACAACATGGTAAGCATATAGTTACGTCGTGGGAACTGATCCTACACAGCTTAATGGACTAAGCCCTTAATCCATTAAGCCACACACTCATTTCATCTAGAAAGCTTTCTTACACCAAATAAGTCATAAAAATCATTGATTTATAGTCATGCATGTCTGATTCATGTCTTTCCCAAGCTAGGTTATAATGTTGTAACACCCAAATTTTCATACTAGGTACACCCCAAAATTTATCTATAACTTTATAAAACACTTTGGTATACACTAGCACATTGTAATACAAGAAGTTATCACCAAGAATCATATTATTATCAAGTACATGATCCGAGTCGGGAGCTACAACAACCTAACCAGAAACACAACAACAAAAGACCGTAATCCACAAGGCTTAGTAAATAACAACTACAACAACATATATCATCATATATAAATTGACCTGTCACCAACAACGTACACCACATCAAATATACTAATTAAATCACATCAATTGGTTATTGTATCATGACTCCTTATGAGACCTATTTGTATTTTTACACCTATTTGGTTATTGCCTTGTAACACCTTTAAGGACAACTAATGATTCACCTCTACTATAATACACATCTTTGGATATACTTCGTCCAAAGTAATACACCACGTTCAACATCTACTTCGTATATCAACTATCACATGAACTTATTTCACCATACTATAATATATGCACAACATAATAATATCACAATATATTATGTAATAACACACGTAAACAACATTAGGTGTTAAAATATAGTTACTCACCTAGCTAATTAGTAAGGTTAACTTCTGATTCGCTTACTGACTTTCATTGCCTCTTAGCTTGCCATTTTACTAACACCTATTCAACAAATAACAAGTTCCTCAGAACTGTCACAAAGTAGTAGCAACTAAACTCCTGGACTGTATGTCACTAAGCTAATTAAACTCTATAATACAACTGCTTAATGTCTTAACTTCGTAAGCCATTAGCTAAATCTCATAAGGTCGCATTGCGATTTTCCATTGACCGTCATGTTGCGTTATCATAAGGGCGCATTGTGATTTTCCAACAATGGCAACCTACTTTATTTTCTTCATATTTCTCCTTCTACTTCACAACTAAACACTGCTACACCTTCTATATACTCATTTAAGAAAATTGCATGCTTTATTTCACCTACTTGTTTTATAAACAAGTTATACTCCTAGGAATAATATGTATTATGAAAAACGGATATTATAAATGCTCCTCGAGCAATTACAAAGTTCCCATTCGTTACACTTTACTGGTGATTACCAAAAATCAACATTATGTCCTTTTTCTTCCAACTACCACACTTATATCGATATCTCATTCAGGTCTGGAATGTACTTGACACTCTTTATTGTCAACTTTAAACATAATGTAATCTTGAGAACAACATACCCAACTCCGATGAGATCTAGGCTCTTGTTATATGAATCTGTACTTTGCCACTATAATACTTGAATTTATGCATTACTTCTATTCAATGACTTGCATGGAACTAAGCGCTCAAATCCATAATCCATGATTCAGTCAGAATTTTCTATATTAACAATTAGCGCATTATCAAAATCTTCTTCCACGTAAACTTCATCCCTACCTTCTCGCCCGAAGGATTCAGGCATTGATTTTAAAAGTGATAATTTTCTTTTCAATTCTAGCAAGTAATATTCTTCCTACTTTGGGACTTCCCTCTCCTCTTTGACTTCATTCTTCCTCTACCACCACCCCCCGTTGGACTTTCTTCCTCTTTCTTCGGTACTTAACACATTGTTGGAGCACTCTCATGTTGGATCTATATGCTCAAGAATCATTTTAGAATGATGTTTGCCAATAACATATGATCCTATAGGGTCACACCTTTTAGCAAAGTTGTCACTTGTTGAGATATATTCAACTTTGTATTTATCTTTGGAAAAATTATTATTTTGTGAAAATAATATTGGAAAATTAGTATTTTATGAAAACAATATCTTAAAGAGTATAACTAACTATTTCATCATATGGTATGATTAATGTAACATCCCAAAATTCATGACCAAAATTTCATTTCATTTTTTTTTTAATTTAGGTTATTTATAAACCAATAGTATAAAAACATCCATAATACTAACTCATGTCAAAACCAGTGTGTCAATAATAAAGCATGTCATCATAAAATAATATCAGAGTATAATCCCAAAGATCTCATGTGCGGAAAACATAGCGTGATGCGCTGCGATCGAGCCGACTCCTTTCCTTTGCAAACGAAGTACCTAAAACCAAAACTGAAAACCGTAAGCACGAAGCTTAGTGAGTTCCCTCATCATACCACATACCATACAAATCATGTACTGTCAGGCATATTTGGGTGACCGGCCTACCCTGTCAAGCATATCTGGGTGCTCGACCTACCCTGCTGAGCATACCGGGGTGCTCAACCTACCCCACGTATCTGGGTGCCCGACCTACCCTCCGGTGTATCTCAACCGGTTACGGGGACTATTTCACCCCCTACCACTATCACATAATAAGATATCATAACATAAGCATACTGTCATGCATACCGGGGTGCTCGACCTACCCCATTGGTCATTTCGACCTGATATGGGGACTATCCCCCCTACTACCTACTACCACATAACATCATATCATGCTAACACATAAAACATATCAGGTAGTAACAAACCTAGATGATTATCACAAAGACAATCATCTATCATACAACTCCTACTAGTGGGCCGACATTATGGCCTTAGACCCACTTCTACCGGAAGGTAACTCACCTCACACTGCTGAAGTCCCGCAGACCCAAACCCAGCTGCTGGATGACAGATTCCCGAACTGTCAACATCAAAATAACACCCAATTAATAATTGGGTTCCAACTCATAATCATAAGTCCATGCTTGGGGTAAAATTCTACTCTACCCCTAACTTGACTTGATTCAAGCCCAAGGCCCAATCCAAAGGCCCAAAAGTCCAACTATGGCTCAAAGCCTAACATATGGCCCAATTTTCCAAATTGGGCCCATACCTCTACGTGGTCTTATTCTAAGGCCCAACCATTTATTCCGGTCCAACATTTGACATTCTAATAGCCCAATGTCATATAATCCTTAAGGCCCAAACTATGGCCCATCTATGGCCCAATTTTCCAAATTGGGCCCAGACCTTCATATGGGCCTTACCCTAAAGCCCAACAACATATTCTAGTCCATATGATTATTCTTGGATGGCCCATTAATAATCCCATCACCAAAGCCCAATGGAAAGGCCCAATTCAAGGCCCAAGTGAAATTAGGGTTTCACATAAAATGATGATTAGGGTTAAGTGTCCCTACTTAACCCATTAAGGACTTAATCCATTAAGTCCCACATGGACTTAGGTTAATTTGCAATGATTATTAATTAATATTTTAAGTTCATTAAATAATTCTGATGCGGTCCCGATAATTCCCAAATTAGGGTTTCATGGCATTAGGGTTTTCCAAACCCTAATTAAGGTTTCCAACCCATCTTAGCCCAATAGGCCCAAAAGCTAAGTCCTTAGATCCATTAGGGTTTCATTAGGCCCATTAGGGCTTCATTGTTCCCATTAGGGTTTCAAGCATCCCAACCGAATCAAACACGACAAGGCAAAGCACACCACCACCCGACACGACGGCAGGAGGCGGCAGCCACCACCTCACGGTGGTGGTTAGGGTTTCTTTCCATTATTCCATTTTTTGTTACAATGTACAATGCCAATCTCCAAAATAAACACACACACTAATGTTAAATACACATACACACACAGCCACCATGTGGTGGCCGGCGGTGGCGCACGGCGGCAGCCACCACCTCACGGTGGTGGCGATGACTTTTTTTTTTCAGATTTCCGACCAATCAAATCACACACAACACACTCTTGCTCGGGAATGCACACTACCACCCACTTCACGGTGGCACATGGAGGTCCGACAACAACAACAACAGCAACATGGCGGCGGTTATGGCGTTTGGCAGCCACCCATGACGGTTCGCGACTCCTCACTTGAAAACGCACACGCCGATGAGTCTCTGCTCGACAAGAAACGAACCCAACACCCACTTTCATGCGTGAAACCTACAGCCAACCCTAGGCTGCCACATGCCGGAGGACTTGACAGAGCAAACCAGCCGCAAGGCGGCGCCGAAAACGGCAGTGCTAGCGGCAACAACAACGTCTGCGGAGGAATAAATAGGAGAAGAAGAAGAAAAGAGAGGAGTACGGTGGAGAGGTTGCAGCGACTCTCATTGTTTCTCCGACAGTAGATGCGGCGTTTGCATGGCAAAGCAGCGACGACCATCGGCTGTGAACAACACCGATGGATGGTTTGTCCGGAAGTAGGGTTCGCTGGTCATCTTGGGTCTTTGGTGGCTTGGTCAGTCGGAGAGGCAATGGTGGAGAGGTGGCGCCGGTGAGGGAGGCATAAGGATGGGGAGGTGGCGGTTGTATATGGTTTCATTAGGGTTAGGGTATAGACGAGTTTTATATCTCGTAACCTTTGAAACTTCACCCCATAATGGCAAGTCTAGTCCCTCTCTTCCCTTTTTCTTTCAAACCAAGACCATATTTTACCCTTTCTACCCTGACCTCGAAAATCCCTTTCAAATTCGACCCATAAATTACCAAACAACCCCCAATATCTTACTGATGACATATTCAGCTCTCCCACCTATTTTCCTTTTTAAATTAAATCCAAATAATTACCACGGAGCCCCTGTCTTCATAAATATTTATAAACTGAGTCCGGTACTTACACTTTTAACCCCCGACTTCTAAAATTGTGACAATTAGCTCTTTGAGACCATCCTTTTATATATAACCATTTATTTTAGGGCTACTATTCGTTCATTAATTTATTTATTTATCTAATAAATAAACGGGATGTTACAACTCTCCCCCACTTAAATTAGATTTCGTCCTCGAAATCATTCCTTACCATTTCTTATGCGCCAAACCACTCAAGTAACATGGTCACCATCCTGGGCACACCCTCGCCTTCCCAGGGTAGTTGTGACCAATCTTCGCAAAGCCCTAACATCCGTAGGTGAACGAATTCCTCGCAACAAGATCACATCTACTTCGTCTGAATCTGTTGTCTTGAGATGGTCTGAATCCCTGGCAGACCACTCATACTGAATCATTATCGTTGAATCTAGTCCGTTTATCCCTCAACTTACCGCTCAACTCTTGATAACTCGAGGTTCCCACTATAAAACAGGATCACAAACCCAATTATCCCTGCAGATCACTTATACTTGGCCAAGACTCAGATAATCCCGCTGTTAGTGACTTAGCACAACCCAAGCAATATGTTTCTCTGTCCGTACTTGCAACCCCAAACACAAATATGTTGTGTACAAGTTTTTAGACATGCACGATTTTACTAGACTTCAAAATATACATTAGTTTAATGGGGGTGAAGTGTGTGACACTCTTATTCTCTCATCTTTCTTTTTTTCGGCCTAAACCATATAAAATGGATGGTGTGTTGCTTGTGTGACTTATTCTTATATGCATCATGCTTCTAAGTCCCATCCCTTTTAATTTAATAAAATCATGGGTCTTAGATATCAAATGTGTGTATATAAGAGAGAATAGGGCTTTCATTTAGAAGGTAGTCTTTTGATCTCCTCTCTTATTTCTTACAAAAGCTACGAGCACTCTCCTCTCTCCATCTCTTTCTCTCTTTTGAAGGCAAGTAAAAGTATTGGATGCTTATGAAGTGCTTATCCTTTAAGGCTTATTTTGGATAAGTTCTTAAACGTTAGAGAAGTATTTTACTAGAGATAAGTAATTAACATTCTTGGTGAGTTTATCTTGTTGGTGGATACATCATAGAAGCTCTACTTTGGGCTTTGGTCATCTTCATCGACCCCCCAATTTCCAAGTGGGATCAAAGTCTTCAAAGGTTGTCATCTAAACATCCTATGGTTGTTTATAATCTTTCTATATCATGTAAATGGATTCTTGGTGTTTTTGTTTTAAAATAGTCTTAAAATAATAGTTATTTTCAAATCGCTTTTGTTTTCCGTTGATAAGAGTTTTATTGAAAAGATTGTTTTTAGCTTGTCAAAACCCATCATCCGATACATTCTTCCTTTGAATATATCTTCAACAAGGATTAGGTCATGAATTCCTTTGAAAGTGAGCTTCATGATCCCGGATGAACTACCCATATCGTAACAGTTTTGGACGAATTCTCAGGAAGTGAATATAATAACATTAGTGCTTGTACTTCGTCTTTAAACCCAATGCCAACAGATATAAATCTTGATGTTATTGAGTTGAACTCGTTTACGTGGTCTGTCATTGAGCCATCTTCCTTCATCTTTGTATTCAACAACTGTGTGATAAGAAAACCTTGTTTGCTACTGAAGGTTTCTCATACATGTTAGATAACGCCTTTATTAGTCCATATGCTTATTGGGGAGGCAGTAGACCAATAAGCTAGTTGTCCCAACCAAGACATGAGTTAGCCTTTTATCTTAAAGGTTATCGATTTCCCTCGTTGATAATTTATAAGAAATGTTCTTTGCCAACGACAACCTGACCATACTAAGGGATTGTCGATCTAAAATATCTCAATCCTTCTTCTTCATGCCTTGTGGTTTTCTTTCACTCAAGGGAAGATGTACTTTTTTCTTAGTAGAGATAATATTCAATCCGCATCCTCTAAAATCCAAAATCATGGTCTTCAAATTTATTGATCTTGATCTTCCCTTCTTCAGCCATAACTATGATACTAATTGTTGGGTATTAAGATCCAATCTCGGTAAACAAAATAACAATGATATAGAAGATTATGCTAAGAAGATTAAACAAGAACACAATGAAATTTAACATGGTTCACTTGATCTGTTTGATAAAGCTACGTCTGCAGACAAACTAAAGAGATTCTTTATTTATATTAAATGTTATACAAGATCTATGTATTTACTGCACACAATATCGACACACATTAATGTCACTTGTGTATCATCTATCACCGTAGGGGGTGGTGCTCACATGCAGGTGACATTGCCACATCAGCCCCACGCCCTTTGCGTGCATGGTATATCCGATGACGTTATATAGTTTCATGTCTATATCAAATCATACTTGGTTGTCAAATTTATTGTTTAATTAGAGAACAACTTAAACAAACAAATAATAATAATATAAAATTCTAATATGTTGGTTAATATATTTGGTTAATTGAGAAATCGTATTTAATAAACCGAAACATAATAATCTAAAACAATTAAAATAAATATTATTTGGTTTGGTTACAATTAATTTTATTAAGCCGTTAAAAAGATGTTTAAACCGACTTAATAACAATTTTATTAAAGAATAATTACAATTTTATTAAAAAATAATATTACTATACGTACCATCATAGTCACATAAATTATGGGGTATAAACAATATTCTACTCACAAAATTATACACCGAAACAAAACAATTTGGGGGTACTTAAGCTTGGGGGAGTGGGTACGGTAGATGGTACACTCTCTTGTCACATCAGCTTGGAATACTGCACCCTCCCTGCGGTTTTGGTGCGGTAGAGACTGCACTGTGGCACTCTAAGGGAGTGCTTCTCTCTTCCTGTTGCCATTCCAATTGACCGTTGAATGGTTAGATTTTTTTTAAAAAAATGTTATTATTATTATTATTATTAATTTTATTTTTTTTAAAACCTTTTAAATTGAGTGACACCGCTCTTTAGGTGTGACATGAAACCACATTTTTGTTGTAATTGCTGACATGTCACTTACATGACACTGCGGTTTCATAAGGGAGTGTAACACTACTCCCTCCAGCCTGATAATGTCTCTTGCTCTATTCATAACCTTGTACTTATGTGAAGTTTATCCTCGCTGTGCACATGGTTTGTAAAATATTATATGGTAGAAGCTTTTTCCTAAACTAATAAAAGTCGACAGGTGTTAGGTTTTACTTCGTTAATAATCGTATGAACAATATTGGGGTTAAATATAAAAAACTACAATATTTTGTTATTGTTTTTTAATGATATCCTATTTTTATTTTTCTAATAATATATACTATTTTAAAAAGTATAGCAAATTATTATAATCATATCCAAATACCAAATAAATCATATTAATATTATTATTATTATTATTATTATTATTATTATTAAATTGACTTTTAAATACATTAATAAAAAAATTACAATGTTACAAGAGGGAATATTTTATTTAAAAAAAATCTTAATACTTTTTTAAAATCACAATATTAGGACTTAAATAAAATTACATTCATGATTTTGCATATTACTTCACACATTCATATCAAGATATAAAATTATAAATATTCAATTTAATAACAAAAATATGTAAAGAGAAACCCACAATATAATACGTATATTGTTACATCTCACACCAATAAATACCAATAAAATGTTGAAACCCATGTCCAAAACACCTAAAAGTTAAAGCTTTTTCTAAAGCAGAAAACAGGGTAATCAATTGACTAGTAAACCTACGTGTTCCTCCCTCCCTCCCTCCCATGGCGCCCACACCTCTTACCCCACCATTTACGTGACCATGGCATCACAAACGAGGAATTCTCCGCATACCCAACTCCTATTCCTCCATTGAAAACGTGACAGACGACGAGAAGGTAAGGAAGACTTGGTCCGATACTTACTTCCACCACCACCCTTTTCTTCTTTTCGTCTTCTCTACATTTCTCCTTCTTACGTTTTTGTTATTGATTAAACCCTTTTCCCTTTTCCCAAATTTCAATCAATCAAAACCCAATTCGTACTATATCATATCACTACATTCATTGGCGTTGTAAAGTCGTACTTCGCTCCCTACCCCTCGATTCTGGTCCTTTCACAGATCTTGTCTGATTATCTTTCACATACCCTGCTGCTTTAAATGCTTACATTTTCAGGTAACGGTTTTAAGTTTTAACCTCATTTACTGTTGTTTTACTCAATCTTCTAGCTCTGTGGATCGTTTACAACTTTACACGATGTTCCTTCTTCGATTCCTCCAATCCGCGTGTTTGAATTTTGGTTTTGTATATTGAAATTGATCGAGAATTCTTACTGTTTGTTTGAATTCTGTCGGCGATTGAGCTGTGATGGGTTTTTGAAATTCCAAAATTTCCCTGTTTTCGAGATGGTTTGTTTGAATTTTGAATTGTGTATAGCGAATTGATAGCAAGAGGGGCCAGTTTCAGTTGTCGACATAATAACTCGTACCTTTTAGAGGTCCCTCGTTTGTTTGTTTTTTTGTTGAATCTCCTTTTTCTTTAATCAATAACAAAAGTATTGTTTCCATGACTCGCATCAGATTCATCTGTAATTACATTTTTCATAGCGAGATTCTTCAACAAATGCTAAACCCTAGCAGATCAAGAACTCAACCCAGGCCTACCCGATCTCATCCTCTCGGAGGTAATATTAATATCTTTTCACTAATTTACTCCATTAATCATCTCATAAAACCTTCATTTCACTATCTTCCAAGATTTATTAGCTTCTGTTATATGCTCAGAAACAGATCAAGTACACAGATTTGAAGTTGTTTCCTTTTGTGTTTGTAGGCATGGATTATGTGGACCCAAAGAAGAAAAATGGTGTTGTAGGAAAGATCCTTTTAGCTGCAGGACTTACTGCAATATGCATTCTTATGCTCAAACAATCCCCATCTTTCAACACCCCTAGTCCTGTATGTACACTGTATTCCTTTTCTTCAATTATATCTTCTTTTCTTTAAATCCATACAAAATTTGCAAAACTTTCTATTTTGGGATTCCCATAAATTGTCTAAAATTCCCCTTTTAGGAAAGATTCAACAAATTAGTTGATGATGTTCCTTCATAGGTTTTCTATTAAAGGGTATTTTTGATATTTGCTAGGGGTTGTTGGATCTTATTTGTTACACTATTGAATTACACATTAAATATCTGATTCATTTTTTTTTTTTTTGTGTTTTTGATTTGAAGTTTTCTCAACATGAAACTGGTGTCACTCATGTGTTAGTAACTGGAGGTGCTGGTTATATTGGTTCACATGCAGCCTTACGCCTTTTAAAAGATAATCATCGTGTCACTATAGTGGTATTTTTCTATTTTAATCTATTTTAATTTATTTCTTATTGTTTTGATAAATGATGTTTAGAAAATATTCAAGAAAATGACAACACACTAATGAAAAGAGAAAGTAAATAACACAAATCTATAAAAAAAGTTATTACATAATAAGAAAAAACTTTCTTTCTTGATTTATTAAAAAAGAAACATCCGTATATAGTTTATCAGATTAAGTCATTAAAAAAATCGAAACTTTATACTTTTAAATTGTGGTGTGATAGGATAATCTTTCTCGTGGAAACCTAGGAGCTATCAAAGTTCTTCAAGATCTCTTCCCAGAACATGGGAGACTTCAATTCATTTATGCTGATTTGGGAGATCCAAAAGCCGTATCCTTTTTGAAATTTAAACTCAACCAAATTACCAAAATGTCCCTGCATGCTTGCCTTAGTAAGAATAAATGTTAATAATGTTTATTTGTTGTTTCCTTGATCAAAAGAGTTTAGGTGAACAAAATCTTTGCTGAAAATGCATTTGATGCAGTGATGCATTTTGCTGCAGTTGCATATGTTGGAGAGAGTACCCTTGATCCCCTAAAGTAAGTGTTATTTGAATCGAATTATGACATCACATCCCAAAAATTGTTAGTTAGTATTGTGGGCCCCACTCCCAAGTACTTGGTTTTTGGAGGTTATTAGGGAAATTTACAGATAAGGACAAAAGGACAAAACAAGTTGTACTGTATTTGATGTGCATTTGACTAGGAATAATGTCAATGAGGATAAATTTGCAAATTTGTGTCCTACCAAAAAAGGTGTAAAAGACATAATTGCCCTTCTCATCTTCATCATTGAAAATAGCCTTAGAACAAGACAAACTTTCTAGGGCTATTTTCAATGATGATGACAAGAAGGGCATTCACGTCTTTTGCACAGACCTTTTTGGGTGTGACAATTTTTGTCCCATTGACATCGGTCTTGGACTTAGTTCCAGTCAGATGCATGTCAAAGACAGTACAACTTATTCTGTCTTGTCAATGTCATGTCTTATCCCTAGGATGCTAATAATGTTATACCATGGCTTAACTTGCTTTTAGAAGTATTTTATTTAAATTTTTTTAATATTTCAGGTATTATCACAATATTACATCAAATACACTTGGGGTGATGGAGGCCATGTCAGCACACAATGTGAACACACTAATATACTCTAGTACTTGTGCAACATATGGAGAGCCTGAAAAGATGCCCATTACAGAAGAAACTCCCCAGGTATTTTCCCTTGACAAAAACAAAAAAAAAGGGCATTTTAAATTACTAAGTTTTATTTTAAGATTACTAAATATGATATGCAATAATAAAAGGCCCCTTATAAACTTGTGTAAATGATATATTTTGTTGCATATTCCAGCTTCCGATTAATCCTTATGGAAAAGCCAAGAAGATGGCGGAAGATATTATCTTGGATTTCCATAAAAACTCGGATATGGCCGTGATGATTCTAAGGTTGGTATTTTATGTGTTTGAGGGCATTTTGGTCTTTTTCCTATAGGAGAGAACCAAGAGCAAGTCCTTGTTCAATCTTTTGGATGGGGCAAAAAGTTGCAATTTTTGTCTGATTGACATTATTAGCCCTAGTCTTATTCCAATGCATGTCAAACACAGTACAAGGGCATTTTGGTCTTTTTCCTATAAGAGAACCAAGAGCAAGTCCATGTTTAATCTTTTGGATGGGGCAAAAAGCTGCAATTTTTTTGTCCGATTGACATTATTAGCCCTATTCTTAGTCCAATGCATGTCAAAAGCAGTACAAGGGCATTTTGGTCTTTTGCACATAGGAAAGAACCAATAGCAAGTCCTTGTTCAATCTTTTGGACAGGACAAAAAGTTGCAATTTTGTCTCATTGATATTATTAGCCCTAGTCTTGATCCAATGCATGTCAAACGCAATACAAGGGCATTTTGGTCTTTTGCACATAGGAGAGAACCAAGAGCAAGTCCGTGTTTAATCTTTTGGATGGGGCAAAAAGTTGCAATTTTTATCTCATTGACATTATTACCCCTAGTCTTAGTCCAATGCATGTCAAGCACATTACAAGGTGTCACATGTGTCATGTCTTTATTTTCTTGTTTTTTAATTTTTCAAAAAAATAAAAATAAATTTCAGATACTTCAATGTGATTGGTTCTGATCCGGAGGGAAGATTAGGAGAAGCACCAAGGCCAGAACTCCGTGAACATGGAAGAATATCGGGTGCATGTTTTGATGCAGCTCGTGGAATCACCAATGGCCTCAAGGTCATTTTCTTTTTTCCTTTTTTTTAATGAATTTTATGCAAACTTTATACTTATATTCTTGAGTCAATTCCTTTTTTATCATTTTCAATTTTGTCTTATTTAAGGTTTTTGTGACATTTTTGGTCCTGTCCATGTAAAATTAGTATACTTTATGGACCAAAATCGCAAAAATAAGCTGTACTCAGGGACTGAAATAGTCATTTTACTTGGAATAGAGACCAAAAACGTTACAAGAACCTCAAAGGAATCACAAAAATTGCAAGAGAAAACATTTTGGGACCAAATTTGCAAAAATCAACTAGGCTCAGGGACCAAATATGTAATATACTCTATATTCGATTAAATAGCAAAGAAAACTCACGTCTTTGTTATCAATTTATATTAAGTGTTGTATGAATAAATGATGCTTACAAATATCTAAGAAGATGATGGCACACTTGGGAAATGGAAGGAAAAAGTAAACAAGGGCAAATTTGTAAAAAGTTAGGACTTAATCGGGAAAGTCCTTTTTCCATGATTTTCTTCTATTGTTAAGTTGTTCTTTCTTTGTTAAGTAAAAAAGAAACATTTGTCATGTCAGATGAATATGCTACTTACATGTATATGATATTGTTTGGTATGTTTTTGACTTTTTGACTTATGACCTATGTGATACAGGTTCGAGGAACGGACTATAAAACCCCTGATGGAACTTGCATAAGGGATTACATTGATGTGACTGATTTAGTTGATGCTCATGTTAAAGCACTTAATAAAGCAAAACCAGGACATGTTGGAATTTACAATGTTGGTACAGGAAGAGGTACATATCTCAATTTATACTTTCATTATCTTTAAAGTGGTGTGGACTAGAGGAGGGCATTTACGTCTTTTGCACATATGAGAGATTACAAAAAAAATTTCAATCTTTTGTCCCATTGGCATCGGTCTTGGTAAACTTTTTCTTTCATCTTTTGTTCTATTCTTTTCCTCATTAAGTACTACTATCTTGATAACGATGTTAAAAGAGTTTGAGAAAATGAAGAAGTAGAAGGGGAAAATAAGTGAGGTCAAATTTCATAATATGTTGGGAATTTTAGTGGGAAAAAACTCATTTTCCCGATTTTCTCTATTAAGTCGGTCTTTCTGAATTAAGTGAAAAAAAATACCTATATACAGCCTACAAGATTAAGTCATATTCTCATTAAGTCCATAATTCAAAAAAGAAATTTGGCAATTTAGTATTTTTTATCGGAACTTTTTTCTAGAACGTTCTAAAAGAAGAAAGTTGTTCCATATATTTTTGTGAAAAAGGGTATTTTTGTAAATAAACATAAAGCTTGGTATGCATAACGTTTTTGAAAGGAATGTCATTTATCAAAGGAACTAAAACACAACGAAATTGTAAATTCTCACGCGGTCGTTGAACGGAATCTCGAATTCAAATTCCGTCGTCTTCCGCCGGAATCCATGAACCAAACACATCCTACGATCCATCAAACATGAAATCCGTCCGAATTGAATTCCATCCGTACACGGAATGGAATCCCGAATTCCAATTCCGTCATTCCACCGGAATCGATTAAACCAAACACGACCTAATCCTTCTTTTTTACTCTTTTTAACAGGAAGATCAGTCAAAGAATTTGTGGAAGCATGTAAAAAGGCAACGGGTGCATCCATTAAAGTAGACTACCTTCCAAGGCGACCCGGTGACTATGCAGAAGTATTTAGTGACCCGTCAAAGATCCTACGTGAGCTTAATTGGTCAGCACAATATACGGATCTTGAAAAGAGTTTGAGGGTTGCATGGAGATGGCAAAAGTCACATAGGAATGGCTATAATCCTTCAATGGCTTCCATTTAAGATTTTGAATGTTTATTTTATTCTCACATGATATGAGAGGTATAGGCATATTTATATATATGTGTAATTTTTAAACATGAATACATACATGAATGATGAAAAACTTGTTAGCAAGTGAATTATAAGAATAATGATAATAGCTATGAGGAGTAGCCTAATTATTATTTTACATAATGGAGAGGATGCCATGGCTTTATGCTTTTAAGGTTTAACTACTATTTTTATTTCCCATATTTTTATTTAGTTTGAGACTATAAGAGTTTCAATTTCAATGTGTATGGGCGCGTTGTGGATGCTAGATGCTCAACTTTTATGTTATGTATTAAACTAGCATAATGTTGTGTATCTGTTTTACTTTTATGTTATGTATTAAATTAACAGACTTGTTGTGTATCTGATTTACATTTACATAGACTGTTGTGTATCTGATTTACATATTAACCGACGCAAATATTTTGAATAGATTATATGCTTAGCAAAAGATAGCTATGGATGGGTCCTAAATTGGGCCAAAAAGTGTGATTTAGTCAATGGTTTTGTGTTTTGGTTCAGAAAGCTTATTTTAAATCGGACACAATTGTTGTAATAGAGTGATTGTTGCAATAATAAAACCTATGAAATTTGGAAGAAGTGCCTTGTTGTAGATAGATTTTGGGATTGGTTTGAAAAACTTTAAAACATATACAATTCTTCTTAATTTATAGTTATAAAATTCAAAACCAAAAACCCTAAATTTATAGTTGATGGTCCCCACAATGTAGGATGACTAACTTCCTTTCCACCCCATCTTTGTGTCCCACATCGGTAGTGAAAACAAAAGTTGGGTGTTTATCCCTTTATAAATAGAGATGTGCACCCTTTTCTTTTCCCACACGAGCCTCTCATAAACATTTGAAGTTACTCTGCTTCAACTTAGGGAGCATCAAGTTTATGTGCATGATGTGGCTAATATAGTTTCTTTTTAAGCAAATGTCTTTTTTATAGATGTTGAAAGGAAAAAGAAATTATATTAGCCATCATGGTGCATATAAATATGATGTTACTCTAAAGTTATACATTCCAAAAAAGTTCAACCTTAATATAAATAATACCACATTCCCAATTGGTCATATTTTAATTCAATAGTTATTGTAAAATGAATATATCCACTGAAATATAATATGCAATATTATACTTCTCAAGATTATATGCAACAGTATGAAAATATGCCCCGTTGTTTTCCCAATCCAAAGTGTCACCATCCAACACCCTCAACATGAATCAATATATGAAAAGAAAGATGTTAAGAGATGTCCAAGATTACAAACAAAACTGAAAAGAAAGATGTAAAGATATACCCATGAACACAAACAAAACTGAAAATTTACTTTCGATCTATATGATAGACAACATATTTTAAGGTGCAAAAGAAACAAGAATTACAACCAAATGTTAAGCCTATGTATACACACAGACAAGAATTGTGTTACGAAGTCAGAAAATTACTTTCGATCTATATGAAAGACAACAAATTTTAAGGGATACGTTGCAAATGAGATCAAAATTATTAGTAAGAAGAGTAAAAAAGCGACAGATGAATCCTCCATCCATGAAGTGAGGCTCTATGTACTTGCCTTCGACTTCCAAATCAAAATTTTGGAAACAAAAATACAACAAGGATTCGATATTTTCATTGGCGAGGTTTACAAATAGTCCCGAAGAAGACCGGTTTCCATAATAAATTGGTAATACAATATCGTTACAATGATCGGATGAATGATTCTATGAATCCATGTTCAAATTATTTAGCGAAGTAATTGTAGAAAATAAGTATCTCTTTTATAACAGTTTGATGTTGTTAACTTGTTTTTCAGAAAATCCGAAGGAAGTCGCAGTTGATGACAATTACTAGATTTAGACTTGGTCCATAAGAAATAGTCATCATGGTCATGACATTATTGAAGGAGTCTTGGTATATATGAATTCAAAAAGTAGACATCATTGACTTATATGATGCTCCTAGTCTTATGCTATTGTCATGGTTTTAGTAAAAAATTACACATTTTATTTAATTAGAGATAAACATAATATAAATTATCACTTCTATCATTTATTATGGGAAAGCTTTGACCAAATATTGAACAAATTTGAATACATAGACGTACACGGAAAAAGACAAAAACTTATATATCAAACTGGTCAACTTGTATTAAAAGATTTTGTAAATAACTAACCGACAAAAAATTGACTAGTTGCAATTGTTACGCTACATGCATTTGTAGGTTGTATGTCTAATAACTTATGAAAAAATAAATTAAATAAATTAAAGTCCCAATCTTTACAGAAAAGTCTCAATCTTTACAGAAAAGTTACACTTTAGTCCTAAGATTTTTTTTAACGAAAAAGTCCTGAAAACCGGCAAAAATTTGCAGTTTGATCCCTTTTGACCGGTTGAAACCGGTACCAAATTAATTTGAGACTATTTCGTAAACCAACCCAAAATATTATGATTTTTCTGTAAACAAAAAATATTAGGACTTTTCTGTAAACAAAAATATTATAACTTTTCTACAAACAAAACCCTTATTATTATTATTATTATTATTATTATTATTATTATTATTATTATTACTAAAAATATAAATAAGAATACTATTTTTTGAACTTGTTATTACTAATATTGTTACTAATACATATAAATGCATTTAAATGAAAAAAATAATATTAATGACATTGTTTAAAGGTGGAGGTGGAGGAGATGGTGATCCTTTTAGCATTGAAATCGTGAATGTTTGCTTGTATATTTTTACTTTATATATGGTCATTTCTTATTTGTTATTATTGTTTTCAATTTAGAATATTAATACTTAACAATTTAAAAGAAGTTGCATATTTGTAAAATTGTTTATAAATAGTTTAAGGTAGAAGAGTTTCTCATTTTGTATATAAAATTGTTTAAGGTAGAAGAATTACTTTCTAAATCCAACAAATCCACTACAAACATCTACATTGGTAACCTATATCAAAATTCAAAAGTATTAATTACAATATCTTGTTTAATAAAAAGTAATAGAAATAATTCAAAAGTATTAATCAAAATTCAAAAGTATTAATCCAAAAACATGTGCTATTACTTTTTATTAAACAAGATATTGTAATTAATACTTTTGAATTTTGATATGGGTTACATATGTAGATGTTTGTAGTGAATTTGTTGGATTTGGAAAGTAATTCTTCTACCTTAAACAATTTTATATACAAAGTGAGAAACCCTTCTACCTTAAACTATTTATAAACAATTTTACAAATATGCAACTTCTTTTAAATTGTTAAGTATTAATATTCTGAATTGAAAACAATAATAACAAATGTGAAATGACCATATACAAAGTAAAAATATACACGCAGACATTCACGATTTCAATGCTAAAAGCATCACCATCTCCTCCACCTCCATCTTTAAACAATGTCATTAATATTATTTTTTTCATTTATATGTATTAGTAACAATATTAATAATAACAAGTTCAAAAAATAGTATTATTATTTATATTTTTAATAATAATAATAATAATAATAATAATAATAATAAGGGTTTTGTTTGTAGAAAAGTCATAATATTTTTGTTTACAGAAAAGTCCTGATATTTTTTGTTTACAGAAAAGTCATAATATTTTGCGTTAGTTTACGAAATAGACCCAAATTAATTTGGTACCAGTTTCAACCGGTCAAAAAGGGTCAAACTATAAATTTTTGCCGGTTTTCAGGACTTTTTCGTTAAAAAAAAAATCTTGAGACTAAAGTGTAACTTTTCCGTAAATATTGGGACTTTTTTGAAAATTTCCCATAAATTTATTATAAACCAGGGTATTTATATTCTTATTTTATTTGCTAACTAGAAGGATTCTTACCCTTCGCGGAGGATATAAAACTTGAATCTCGAAGACAGATCCTAAACCCGAACTATCAAAGAGGACCCGATAAAACAGCCAGTGCAAAATTGTAACCAATAAATATCACAACACCCTTGTATAATTGGGGATATTTTAAAATTCCATTGCTATTTTTGTTCAGTGATATAATTAGGAATTTTTTAAAAGTCCATTGCTCTTTTAAAAGATTAAACTAATCTTGTGTAATTGCTTTCAAATTACCATGATGGGAAAATAAACGTTAAAAACCTTTAATACTATTGGAATATTGTCTAAGGTCATTAATTATTGGTAATATTTCTGATAATAATAGTGTTTTTTTTGAGTTGTCACCATAACCCAATTGAGGAATTAAAAGACAGGATAAATAATTTTATTAATTTGTCATTGTTTTGATAAATTAATTAGAAACTATTATGGAATTAACTTGTAAATAATTAAAAGATAATTAGTTAATTAATTAAAGGTTAATTAAAATGTTTAATTAATTGGAACATTTTAGAACCCTAAAATATTAAGATGGACGAATTAGATCAGGATTACCAAAGCTTTCGGAGTTGTTTTAGAATTAAGCAACTAGAGCCTATAAATAGGTAAATAAGGATCAAACCCTAGGTGCTCTTTACTCAAAGTTTCATTATGCCTTCCCTCTATTCTTTCCGCAGATGAAAATTAAACCTTTAGAGTTTAGAGTTTTCATTTTCCTCATCCTCTCTTCTAGGATTTGCCAATTTTGCTCTTTTGGTGTTTTGGGTATGATACTATTAGAGGGATTCCTACTACGGGTCCTATCATTCAAGCAAATATGGCTATTACAAGAACCTAATCAAGGAATCAACAAGAAGATTAAGATCAAAGGGGTTAGTCAATTTATAGTATTCAAAGCAGGTTAATATAATAAAATAAACCTAGATCTATTAGAGTGCATGTACAGATAAGGTTTTGTAACATCCGATTTTCTAGGTGTTAATTTTATAATCGTATTTTAGAGATGTTTAGTTGGCCACAACATGGTGGTAAGGATTACCATATCTTGGCATCCATCTTCAGTCCACGTATCATTTAAGATGCCATGACGTGGTCATGCAATTGCCATGATATGACAATGTAACATCATGTTTCTTGTCATTTCTTATTTCAGGGTCATGGATCGGAAGTCTAGTGTGTAAAGGCTTTGGACCATAAGGAGGTAGTGTTCAGACCTTTTGGAAGGAGGCAATGATGGTTTCATGATCTTAACCTTTAAATTGTGTTATGGGCCGAAAGGTAGAAAGGGGAAAGTCATAGATCGGGTTCTTGCATAAAATATGGATTTTTATTCGAGACGTTTTTAGTCCAAGATACCTAGATAATATCGTGGGGATCTTCAATACCTTTCCATGGATATAAAGAACGTCGAAAAAGGAGTTGGAATGAAGAAGTTACGACCGTTTGAAGTTATGACGATTTTGGGTTAAGCTGCGTACGTTGGGCGTACTAGGAGTGTACATTGGGCGTACTAGGCAAGCCGGATCGTGGGGGATCAACCTGGTATGCTGGGCTTACTAAGAGTACACCGGGGGTACACGATTAGATCCCAACCGCTAATTTGAGGGTTTTGTGTGTAACATCCCGATTCCCATGTATGAAATTTTAGAGATTTTATACATTTCATAAAACCTACTCGACGAGTTGGAGGCCCCAACTCGTCGTGTAGAAACCAAGAAGGCCGTGTATTTTAGAGAACCCACTCGACGAGTTGGAAGTCCCAACTCGACGAGTTGAAGGCAAAATATGAAACCCTAATTTTTAGGGTTTTGCACACTATTTAAGGACCTTAAGTCCCATTTTTGGCCTCTTTATCCGCCCCCTTGTCCAAAGAAACCCTAATTTGTGCATCATATCTCATTGTGTGTGTGTGTGTGTAAGCTTGGAAAGTTACTTTTGGTGCTCTTTTGGAAGGAACTCGAAGTTTGAAGAGGTTGGATTGAGAGGAAGGTTGTAGATCCGCCATCTACTCTGTTTTGGCAACCATCTTGACGTATAAAGTTGATACCTTGGCCTTTTATTGCTTAAATCTCCTCTTATGGAAGTATATGGTAATTTTTCGTGCATATCGGAGTCATTATTGGATTTAAGCTTGTCATGAGGCTATGGCTTCAGATTTTGACATCTCACGACCTCTATAGACTTAAAGTTTCCAACTTTATCAAGTCTTGACCCTCCTTCTTGTCCTAGGTCCCTTAGTAAGCTTTGTTTGAGTGTTTTAGCTTTTGGATGCTTTGCATGGATGTAAAGTTAGCAACTTTACGTGGTATCTTAACCCTAGGGGACCAGATCCGTAGTTTGGGGCTTTAGATTCAATTGGAAGGGGTTGAATACGTTAAGACTGGAAAACTCGACGAGTTGTCCTGACAACTCAACGAGTTGGATCAGGTTTTCCCGCTTTTTGGATATTGAGCGAACTTGGCGAGTTGATGAGATAACTCGGCGAGTTGGCTAGGGTTTTTCCCGGTTCTCTGAACACTGAAGGAACTCGACGAGTTGCTAGATGCACTCGACGAGTTGGGTCAACATGGATTATTGGCCTTGACTGTTGACTGCTGACTTTGACCCTGGTTGACCAAGTTTGAATTTAAGGGTATTTTTGGTATTTTGGAATTTTAATGAAGTCGGTCATATGGTGATTGTAGGAAGTTGAGTTCGGAGTTATGTTTTGGGAGTTTGACCTTATCATTCAGTGCTACTTGTGAGGTGAGTTATTCTCACTATACCAATAGGGTCTAAGACATCAAGGCCGACCCTTTGGATTATATCTTGGTTATTGTATGATGCTATGTGTAGTGATATGTTAGATCTGTATCCTAGTGTATAGGATGATCCATGTTTGATGATCTGTTATATCTGTATCCTAGTGTATAGGATGACGCTTTGATTTGGTGATTTGTTAGGCCTATATGATTATTGTATGTGCTAGCTAGCGTTTGATATCTATGTGATGATTTTGTTATTGTGGGTAGGTTGAGGCGGTGTAACACTATAAATTTTTAAACAAAATTTTTCATTTTTAAACCACATAAAACTCGATATCATATTTCTCAAAATCCACAATTGTATCAGTTATCAACACACAAATCAAACATATGACTGATAATATCCCATAATCCTCAGACATAGTCTCGAACAGGTGTGTACAATCAAGCCGTCGCCTTCCCGCGATCCTGAGAAGTACCTGAAACACATATCACACAACACGGTAAGCGCGAAGCTTAGTGAGTTCCCCAAAATACCACATGCACAAATAATCAGCCTCTCATGGATATATCTTGATAAGACCATCCGATCATGTGTCTCAGTGAAGACCCTCCGGTCTCACAGCTCGGGTTGGACCCTCTGGTCCTGTATCTCAGTGAGGACCCTTCGGTCTCCCAACTCAATAGAACACAGAAAAGACATAATCACATGGTAAAATGTATAATATCACATAACTCAAGATAAGCACGTAAGACCCTCTGGTCACACAACATTACCACTCATGTAAGTATAGTGAGAAGACTCACCTCGTAAGTAAGCAAGTAAGCCTCGTACCCCTCGAACAGTCTAATCCCCTCCTACATGCCATAATCATCTCTAGTTAATACTTGTAACCACAACTCTAAATAAATTACACTATCCCTTCTCTCTAACTCTTGGAATGGGTAAAAGACCATTTTACCCCTCCCTGGTTCCCATAATCCATGTCTTGACCAAACCCTAAAGTCAACATAAGTCAACACCCGAGTCAACAGTCCATGTTGACCCAACTCGTCGAGTGCATCTATGCGACTCGTCGAGTTCCTTCGTTTTCTCAGAATATCGTGAAAATCCAACTTAACTCGTCGAGTTGTCTCGTCAACTCGCCGAGTTACAACGCGTCCAAACTCATTGGGGAAAACCCTAACCGACTCGTCAAGTCGGCTCACCAACTCGTCGAGTCCCTTCAGTCTATTTTCTCATTCAGACGATTTTAGGCAGAAATAAGGTCTCATACTATGGATCTAGCCTTCTAATGCTGTATCATCACGTAAAGCTGCAAGCTTTACATTCATGCATGGCATATAGGGCTCAAAATGCCAAAACAAGCTCCATAAAGGTTTTCATGCATGGAGACTTGCCCAGAGCTTGATAAAGCTTGGATCTTTGGGCTCATGGGACCTCTTTTTGTCCAGATCTAGAGTCTCAACTCCATGGAAAGCTCCAGCAACTCAAGAACCACAAGATAAGGGAAAAAACCCTAAAACTCCCTAGAAAGAGATCTATCAAAAGAAATGCTCAAGGTGGTAGCTTTTTACCTCCAAACTGAAGCTAGCGCAGAGAAACACTCGATCCACAAGCCTCTTCTCGTTTCAAGGTTCGATGCTTTTCACTCCTTTTCCAAATGTGCACTAAAACACCCAAAGTTAGCTTCTCTCTCTCTCTCTCTCTCTCTCTCTCACAAACGGATACTCACGATTAGGGTTTGTCACAGAGGGTTAGGATGATAAGGGAGGCGGTAATGAGGGCTTAGGGTCCTTTAAATAGGATACAAACCTGGAAAATTAGGGTTTCCTCAAACAGCTCCAACTCGTCGAGTTGGTCTCTTCGACTCATCGAGTTGGTCACTAAACCCACGCGACCCAATCAATCTATACTCGATGAGTTGGGGCCTCCAACTCATCGAGTTACCTTACTAAAATGAATGGAAACAATTTAAATTTATACTTGGGAGTCGGGGTGTTACAGGCGGTCTTGCTTCATACTCAAGGCTAACAGACCAGGGCGTCCCGGATAGACTGAAGGCCCAATGAGGCGTACCAGTCAGGCCGAAGGCCTAGAGAACGGTCCAGACAAGCTGAAGGCCCGGTAGGGTGGTCCAGACATGCTGAAGGTTCTGAGAGTGGGCCAGATAGGCCGAAGGCGCGGTGAGGCGGTCCAGTCTTGCTAAAGACTATATGCATACTGTTTGTTATGATATTGTTCTGGTTTTGTATGGCGTTGGTATTTTGGGGGAACTCACTAAGCTTCGGGCTTACAGTTTTGGATTTTGTTTAAGGTACTTCGGATGATCGCGGGAAGACGAAAGCTTGATCGTGCACCTCCTAACATTTTTATGATTTTATTTTGGGACTTATCTGATGTTTAAACTATTTTGAAAACAATTTGTATTAAATGGTGGTTTTTGGATATTTAAAAAGTTTAATTTTTTTGTGAAATTTATGGATGTTACAGTTTTGTGCCCTATTTAAGCTCCTTAAGTCCCCCAAACCCTTACCATTCTCAGCCTCCACCTCTCCAATGTCCTCCCATGAAACCCTAACCCTTATTTGAGCCTTGTGAGATAAAGAAGGTGTTTTTGAGTGCTTTGGAGTATGCTTGGTGCATCTTGGAGAATAAGGAACTCATTGGAGAAGTGTTGATTGCATTGGAGTTTGTAGATCTAGACTTTGTTCACCTTCATCTTTCTTCTAGAGGTATAAAGCTTGAATATTGATGATGTATTTGTTAGATCTAGTCAGTTTTGGGTGTTATGAGCCTTTAGTCAGTTTAATGCATAAAGTTTAGATCTTGAAATTTGGTGACCTAGTTATGGATAAAGTTGACATCATTTTGATTCAAGTATGAAGGTTGGATACTCGGACTTAATGGATTAAGTTGAGAAAGATGTATGTTTGGTCCCTTTGAGACTTAAAGTCTAGATCTTGGTTGATTGGATCATCCTAATGCATAAAGTTGAAAACTTTATCCATTATGGAGCTATTAAGAACCATAAAAATGTGATCTTGGTCCTTATATCAATTCCATGCACGAGTCATGATGTCTTAATGGATTATTAAGTTAGGGTTTTAGATTTCGGACATTATCTAGCCATGAAAAGTCGTAAAGGTGGAAACTTTATGACTTAGAATGATGTTATGGGTCTAGATCTAAGTGTTGGACGAAAGGACATAAGAGAATAAGCACTTAATGGAAAAATGCCATATGACCAAATACGTTACGCGTACTTTTGAGTATGTTGCGCGTACTCATATGGGGTCCTGTTTCTGGATAGTAAATACGCTATACGTACGAGCTGAATACGCTGGGTGTACTGAGCCTGAAGTTTGACTTCTTGACTTTGACATTTGACCAGGGTTTTGACCAAGTTTGACCTAAGTGTATTTTGGGCAGTAGTTTGAGACAAGGTCACTATTTGTTGTATAGGTGGCCTGTAGAGTTGGTATTTGGAAGCGGTGTTATGTTTAACTATCTTTTTAGACTAAGAGGAGAGTTTTCCTCACCGTACATATGGGTCGAAGGCACCAATGTCGGCCCACTAGGTTATGTATCCTGGTATATAAGATTTTTTATGCTGTAGTGATATGTTAGATCTATATCCTGATAAATAGGATTTTGCTATATTGTAGGGATCTGTTACATCTGTGTCTTTGTATATAGGATGTTGCTATACGGTAGTGATATGTAGATCTGTATGATTATCTATTTTTTGGATATATGTTATACGTTATGTATATGTCGACATTGTATGGTTGGGTTGAGTCAACACTGCTTTATGCGGAAGCCAACAAACTTGGAAGCAAGCCAAACATAAGTTGTAGGCCGGAAAAGTAAGCCAGACTTAAGTTGTGGGCTCAAGAGCAAGCCAGACATAAGCTGTAGGCCCAAAAGGCAAGCCAAACTTATGTTGTGGGCTTGAAAGTAAGCAAAACATGAGTTATGGGCCGGAAGGTAAGCCGGACTCATTCTGTAACACTGTAAATTTTTCAACCAAAATTTTCATTTTTAAAACACATAAACTTTTGAAATATTTCATAAAATCACAAATGTCTCAAATGTCAACATAAATCCACAATAAAAGTCAAATCCTAGAATCCTCAACATAGTCTCGGGCAGGTGTGTACAATCATGTCGGTGCCTTCCCACGGTCCTGAGAGGTACCTGAAACACATAACACATAACACGGTAAGCACGAAGCTTAGTGAGTTCCCCAAAATACCACACATATCTCAAGTAAGACCCTCCGGTCAATGTGTCTCAGTAGAGACCCTCCGGTCCCACAACTCGGATGGACCCTCTGGTCCTAACTCAGTAAAGCTCATAATAATATTACACAACACAATCACAAAGACATAATGCAGGATATCACAATAATTAGAAAAAACATACAAGACCTTCCGTTCACACAAAGTCACCACTCATGGTACGTATAGTGAGAAGACTCACCTCGTACGAAAGTTAAGGAAATGTGTACTCCTCGAATACGAATCACCTATCCTAGCCTCCGCCTATTCACATATGATAATTATCTCTAATTAACACTTAAATCATAAATTCTAACAAACTAAGTTATTTCCCTCTCTAACTCGTGGATTGGGAAAAAGACCATTTTACCCCTCCATGGTCACCATGACTCATGATTGCCCAAACCCTAAAGTCAACAGAAATCAAACTCGAGTCAACAGTCCATGTTGACTCAACTCGCCGAGTGCACCTATGTTACTTGCCGAGTCCCCATTGTTCCTCAGAACGTCACGAAAACCCAACTTAACTCGTCGAGTTGTCCCATCAACTCGCCGAGTCACCCTTGTCCAGACACATCGGGGAAAAACCCTAGCCGACTCGTCGATTCAGCTCATTGACTCGTCGAGTCCCTTATGTAAAACTTTCATTCAGACGTTTTAAGGCAGATCTATCACTCCAAACTCTAGATCTAGCCTCCCAAGGTTTGAATGTTATGTAAAGCTTCGATCTTTACGTTCATGCATGGCATATTTGCTCCATAATGTCACTACAAGCTCTAACTAAGGTGTTTAAGCTCAATAACTCTTTTATGGCTGGATAAAGCTGGAACCTTTAGATTCTATGGACCTCACAAGGTCCATATCTAATGTATCAATGCTTGGCAAGCACAAGTCATACCAAATCTCAAGGAAATATGGAAAAAGCCCCAAAAGTTCCTCATTAGCAAGATCTAAACAACATGATGAGAAAGGTGATGGCTTTTACCTTTCAACAGAAGCTCCAAGTGAAGAAAATACCGGATCCACAGCCTCTCCTCGTTCCTTGCTTGTATCTCACTTCTTCCCTTTCAAATGATTCACCAAAACACTCAAATATTAGCTCTATCACTCTCTCTTAGCTCAATGGCGGATTAGGGTTTCACACAGGGGAGTTGGGCAGCTGGTGAGGCAGAAATGAGGACATAAGTTTCCTTAAATAGGCCTCAAACCTGGGGATTTAGGGTTTCCTCACACAGCGTCAACTCGGCGAGTCGGCTCTCTGACTCGTCGAGTCGGTCCTTATACCCACGTAACTAATCCAACTCTACTCGACGAGTCGGACACCCAACTCGTCGAGTCACTCATTAAATCCCAAAAAGTAAATAAATAAATAAATAAATAAATAAATAAATAAATAAATAAATAAATAAATAAATAAATAAATGCAATACCTGGGAGTTGGGATGTTACAATTCTGTGGACTTAGGGGTAATCCGATTTGGTAGATGTGGACCCAATTTGCATGTTGTTATATGTTTGGGTGGTGGTACCTTGGGGGAACTCACTAAGCTTCATGCTGACAGTTTAAGTTTTATGTTTCAGGTACTTCAAATGATCGGGGCAAGGCGAAGGTGTGATCGTACACATCCTTCAATGTTATGTTTTTGGAGACTTTATGATACACTGATCTTAGGGATATTGTATTGATACTTGAGTTTGATATGGGTTTTGTTTGAAAACAATGGTTCCTCTTAATTTAAAAATGAAAATTTTTATCATGATTTTGGGGATGTTACAAGTTAGCATCAAAGCCCTGGTTTGAGAGAATTGGATGACCATCTGTGTGAATCCAAACTCAAACTAAGGATTTGTGAAAGTTTCAAATTAATTTTGAAATTATTTCAAATTATTTTCAAATAAAATTAAAATTGTTTTGAAAAGTAACCTAGGAAGGATGAGATATGTACGATCAACTGGAGCAAGAAAGTATACCCCAAGTAACCACACTGTTATTTGTTTTGATATGATAAAACTACATGCTAGTATTATGCTAGGGATCTTCAGGAATTAAATGATAGAATTGCCTGATGTATGATGTCTGATAGCCTAGGAGAATTTCTTGTAGGCTAGATGAATTTGACATCATTACTGTAGTTGCTTAGTATGTGAATCATAGTTGTACATAACTAAGATTATATAGCATGTGAATGTTTTATTTAGCCTTATTTACTGTTCATGTATGATAAAGGGCTTAGGGTAGAATCAAGTATTCAATTGTCTATGGGATTCAACGTTATGTGTGACTAGCATGCACGAGTGGCTGCAAGGTTGGTGGAAGTTTCATGAGTGCGTATAGTTCATAGAAGACCAGCGTGAGGAATGATTAGCCACTCTTGAGAGAGTAGATTTAGGATGAATGTGTATCCTAGATGCTTGGGCCTAGTGGTCGGGAATTTCGTATAAGGATTTCCCTAATTTTATTATTTCTTAGTGCCAGTCGACTCTACTGCTCGAATGCTGCTTGTTTTGTGCTTTGTAGGACTCATATTGATGTGAGTTAACTATCAAATGAATATGTTAAATTACATGCTACAAAGGTTAAATAATCTTAGAGTAAAGGATTTGGTCCTATCGCGCAGCTCTTGTCTGAGTCTAACTGTTGTAGGGTTGAGTCTTTTAGTCGAAAGTTTATATATGTTTTGTTTCCTGTAATTATATTCATGGAGTGGTTAGCCGACATTCATATGGGTTCTTCAGCAGCTAGGAGAGCCTAAGAATTGCTTTAGTACGGGTGCTACGCTGTTTAGCGGGTATTGGTAGTATTATTATGGGTAGGTAACTTAGAGAACTCTAGATGATTCTTGAGAAAAGTATGGATAGATTTGGAAGGTAGTATTGGGCCCATACTAGTGAAAGCATAGGATCCGTACTTGAATCGAGGAAAATTTTGGGGACTCTAAGGAGGTGGTTGAGGGTGGATAGCATGGTTTAACACCATGATTCATTGAAGTGTGTTTCCTTATTTATTAGTTATTGGTTATGGTTGTTCAGGCTGAGGATGGGTCTGGTGATTGTTTGGGCCTTAGTGGCCATTTCAGTTTGGGTTTAAATGGTGCAAAAATAGGCGAGTTAGTCGATTTTAAGTTCTCGAAGGCCTTGCTGGAGGTAGTCTCAGTTGAGCCGCGGGACTTAAGAAGGAAGCAATTGTTATGATCGACTCAAGGATGGCATCCGGAGGCTGAGTGATTGACAGATGGATAGGAATGTCACTATCTTCGCTATGTTCCTCCAGTTTTTCATGTTTATAGGAGAGAGGTGTTAGACATGTGATTTTCAGAGTTGTGATGTAAACCCAACATAGGGCTAGGTGGCTGTTGTCTCAAGCGGAAGAACGGTAGTATTGGAATGCACAAGAGGGATTTTGTGTTATGGTTGCCTTGAGATAAGATCAAGGGTTTGCTTTCTTGGGGTATAGGTGTCACACCCCAAAACCAAAACGTCGGAAACGTTCGGGGGCGGAGGACGTCATGTAGAGTATCACAACAATGCATAATAGTAAACAAGCAACAACATCATCCATTGCATTAATAGTAATAATTTTAATACAAGTGTGTTCTGAAGTTTATAAGACACCAAAATGAATAATCAAAATAAAAGATGAGTCTTGAATGTGCTCCATCTTCTCAAAACCTGGCCATCGGTACCTGTCTACTGGCGACCTGAGAATACAAGTTATTTTGAAAGCGTAGATCAACATTAAAGCTGGTGAGTTCATAAGTATTTTTGTGTCTTTGTTTGTATAAGTTTGAAGAATGTAATTGTAAATGTTTGATGTAAAAGTTTGTAAGTGTTCGATGTAAATGTTTGTAAACTTCCTAGAAAATCCTATATTTTCTACTAGTGTAGCCTTCTACCAAGACTCAAATGTTCTCTGTCACAACTGGCATTTTTGCTAGGAAATTCTATTCTCATGAAACCATCATGTATTGTAAGGCTTGTACTCTAAGTGAATACTATACTCTATTCTCGTTCAAATACATCTCTTATAGTCAATTATGTGTTGAAAACCCTAGAGATTCCGGGTCAAGTTTAATATGAACTAGGATTCTCTTATTGGGCCTAATGGCCCAATAAACTTTCAACGTGATCACTTTGGGCCTAGGAAACCTAATTGGGCTCTAAATAGACCATATTCATAAAACGTTAGCATTTTGGGCCATGTGGGCCTAAAATAATCCATCCTATCTCTAATGGGCCTTGTTGGGCCATAAACAATTCCATTTGCCCCAATGGGCCGAAAAATATTACTTGGGCCTCTTAATTTCGAACTAAGTCAAGATAGGGCCCAAACTTATCTCAATTCCTTAGCCTATTCTCGGCCCAAACAATATTTAAAAAAAAAAGAGATTAGCTAACTAATGCATGCCACCTCAAGATAATCCACCATGTAAACATGCAATACCCAACATACTTCCATAAGAATCACATCACTAGGGTCAAACTCTACACACCCTCCTCTTCTCCCCTCTTCAAAACTCACGTCCATAAGAGCCAAACCCCCCCACCATCTTCATTTCCTTCAAACACTCTCAAGAAATCTCTCAAACACTCCTCCTACCTCCTCTAAATTTTCGAGACTTTGAGTGTGTTTTCAAGAGGTTCTTCTTCAAGATCATCAACTTTGGTAAGTTCTTACTTAGATCTAGGATTTAACTTCTTGATCTCTTCAAAAATCTCCTCTTACCACCATATTTTGTGGATCATGTTCATTAGAACCATCAAAGTTCAAAAACCTCCTCAAGAGGCTTGCTAAAGTCGAGATCTCTTCATTTCTTCATCAAAACCCGAAATCTTCAAACAAGGTGAGTTCATACCCCCTATTTTCGATTTTTACTTTGTTTTGGGGGAGAATACAAGTTGCTTTGTGTAGATCTATGTGTATATGCATGATTATGTGTGTTTTCCATGAATTATTTGGTGATTATGTGTTGATTTCTTCATTAATCTAAAAATATGTTAAGAACTTGAAGTTTATCACTTGGATCTTCATAAGAACCTTGAGAAAAGTATGTTTTATCACATATATTACATATAAACTTGTAGATCTGGGAATTATACACTTAAAATAGCAAAAATTAGTGTTGTGCTCAAAGATCTATAACTTATACTAAAAAATCAGCTTTTGACAGGAAAGTTTTAGCCCAATCTCGAACTGTTTTGACCCTCTTAATGGAAATATTTTTCAAAACTGTTTGACATGGATAAAGTTCAGATTTATACCTTTAAAATGACTACTCTCACGTTTTCATACGATTTTTCTACAATTTTTGGCGAATTTTACAAAACTGCCTATCATATTTGAAATATTTTCGGACCAGCCTGTGAAGGTGAGCAATTTCACACTTGTTAGATGCCATTAAAAATTTTGAGAAACATTGTGAACAAAGTAGACAAAATTTCCAAACTTCCAGAATTTACGGATCCAAATTTCGACTTACGATGATTTTTCTACAAATTTTCCAACAACTAGCTCAGAAAAGCCCAAAACCAGAAAATTGCGTGTTTTCACAAAAATCAAGACAAAAATGATATTTTTGACAAAAATGGGTTTAAAATGTTATTTTTACCGCAAAATAGTCATCAACACTAGTTTTGAACAAAATGGAGACTAAAGTGTTATTCTTACAAAATTGGGCCTTAATTGTAAATTTTTGGCTTATTGGGCCAAGAACGTCATTTTTACAAAAGTGGGCTTTTATGCTATTTTAGTGAAATCTTGAACCAAAACCAACGATAAACTAACAAACGGATAAATTTGATCATTTTCTAGGTTATTGGGCCTTAGTGGCCCATTTTTATGTGTGAGAGGTCCTGTATACTATTTATATGTTTATTGGGCCTCATTGACCCATTAACATATGCGACGGACCTTGGATACTATTTTGTGCTATTTGGGCCTGTAAATACCTTACATGTGAAATGGGCCTGAGTTGTCCTTTCATATATATTTCGGGCCCATGTTATATAATCTCATTCCAATTGGGTCTTGAAATGATTTACATGTTTAGCGATGCCTTAGTGGTTCACTTACATGGATCATTGGGCCTGGAATGAGTTTATACCTTTTTCGTCGTGTAAATTCGATTAAGGATCTAGTGAGACATGTCGGTTGGCACCTTTGAGTGTACAATCGTAGCCTATAGTTATAACCAGAGTCTCTTGGAGGGAGAGCGGGGATTTGTGTATAGATCTATACGGGGGTGACACCCCACACCTGAGCTGTTCGCTACAGTTAGACTAGGCCAGTCTAGGGTGACAAAAACCTTATTCTATTCCGGCGGCGTCCCAAAGACACAAAGACAGGCGAAATTGTCATTATTTAGTATGGTTATGACGGCTCGCTTAGAGGAATTAACGTTATGAAGTTTACGGTACCTACTCGCCGATTCGGTCTCCCGACTCGTCGAGTAGGTCACTTAAACTCCCTGCAGATCACGACTCTACTCGACGAGTTGGGCCACCAACTCGTCGAGTCTCAGAGAAAAATACATGAAATTCTTGAATTAAATACGTACCAGGAATCAGGTGTTACAAATCTCCCCCACTTATTTTAGACTTCGTCCTCGAAGTCTGCTGCTGAGTCCGGAAAAAGCTCGGGGTAGTGCTCCCTCATCTCGTCCTCCGGCTCCCAGGTCCATTCCGAGCCCTTGCGGTGCTGCCACTGCACCTTTACCAGCTCCACTCTCTTGTTCCTCAGATCCTTCGACTTCCTGTCAAGGATCGCCACTGGCCGCTCGATATAGTTCAGGCTATTATCCACCTGAATATCCTCTAAAGGTACCACTGCCGAATCGTCCACCAGACACTTCCGCAACTGGGAGACGTGAAAAGTGCTATGAATCTGACTGAGTTCGGCTGGCAGGTCCAACCTATATGCCACCTTGCCCACCCGGTCTACAACCCTGAAAGGTCCAATATACCTGGGGCCCAGCTTGCCCCGTTTCCTGAATCAGATGACGCCCTTCCAAGGCGACACCTTCAGGAGTACCATATCCCCGACCTGGAACTCCAGGTCCGATCGACGCTTGTCGGCATAACTTTTCTGCCGACTCTGAGCAGTCTAAAGCCTGATCCGAACCTGCTGGATCCTCTCTGTAGTATTAAGTACCACTTCAGTGCTCCCCATGACCCTCTGTCCAACCTCACCCCAGCATATATGGGTCATGCACTTCCTCCCATACAACATCTCGAAAGGAGGGCAGTCAATACTCGCATGATAGTTGTTATTGTAGGAGAACTCGGCAGTGATGAAATGCAGACGAGTACCCAAATCATCGTGAAACTTCTTCCAGAATCTAGAAGTAAACCGCACGTCCCTGTCGGAAATCACCGAGACCGGCACCCCGTGCCGCACCACTACCTCCCTGATATAGATATCGGCCAACCTTTTGGTCGAAATGCTCTCCTGAATCGGAATAAAATGGGCTCTCTTGGTCAATCGATCAAAGATGACCCAAATCGAATACACTCCTCGCGCGGTCCTGGGAAGCTTCGTGAAAAAATCCATATTAATATCTTCCCATTTCCACATGGGAATGTCCAACGGCTGCGTCTTGCCGTGCGGCTTCTGGTGCTCGGCCTTAACCTTCTTGCAGGTCAGGCATCTCTCAACAAACCAAGCTACGTCCCTCTTCATGCAGGCCCACCAATAATCAGGACGAAGATACCTGTACATCTTCGTCGCCTCGGGATGAATAGAAAACCTGGATTTGTGCGCCTCCTCCATCAATACCTGGCGCACACCCCCATGATATGGGACCCACACTTTATGGTGTAGCGTCAACAATCCACGACTGTCATAATCAAAGGAGGAAACATGACCCACAATATGCCCGCTCTTACGGTGTTCCTCCTTCATGGCCTCCTGTTGGGCCTCCCGAATCCGCTCCAACAGCGGAGTCACAACCGTCATCCTCATACAAATATCCCTGATCGGCGCTGCCTTGATGCTAAGCACGTCGGCCACGACATTGGTCTTCCCCGGGTGGTAGAGGATCTCGTAATCATAATCCTTCACCACATCGAGCCACCGACGCTGCCTCATATTCAGATTTAGCTGATCCATGAGATACCTCAGGCTCTTGTGGTCCGTGTAAATGGTACAACGAACCCCGTAGAGGTAATGACGCCAAATCTTGAGGGCGAAAACAACAGCCCCCAGCTCCAAATCATGCGTCGGATAATTCGCCTCGTGAGGCTTCAGCTGCCTCGAAGCGTAGGCAATAACATGCCTCCTATGCATCAATATCGCGCCCAAGCCGGAGATGGACACATAACAATATACCACAAAGTCCTCCATGCTCTCTGGCAGGGCTAAGATTGGCGCCTCGCACAATCTCTGTCTCAACGTCTCAAATGTGGCCTGTTGCTCAGGCCCCCAGCAAAAGACCACAACTTTCCTTGTCAACCGGGTCAGGGGCACAACTATCTTGGAGAAGTCCTGAATGAATCTCCGATAGTAGCCCGCCAGTCCCAGAAAGCTCCGAATCTCGGATGGAGACCTCGGAACCTCCCATCTCATCACGACCTCCACTTTGGCTGGATCAACCGAAATCCCGTCCTGATTGACAAGGTGCCCAAGAAACTGCACCTCGCGCAACCAGAACTCACACTTGGAGAACTTAGCATACAAGCTCTCCCTCCTCAAAGTATCCAACACCTCTTGTAAGTGCTCCTCATGCTACTCTCGCGTCTTGGAATAAACCAAGATGTCATCGATGAAAAGTATCACGGATCGATCCAACATCGGTCTGCACACCCGGTTCATGAGGTCCATGAACGCGGCAGGAGCGTTGGTGAGCCCGAAGGGCATCACCACAAACTCATAGTGACCATAACGTGTCCGAAACGCAGTCTTCTGCATATCCTCCTCTCTGACCCTCATCTGATGATATCTTGAACGCAGATCAATCTTGGAGAACAATGACACTCCCTGTAGCTGGTCAAAGAGGTCATCAATCCTCGGGAGTGGGTAACGGTTCTTCACTGTTACCTTATTCAGCTCCCTATAGTCTATACACATCCGATGCGACCCGTCCTTCTTTTTCACGAACAGAATCGGGGCTCCCCAGGGTGAACTGCTCGATCTAATGAGTCCCTTGTCTAACAGCTTCTGCAGCTATGTAGACAACTCCTGCATCTCAGGAGGAGCCAACCGATACGGTGCCTTGGCTATCGGAGCCGCACCAGGGACTAGGTCGATCCTGAACTCTACCTGCCTCTCCGGAGGTATCCCAGGCAACTCCTTGGGGAATACATCCGCAAACTCTTGTACCACTGGCACATCGCCCACCGTCGCCTTACCTGCTTTCCGGGTATCCATAACATAGGCGACAAATCCTGTGCAACCCTGCTGAAGGTAGCGCCTAGCTCTTGCTGCTGAACATAAGGCTGGTCCTCGCTGTGGCCTCTCGCCCTGAATCACCAGTTCTCCCCCACTTGGGGTCCTGATCCTCACCAACTGCTGCACGCAGTCGTTTACTGTCCCATTGGGGCTTAGCCAATCCATACCGATAATAACCTTGTTCCCCCGCAAAGGTATGGGAACCAAGTCTACCAACGCTCCTCGAAAAATCTCAAAACGCAGTCCCTGAAGACCTCTGATGCTCGCACTGACCGGTCGTCTGCGATCTCGACCTCGAGAGGGCAATCCAACATGCCCAAGGACTCAGGAAACTTCTTGCTAAGCGTAAGAGAGACAAACGATCGGGTAGAACCCAAATCAAACAACACCTGAACTGGGATACCGTTCACATGGAACGATCCTAAACAGAGCATACATATATCATATCAAAATCACAACAACATAACATAAAAGAGCTAAGAGAGGAAATCATACCCGTCACCACATCGGGTGCGGCGCGTGCCTCCTCGGCTGTCAACTGAAACGCTCGGCTCCGCACCACTGGAGCCTCTGACTTGAGCTTCCGGCCATCCATAACCCGTGTAGTCGCCGGAGTTGGCGCCACTGCCGGCGCCGCTGCTGCTGTCGTCAATCTGGGGCAGTTGGCCTTTTTATGGCCCCTCTGATTGCAATGAAATGAAATCAGGTCTGATGTCTCAACCGTAGGAGCAGGGGCAGTACAATCCCTGCCAAAATGCCCAGTCTTGCCGCACTTATTGCAGCCAGAACCCGACCCAGTGCGGCAAACTCCCTCATGTGACCGACCACACTTCCCACAGCGGTCCCGGCCCTGCTGGCCCTTCGACCTAGCGTCGAATCCCTTGGGTTTCTTCCCCGAAACCCCTGTAACCTTCTCAGTCTCCGGATTCCTCTTCCTGAGGTGCTCCAAATCAATCTCCCTCTCCCGCGCCCTGGCAATCATGGACTCCAAGGTCGGGCAGGCCGAATAGCTGACATGCTCCCGAATATCGGCTCTCAACATATCATGATAGCGGGTCTTCCGCATCTCCTCATCCCCTGCATACTGAGGTACCAACAAAGCCCTCTCCCGGAACTTGGCGGTGATCTCCGCCACAGTCTCCATAGTCTGTCTCATATCCAGAAACTCCCTGGCCAGCTGCTGAAGCTCCACAGCTGGCGCAAACTCGGCCATGAACCTGGTCACAAAATCTGACCAAGTCATAGCCTCAATGGCTGGGGCTCCCAACGAATCACCAACTAACTCCCACCAATCTCTGGCTCGATCCCTCAAACAACCTGCAGCAAAACGGACCTTCGACCCTTCCGAGCAGAAGCTCGTCAACTGCGCAGACTCGATGTCTACGATCCATCTCCTACCAGCAATGGGGTCCTTCACCCTATGGAAGTCCGGTGCACCACTCCCCCTGAAGTCCTTGAAGGACAGTGTGCGCGTACCCGTCTGGCTAGACGCCAAATCACTCCTGAATGATCGTAGGCGATCCTCCATCAGCTCGATAATCCACTCCTTGATCGACCCGAAAATGACCGGGGTCGACTCAAGGATACCTCTCGTGATCTCAGACGCGATGAACTCGCGTAGCCCGTCATCAACCTGCTCGGATCCTGCCCCCGAGCCTGGTCCTGATCCTGAGCCTCCTGCTCCATGTCGTGTGGCCACCATACTGAAAATAAACACGTAAACGTCAGGATCATACATATCCCTGAGAGGTCTCAAACACTCCCCCGGTTTCCTGGTTCCATCTCGACCCTCCTTGAATCGAGTATAGATCCTCTGCTTTCTGTAGTACGGTGTGACAACCCGAAATTTTTTGCCTTGTAAAGCCAGTACAATCAACCTTGAGTCAGACTCGCTCCTGCTATCATTTAGCACTGTTTAGAGTCTGGTTGAGTGTTTTAAGCCCAATACATTCAAGGAATGAGTATTAGGAAGTACTGCTAGAGCCACTGTACAAAGATCAAGCCATAAACTCATTCAAGAGGAGTTTACGGCCAAGACACCAAGAGTTTACGGCCGTAAACTCAAAGTGGCCGTAAACTCACCGCTATATAGGTAACACTTAGCCATTTTTCTCATTCTTTTCCTTCCTTGGCCGAAAACTCTTCAAACTCTCTCAAGTATCATCGAGTTCTTCATCCAAATCCTCCAAAAACATAAGTGTTCTTCACTCTAGTTGTTGATATCCTTCTTAATCATATATCATTCCATGAAATCATTCCATTTTGTTAGATCTTTAAGATCCTCAAGAACATCAAGAACACCCTAGTGTTTTGGGCCGAAATCAACCCTTTCAAGCTTCAATATCGTGAGTACTCCTTCATTAACTTGTTGTATGCTTGAAGCTCTTAATTCTAGCCTTGAAATCAAGCTTTTCCCAAGAACATGAGGTGTTTATGGCCAAGAGCATCTCCCTTGGCCGTAAACCCTAGTTTGAAGTGCAATTGGACCTTAAACTCTTCCTAAGGCTTGGACATGAACCTAGAACACTCCCTTGTGCCTTGTAAGACCTTAAAACACCCTTTCATGTACATGCTACCATGAGTTTACGGCCGTAAACTCCATGGCCGTAAACCCATGGCCGTAAACATCATTGGTGGCCGTGAACACTCCTTTGATCAATCACATGTGATTCAACACTTCATTTCCAAGTGTTTCCCAGTCCCTAGGAGTGATTCCTTTCATATAGTTTCTTATAAACACTATATTCATGCCATATATGTCATTTAGGACTTGTTGTGTCTCGGGACTTCATTCGTGGAACTTCTCATCCTTACGCGCATATTCGTTTGAATCACCCACATAAGGTGAGTTCATACCCCGTAATCAATCTTTTAAACTGTTTTAAATGCTTTTAAGGGGGGGAATACAAGCTGAACACAATGATAATTGTGTAATTGTTTGTTATAAACATTTTTCAAAAGATTGCTTATGTTATTTATAAGTAGTCAAAACATTTCAAAAACTCTTTTAAAGTTATGTTACTTTATAGTTTAACCAAACTCCGTTTTTAAAGTATCAACATAACTTAGTAGTAAAATGAGTCTTTTCAATAACAGTTCAAGTAAAACACTAGTAAACTATAAGGGGTATAGTTTAGAGGTTCAGTTCATACTAGATGCTAGAACATACTATAAAGAGAAACAGGGAGGTAGATACAATACACGATAACATAAAGAGAAACAGGGAGGTAGATACAATACACGATAACATAAAGAGAAACAGGGAGGTAGATACAATACATCAGGGATACATACTATACACCATACACTATAACAGAACGAACATACTAAGATGCTATAGCATGAGAACACTACATGATCTAATTATACCAATGAATCACTAACACATTGTTCTAAACAAAAGGTGATAGTAAAAATTGGGTGTACATGATCACATAACTTTAATGTGAATTACACGGCTAGCAATTGTTTGCTGCAGTCGCGTTTGGTCCCCAGAATCTCTTGACAGGGAGAGCGTATAGTATGGGTATTAGCCTTCACATTATGACCTTAACTAAAACAAACATGTTTTAAGGTAATTAGTACTACAAAATGTCAATTCAAAAGACAACTGCGTACTTATAAATTCCCATTACTTTCAGTAAGTGACAGTTCCACTTGAAAGCTAATACAAACTAGTTTCGAGTCAAGATAGTTATAAACTAGGGAAAACTTACATTTTACAAACGACACACAGAACAGTCGAGTTTAGTACATTCAGTAGAAAGGGACCTATAATGCTAACTTTATGATTCCTTAGTGTGTGCATTCAGGGATATATATTAATCGGGTCCGACAGGTAGTAAGATGTGCGCTTTCCGCTTCATTTCCTGTTCCTTGTTTGGTTGTGGGCTTAGAGCAGATACACCCAGCCTACTATCTATCCGAGCTTAGCTATATATATGTTCCGTATACACCAAGTAATCATAAGGGGTACCATGTATGGGTTAGGTCATAGGACACTAATTCAATGCACCGTTTTCTAGTACAAAACATACTTTTCAAATAAAGAACTTTTGAATACAAAACTAGAAACTTAACCAGTAAAGGGTTTAATCCATTTTATTAAACCAGTAAAACTTAAAGGACCTTAGGTGGTTAATTCTATAATACCTTAGTTTATACACCAGAGTTATATATAATTAATATCTGATAGGTAGTTGGATGTGTGCCTTCCGCCTCATTCCCTGTTCCTTGTTTGGTTGTGGGTTTAGGGCAGATTTACACAATTAACTATCTGTTCGATATTAGATTATATATAACTAGTATAAACTAAGTGATTACAGAAGGAACTACTGTGGTTATCATTTTATTATAAGAAATAAGGGTTTTCTTAAAGGATCTTTTCATCAAATATAAAGGAACTATTTGTTGGGTATTTAGTTTTGTGTCATGGGCTTAGTTTTGTATATCCGGATTGGGCCTGTCCATCCGTGATTATTGATTAGGGTTAAGCTATAAATAGTGTATGCATGTATGCCTTAGATACGTTCGTGATTATAATCTTTATTGCTTTGTAACCCTAAACACCTCTACAGTCGAAGTTCTTAATCGAGCTCTTCTGAGGTGTTAAAGTTTAATCATTCAACATCAGTTAAACCATTCCTGTGTTCTTCATTACGTTGTTTATTGCTTTTCTGCTTAGAATTAATCGATCCTACTAGAACTTTGTTCTAACAATTGGTATCAGAGCAGGAGACTGTGTAATCAATACACATTCCTTCTGTTTGAAGAATTCTTAAGGGTTTCTGCTTTTATCGAATATAAAGAAGCCGTCTTCTTCCTGTCGACGGTAACTCTTGTGTTTGATAAAACCCTAATCTCAAGTTTACAGGTCTGATTCTAGCAGTTTCAAGAAAAGGCTCATCATGTCTCATGACAATACTCAAACTAATCCCATCAACATCTCCAACAACATTGGATCCACTACAAGGGTTCCCATTCTTTACACTCAAGACTATGAAGTGTGGGCGCATCACTTTGAAGATTACGTAGTTGGATCTGAAGATAATGGTTATCTCATCTGGGAAGCTATCACGATCTAGCCGTTTGTTCTTCCTAGAACGAACAGGACATTAAAGACTCAAAAAGAATACAATCAGCTTTTGGCGGACGGAGAGAAGATTCCAAAGGATGAGAAGGATAAGCTGCTATGTAATGTGAAAGCCATGAGAATGATCAGATTTTCATTGCAATCTGACACTTTTCGTTTAGTCGGTTCATGTACGACCGCTAAAGAAATCTGGGATTGGTTAAAAGAACTGTACTCAACCGATGAGGATCTAGAACACTCGATCCAAACCTTGTTGCTCTCAGAATTTGGAGCTTTCAAACAGAAACCTGAAGAGAAATTGATACAAACCTTCGATCGTTTCAATCATCTCCTTAGCAAAATGATCAAGCATGGTATTGAAAGAAAATTGATTGAGCAAAAGGTGACCTTCATGAATGGTTTAAGACCAGAATGGATGGTTGTGGTTTCAACAGTGAAAGCTCATGAACAGTTTAAATCATACTCGCTAGCGAAACTGGTGGGTATTCTTAAATCCCATGAAAGCGTGGTAACCAAGGAGGTGAAGATAGTTTCAGGTGTGGGATCACTGGCCCTTGTCTCAAAAGGCAAAAGTGTTGCAGAAGAAGAGGAGGATTCAAATATTTCTGAGTGTGACCTTACTGGCGAAGAATATGCAATGATGGTCACCAACCCAAAGAAATTTGCACGAAAGAAGTTCCCTGTCAATAAGAACCGAAACTGGCAAGGAAGTTATAGCTCTGAGAAGGTGAAAGAAGAAACGAAGAATACCTCTCAAAAGGATGACGACAAGAGAGAGAGCAAGCTTGTTGGAGACTCTGGATTCGACTGCAATTATTGTCATGGCAAGAACCACTTTGCTAAAGATTGCATGTTAAGGAAGATGGCTACGAAAAGGGACGGTGAAGATGATGAGGCGTATTATATGCGAAAGTTGGAAGAAATAAAGAAAAAGAAGGTAACTAATAGTTCAATGAATGCCCTGATTGTGCAGGAAAATGTGGATGAAGATGAGTTCGGTGGCGTTGAAGTCTGGTCAACCGATTCTGAGGATGAAGAAGTGAGAAAACCCACACATGGAAGAGCTTACGTGGCGAGAGATACTGGTTCGACTGGGAAATGTTTGATGGTTACCGCTGGAAGACCAACCGAAGGTGAGCATAAGGAGCCGAACCTGACTGAGGACAAGTGCTTTGCAGCCAAACCCGTGAGTGAGAGGATCAACGACTGGGATCGGCTAATAAAAAAGGTTATAAGTGACGAGCAGTTCGATAACGAATGGTACATAGGCAGTGGCTGCTCACGTCACATGACAGGAAGGAGGGAAGAACTGAGGGAGTTTCGGTCCCTTAAGGATGGTGGGTGTGTGAAGTTTGGAAACAATTCTTTTGGCACAATCAAAGGATATGGAATGATAACCAATGGAGAATTCACGATAAGAAGAGTGGCTTACGTGGAAGGATTGCAACACAACCTCATCAGTGTATCTCAATTGGTTGTAGGAACCGGTTTGAAGGTTTCTTTCGATAATGAGGGAACAGGAATAATTGAAAAGCAATCCAAAAGAGTTCTGTTGAAGTCTGAATGCAAGGGAGAGATGTATCCATTAAATATCAACCCAATTCGAGGAAAACCAACAATATGCCTGTTGTCAAAGGCGAACTCTGATGAAAGCTGGTTATGGCATCGACGCCTATCACACCTGAACTTCAAAGACATTAATAAGTTGGTGCTTGGTGATCATGTTCGAGGCCTTCCTCTTCTCAAGTTTGATAAGGAACACCTGTGTGCAGCGTGTGAGCTGGGCAAACAAAGCAGAAAGAGCCATCCTACACGTATCAATACAAAGATTGTTGAAGCTCTTGAACTTCTGCATATTGACTTATGTGGACCTTCGGCTATCGAAAGCTTCGGTGGTAGTAAGTTCATTCTTGTCGTAGTAGATGATTTTTCACGCTTCACTTGGGTTTTCTTTCTTAAACAAAATCAGAGGCAACTCCCAAGTTGAAGATGTTTATCAAGCAAGTGGAACTGCAGCTGCGAAAGTTGGTGAGGAATATTAGAAGCGACAATGGGCTTGAATTCAAGAATAAAGATTTTGAAGACTTTCTGGCAGAAAAGGGAATATCTCACAACTTCTCGGCCCCCTATACACCACAACAGAATGGAATTGTTGAAAGACGAAACCGTTCCTTGTGTGAAGCAGCCCGAACCATGCTAAGTTTTGCTTCTCTTCCACTATACTTCTGGGCCGATGCAGTTGCAACCGCGTGCTATACTCAGAACCGATCCTTACTTAACAAACGATTCTCCATCACTCCGTACGAGATTCTGAACAATCGGAAGCCCAATGTTAAGTTTTTCCTCGTATTCGGTTCAAGATGCTTCATTTTCAACTCAGAAGAGAACCGAAACAAGTTCGACATCAAAGCCGATGAGGGAATTTTTCTTGGTTATTCACTCACATCAAAGGCATATAGGGTTTTGAATAAACACTCCAAACGTATTGAAGAAACCTACTAGTAACCTTTGATGTCAATTACATGAAGAAAGCTAAAACAAGCGATAGTACCTTGGGGGAAATATTTCCAGCATCAGGACAAGTCTCGGTTCCAATTTCCAACCTGTTTGAAGAGTACATAAGGCTATTTGATGAACCAGAAAAGGCTATACACTCAGAGGCGAAAGCAGCAGCCAACAAAATTGACAATCTGAAAAAGATCATCGATGAAGTTGCAAAAGAGATGGAAAATAAACCTCTTAAACAACCGACTGGCGGTGAACCCTCAACTGACTTGCCAAATAACAGCTCAACGTTCAAGGGGGAGGGTTCATCTGTATCAAAAACAACCTCTGATAGTCCAATTGAGGGGGAGAATACAACTCCAATCCCAACCCATAATAGTCCAATCGAGGGGGAGAATCGAACTCCAACCGAGGGGGACAATCCTATACCTGACATGGGATTCGGTTCGCCATTTGAGGGGGAGAATGAGAATACAAATGACGAAGGAGATCAATCGGAACTTGAAGAAGAGGTAAATGCAGAATTGGATCTTGCCTATGATCCTGATTACCCTCCTCTAATGAAATGGACTAAGGATCACCCCAAAACACAAATAATTGGTGAATCATCTGAACAAGTTCTCACACGTTCTCAATTGAAAGCGAAACAAACTGCCTTATTGTCTCATGTTGAATTATGCATGTTTAATTCGTTTGTCTCCAAAATCGAACCGAAGACGGTTAATACTGCACTTGATCATGCTGATTGGGTACAAGCTATGCAAGATGAACTCCATGAGTTTGAAAGTAATCGAGTTTGGAGGCTGATTCCTACACCAAAGGATGCTTCTATGGTCGGCTTAAAATGGGTCTTCAGGAATAAATTTGATAAAGAGGGAAACGTCATTCGCAATAAGGCTCGGTTGGTGGTGAAAGGATATTGCCAAGAAGAAGGGATAAACTATGAGGAGACCTTCGCTCCTGTAGCAAGGTTGGAATCAGTTAGAATCTTTCTGGCATATGCTGCACATAAAAACTTCGAAGTTTTCCAGATGGATGTGAAATGTTCTTTCTTAAATGGAGAACTAGAAGAAACGGTGTATGTGGAGCAACCACCTGGGTTCGTAAACGAGAATTACCCTGATCACTGCTATGTGTTAGACAAGGCTGTATATGGTCTGAAGCAAGCACCGAGGGCCTGGTATGAAACATTAACTCGCTTTCTTAAAATGTCGAAATTTAAGCAAGGTTCGGTTGACCCAACCTTCTTCCGAAAGAAAGAAGGCGAACATCTAATGATAGTTCAGATTTATGTCGATGACATCATCTTCGGCTCCACGAATCCTAGCTTAACGGCTGAATTCAGGAAGTTGATGGAGACTAAATTTGAAATGAGCGCAATGGGTCCAATTAACTTTTTCCTTGGATTGAATATAAGACAGGGATCAGAAGGCATTTTTATCAACCAGGAGGCCTACACGAAGAACTTGCTGATGAAGTTCGGGATGACGGGAGATTCAAAGGTGAAGGTTCCCATGGCGTTTGGCACAAAGTTAACACCATCTCTGGAAAAACCTGTTGTTGACGTAACACTCTATCGTCAAATGATAGGGTCTCTTATGTATCTAACAGCTAGTAAACCGGACATTATGTTCTCTGTTTGTTATTGTGCCAGGTTTCAAGCAAATCCAAGAGAACCTCACATGGTGGCAGTGAAAAATATTTTCCGTTATCTGAAGCGAACCTCTTCTCTCGGTCTTTGGTACCCTGCTAGATCCAGATTCTTTGTTCAAGCTTTTTCTGAAGCCGATCTTGGAGGATGCGGTCTGGACCGAAAGAGCACCACTGGAGGATGCCAATTCCTTGATGGTAAACTAGTTAGTTGGCAGTCCAATAAGCAAACCTGTGTGTCTCTTTCAACAGCCGAAGCTGAGTACATAGCTGCAACATCCTGTACCTCACAAGTGATATGGATACAAAGCCAACTAAGAGACTACGAACTGAGTATGAAGAAAATACCCCTCTATTGTGACTCTGAAAGCGCGATAAGAATATGTCACAATCCTGTGCAACACTCAAAGACAAAGCATATTGCACTAAGATACCATTTCATCAAGGACCATGTAGAAGATGGAAACGTGGAAGTACATTTCGTTTGGTCCTCTGATCAACTGGCTGACATCTTCACTAAAGCCTTACCAGAAGCAAGCTTCAATAAAATTCTACAAGGTTTGGGAATGATGGAAGCAGAGTCAGTACCGAACCCTCAAACCTCTCTCTAAAAATTAGACAAGCGAAATAGAGCGAACGCTCGGTCTATTTCGGTTCCGGATTTATCGGGAACCGAAATGAACCGAACGCTCGGTCTATTTCGGCTCCATAATTTTCGGGAACCGAAATGAACCGAACGCTCGGTCTATTTCATCTCCGGAATTTTAGGGAACCGAAATGAACCGAACGCTCGGCTTATTTCGCTTCATTACTTTATGGTTTGATTTCGGCTATATACTTTGTAAACTCTCTTTTAACTCTTTTTCCTGCTATGTTTTATTCTTATTCCTAAAGTTTTTTTTAACATTAATTTCATTTTGTTTCTTTTTCTGTTTTTATTATTTTTCCGAAACTTCAAAAATCCAAAAATATTTTCTGTTTTTATTATTTTTCAGAAACTTCAAAATTCCAAAAGGTTTTGTTTTTTTATCTCTTGATTATTTTCTGTTTTTTCTGTTTTGTTTGTTTTGTTTGTTTTGTTTGTGTGGTTTGTTTGTCTTTGTTTATTCTCTTTACTAGGTACCAAGTACATTGTTGATACATACGTTGGAGCTAGGGCAGGTATGACCATCTTAAGCTGAACTAGTTAAGTGTCCCTAGATGCATGCTGTTGCATGTAGACCAAAGCCTCTAAGACTATGAGTAAGGCCTTAATGATTCGATCGATACCTATCGTTTCTTCCCAATTAGGCTGCTAATTTAACTCAAGTCATGAGCTACCTTACTCTTCTCAATAGAGTTAAGAGTTTTCTGCTTTGTCACTTTTATATTGCAGGGGTACTTTCGGTTCTTTAACCACCTCCTCTACATTCTCCATCAACTTTCATTTCATCAAGGTAACCCTTGAGACTCTCAGATATTACCACTAAGGTTTATGGTTACACCAAATCTGTGTTTATGATCTTAGATGCGTACACCACGTGCTAAGTAAAACCCAAAATCCAACACCAATAATGAATTGACGGTGGATTTTTATATTCAAGATCTCACTTGTTACCTATCAAAATCTCATTTTATTTTTTGAGTGGTCTTTATGAAATTGTCTAACCCCAAGGCATTTCTTCCCAAAAAGATCCAGTTTGTTTTTTTTGTTTTTGAGATTTTTATTACATCTTTAGTCACCACAAATATTATCCAACCTACTTGTTCAACAGACCACATCGGTCTCACAAGTACTTCATCCAACTTTCTGTCTTATGTTAAGAATCTTTGTTCGGTTGAAGATAAGCCACCCTTTAGACCTATTATTTAAAAGAATCCTTTCGGTGTTTCTTTACAAACACTCGATCGTATTTTCTCGGGGAACCACACAAGCACTTCAAGTCTCTCTTGACTTTGAAGGAAGAGATTCTTTCCCGGAATTATCTGCTTCATGTCTTATTAAAGACATCACTCACATCCTATACACATTTTGCTTTATTTCTTTATTTTTGTCACACTCTTGCACGAAAATTCTTTGTGATTTTCCAAAATTCTAGTTGATGTTCCATGTGGCTCGTTTAATGTTTATATTTGGAGCGAAAGTGAATTTGAAAAGACAATATATGGATAAGATTTTGGGCGCGTGAATTTGAACGGTTCCTAAACCCACGCGTGATGACGTCTATCTGGGAAAACCAACCTGTCACATCGCGCTTTTTCAGGCGACGTTTCAGTGATCGTATCATCATCACGAAGATTCTTTCTCTCTCCTGGCAACGGTATATAAAGTGTTTCTCACGTCATTTGTACCTTCTTACCTTCTTCAAACTCTCTCAAATACACCCGGCGATTTGAAACTGTTCATCTTCTTCCATACATCAACAATGGCGGAATCATCATCTATTCAAGCTGAAACTGCATCATCGTCATTGTTTGTGATCAAACCTAATCAGAACTTGATCATTCAACTGAACCCCTTTTTGTATGATTCGTACATGCTCCACGTCGTTGAATGTCTCAAGTACTCTCCTCTGGTTATCGCTCTAACGTAGGTGGAATCTGTTCCAATGTCTCTGCTGTCCCAAGTGTATTCTACTGCGTCCTACGACAAGAACAAGGAGAGAATCTATTTCCAAATCTTCAGTCACAAGGCTTCTATTTCGAAGGCTCGATTCTGCTCCCTGTTAGGGATTGCCGTCGATGCATCTGTTATTTCTCCTGATTTCATCACTACAACCCAGTTGTTCATGATGTTTTATGAGATGGGTTACACTGATGTCCTTACCACAGTGACCAAGTTTAAGAAGTCCTGCTTGCCGCCGCAATGGAATGGGTTACTTACTCTTATCAACAAGGGTTTGGCGGAATGGGTAGCTGGGTCCGATGGTACAAGCAAGGGTTTTATGACCATCCTCTATGGTCTCTACAATGGCATTAACTTGGATTATGGATCCATTGTTTGGTCGCGACTAGTGCAAAGTCTCAACACCTCGACGAGATATTCGGAGATTTCGTGTGGTCGTTTCTGGACCATCATCACTCGACGATCCATTGAGTCCTTACAAATTCCGGTTATGAAGGACGCAATGCTCTCTTCTGTGGCTTCTTTTCATGCAAAGAAGATCATCTTCTTCGATGCCACAAAGTTCTCTCACAATGGCTCTATACCTGAAACTATGTACAGGTGTGTGTCACGCGAAAGTAAGGTGATGGATGACTACCGCAAGCTTACTCCCAAGGGTCCAAGAGAACTGACTCCTGAACATAAGGCTGCCTTAGATGCTGTGGAGAAGCCTGCCAAGCGAGGGAAGAGGGCAGATACCAAGAAGGTTGAAACCGAAGGTCCTTCTTTTAAGCGTGTAAAGTCCAAAAAGCGAAAGGCTGAAAAGGATGACTCTTCGGCTCCAAAGAAAGTCAAAAAGATGGCTAAGAAATCAAAGAGTCCTTCTCTTTCAAGTTTAGAACAAGATGAGGAGAAATCGGCTGATGAGGAAGAGGAAGTTCAGCATCATGGTTCACCAAGAGGTAATACACCTCCTCGCTCTCCAACACCTACTGAACAACTTCATGACAAGATTCCAACTCCTCCTCCATCTCCACCGAAATCTACTGTTCCAGTTTCGGTTGCTCCCATTCCACCACCTCCTACATCTCAAACCACCACTACTGTACCACCACCACCACCAGTTAGTACAATTCCAATCTCTACAACTCCTTTCTCACCTCCCATCTTTTCCCAAGCAACTACCATAACTACTCCTATCTCCACCACGACAACCGAACCTCCAGTAAACGTCAACGTATCTGATACAGGGGCTAATACTGAAACCAAACCTCCTGTTACACCCAAACCTCTTTCACCCTCACCTTCAACTGATTCCGGTGCTACTCTCGGTGATGATAATCTTGAGTTTGACTCCAACTATTACAGTCCTTATCGACTCCCTACTGATGAAGATGAAGAGGCTCCGGTAACCAGACAACAAGTGCAAAGTCTTGATGAGAAGCTTGATCGATTGCTCGCTTCTTCTTCAAAGTATAATGATGTTGTGCTGAAGGCCTTCCTGGACACTGCTTTTGAACAGTATACAGGAGCGATTGATAAATCAACAAATATGGTTGAAGTATCCACCTCTTCGTGTCAGCAGGGTAATGCAGATGTTGCAGAACTCTTTCACAGTTCAAAGATCTTCCTTGAATCTCTTAAGGGTCATGCAGATGCGAATGCAGCCAAGGTGAATGCATCAGTTGACTCTCTCTCAAAGTCACTACAAGGGGAGCAAGCTAAATTTGAGAATGTTCGCTCTGAAATTCAAGCTAAGAACACTTCTCTCCTTATCTCAGTGAATTCTCTTCTTGAAAAACTCCATGCTGATTTAGCAAAGGAGAGCACATTAAGGGAGGATCTTGCTCGTCAAACCACTGCTGTTGAGGTCCAGAAGGTTCAACTGGCTCAATCTGAGAGGGAGATTTCATTGTTAAAAACCGAACGTGCAGTTTTTCGGAGTTGTACTGGTGATGTTCAGAATATGCTGCAAAATGTTCTTAGTGCTCATGATCCAATTCTGACTCTGACGATCCGGAATCACCTAACCTCCAAGCTCCTTCCTGCACTTGAACTTATACATGAAATGAAGGGTGTTTCGGATCGATTCGTACCTCCAAAACAAGGGGGAGAAGGTGCCAAGAAAAATCAACCGAAGGTAACTGTCAAAACCGAACCGAAGGGTAATGAAGCTTCGGGTTCTGGTAATCAAGAAAAGAAGAAGGATCTTGCTGATGATAGTGATGAAGACGAAACTATTGCTGAGGCCCTGAAACGGAAGAAAAGGGATCAGGAGTTAGATGAAAACTTTCGGGTTGCAAAGGAAGCTGAAGAGAGGGAGCGAAAGAACAAGGAAGAGCAAGATGCCTTAATTTGCAAAAAGGCCTTGTTTCCTCCTTGGACTAGGGAAACGCTCATCAAAGAAGCGATAGAGTTTCCAAGCATGTACTGGCTGGAAGCTGTAGCTTCGTTTGATTGTGAGAATACGAGGGACTCACAGTTTGATATGCCTATAACACGAAAGGCATTTATTTTTCACTGCTTCGATTCAACAGTTCAAGTTCCCTCACCTCACCCTCAAGTTGATCGTGAACTTATCGATTTCTATCTCAAGTTCGGTCAGCCTCAGTATGTGACTTGGAGTGCATAGAAGATTACCACAGTCAAGGTGCTAAAACCTTCGCCTGCAGGGAAGTTTGTTAATGTTAATTTCAAGATAACCCGAGGTTCATACAACTCGGTTTCTGTGATATCCCTGGCAGATCTTCCTAACTTGAATCCTCATGATTGGATCTTATTGTTCAATATTTTGCTCACTAATGCGAAGGAGTATGAGCCAATCCTAGATCATCTGAAGAGGATGTTGGCTTCCTATGTCCATGAAGTTGCTACAATGGATCAGGAGCTTGCTAAAGTTTTAAAGAAGAAACCTACTGTGAAGCCAACTGGAAAGCCTGGAGATGTTAACAAGATGCAGGTGGGCCGAATTGATTCTACACATCTCATAGTGATGTTCACAAAAGGCGAAGCCAACAGATTTCTTTTCGCTCTTGTTGATATGCATCTGTTCTCAACGGACTGCTTGGAGCACATAATCAGTATTATTCATCGATGCAAGCACAACACTGAGTCAGACAAGAAGAACTTCACTGACATGCTTCGGTGGTATATTACTTTTCGTCATAATCTACTGGCCATTATACCGAAGGTGTTCAAGACAGTCAAGAAGTCTTCTATAGCTCAACCGAACTGAGCTCTCGGCTCCATGGACGCAAAGGGGGAGATTTTTGGGTATTTAGTGTTGCGTCATGGGCTTAGTTTTGTATATCCGGATTGGGCCTGTCCATTCGTGATTATTGATTAGGGTTAACCTATAAATAATGCATGCATGTATGCCTTAGATATGTTCGTGATTATAATCTTTATTGCTTTGTAACCCTAAACACATCTACAGTCGAAGTTCTTAATCGAGCTCTTCTGAGGTGTTAAAGTTTAATCATTCAACATTAGTTAAACCATCCCTGTGTTCTTCATTACGTTGTTTATTGCTTTTCTACTTAGAATTAATCGATCCTACTAGAACTTTGTTCTAACACTATTACAGTTAACTCCGTGAGTACCGAGTGAATACGCAAGGGTTATATACAACGACGATCTAACAAACAATGGGATGTGTGTCTTCCGCCTCATTTCCTGTTCCTTGTTTGGTTGTGGGCTTAGGGCAGATACACACAACCGATTGTTTGTTTACTCTGGGTTTTATATAACTTGTATCCATTAATACTCATAGAAAGGACTGTAGAGTCATTTTTACTTATCTTTCATCAAAGCAGGAAATATAGGATTTCCTGGAGGAACATGCAAACTTTTCTAAACAGAACTTACTACAACTTACTGCAACTTTCTACAACTTTCTTACTACTTACTACATCACTAAAATCTTATGAACTCACCAGCTTAAATGCTGATCTACGCTTTCAAAATAACTTGTATTCTCAGGAGACCAGTAGACAGGTTCGCGCACTGGGATTCAGAAGATGGAGCAGTATAGCTTCACGTCTTTTTGTTATTTGCTATGTATTCTATATTATGTGAATCACATACTTTGTAAACACTTTCTTTCTAATGAAATGGTTGTTTATTACTTTGCTTACTATGATGCATGTCTTGTGATACTAAACATGACGTCCTCCGCCCCAAAACGTTTCCGCCGTTCCGGTTTTGGGGTGTGACAGATTGGTATCAGAGCATTGTTTATAGTGAACTAAGTATATCAACCGATAAAAGATATACAACTATAAATACAATGGGGCCGAAGTGCTCTGGATAAGAATATATTGTAAATATATAATGATACCTTATAAAAGTATACATACTTGCTTATACATATATACATACTAGAACAAGTATCACAAGAAGAACAGAACAGAAGAAGTTAAAGGTTGAACACTATGGTCAAACCTGGACAGTTATGTAATCATAGCTAGGATCAATATAGCCTGATCAACTATATTCATTCGAGATGTGACCGACATGTGTTTGGGAGTGATGTGGTGTTGCAACGGTCTTAAAACTTACCTAATACTAATCAAGAGAATACTAGATCAAGTACTTAGAGTTAGAATACTATAGGAGTATTCTAGGATACTATAACGCGATAACAAGTTTAAAACATACCAAGTTCATTACATTAAAATACTATAGGAGTATTTTAGGCACCATACAAATAACTTATGTGATAACTTAAAAGACCCTTACGGATAGGTCTATAATCTTGCAGTGTATACTCCCAAGGTTATATATAATTGAGATTTTATAGACTTAGAATTTTTGATCTACGCTTCACTACATGTTCCTTGTTTGGTTGTGGTTTTGGAGTAGGATCACTTATTCGAAGGTGTATTTAGTCTTAAGTTATATAAAACTTGTATACATTGTGCAATTATAGGAGGACTCTGTAAGGATCACCCCATAATGTTTCACTTAATCTCATAGATTCTTTAGACCCTTTCATTCTCGCACGACAAACCCAGGTAGATGTAACCACTTCCTCATAGTAGACAGCAGAAGAGTCGGGAAGAAACGAGAGCAAGTTCATGAGGAGCTTTCAAAGAAGGATTAACCGAAAGAACCAAAACGTCTTATGCGTCACACTAATAAATAATAATCTTGTTAACTTAATGAGTTAGTGGAAACACTGCTCACATTATTTGTTAGGATTATTTTCTTACATGCAACTGGTAACAGTTATTCAGGCAACAAATATTCATTCGAGGATAGCCATTCCAAATTCATAAAGTTTATTAGGTATAGACTCTTTTATGAATTGTTTCCAGAACCCTGTGGAAGTCAGGACCCGATACACTCAGAACTAGGATAACCTTGTCTTTCAGCTTTCGGGTTATGTCCACTACTTTAGACTTATTCCATCTCATCTTTGTATTCTTTTAGCAAAAATGCCTCCTCGCAGATCAAACAGACGCGCTACTCCGATAACTCTGACTCCACCGTCGCAATTCGATCCTGCTGATCTCCAAGCAGCGATATCCTTCGCAGTGGCAACTGCTCTAGCTCACTTCGTTGAAAGTGGTACCCTCAGATCTGGTAGCGGTACCCACTTAACCAGCCCCGGAGTTCCTCACGGACACCCAAGGGAGTGTTCGTATAAAGAATTCATGAACTGCAAACCAAATTCCTTCGACGGAAATGGTGGAGTCATCGCTCTGATGCGATGTTTCGAGAAAACAGATTCGGTCTTCGAAATCTGTTCGTGCCCAGAAGAGAGCAAAGTGAAGTTTTCTGCCTGCACCTTCTCTAACAGAGCCCTAACATGGTGGAGCAGCCATGTTAAGTCACTGACCCTATCAGTGGCTAACTCAATAGGTTGGGAGAACCTGAAAGAGTTAATGCTGGAAGAATACTGCCCCTTGGGCGAAATTCAAAAGCTGGAACAAGAGCTGTGGGAGCTCATTATGGTCGGCTCAGACATAGTGGCCTACACTGACCGGTTCAGCGACCTAGCAGCTCTATGCCCCGGGATGGTTACCTCGGAGAACAAGAAGATAGAAAGATACATCTGGGGTCTATCTGCCCCGATCCAAGGAGATGTACTGTCTTCTAACCCAGTCACATTCGATAGTGCTAAACGCCTGGCTCAGCGACTCATCGACCACTGAGTCCGCCATGGTATTGAAGTCCCTGTTCCCGAGCCATCGAGGGAAGAGGACTATGGACAGAAGTCAGGGAACAAGAGGAAGAAGAAGCGAACAACACAGGACACCCCGCAGGAGGAACAAACGAGTACTATGTATGCCGCCACAACACCTGCTACTCCAACACCTGCCAGTCGATATGCTGGAACCCTCCCGAAGTGTGGAAAGTGCAACTATCACCACACTGGAGTATGTCGGGAAATGCAGTGCCTGAAATGCCACAGAAAGGGACACACAGTCCGTTTCTGCAGGGCACCGGCTCAACCGATCTCCCAAGTCCCCGGAGTTGAAGAAAACCAAGCCTGCTATGGCTGTGGTGAGAATGGACACTACCAGAGGGATTGCCCGATAACAAATAACTCAGGAGCGGATGGTCGAATTCTAATGATCACCGCAGGAGAATCGACCTCGGAGTCGCCAGCGAGCAGCGGTACGTTTTCGAATCAAATAAGAATTACTTTAAAAATTAATTTATATTTATATAAGATTAAAACTTGGGGATAACACTTAAAAGTAATTATAATAACTCACTTAATGAAGTAGGTCCCAGTATTCAAAAGAATTAAGAGGTCCGTTCTGAGAAGCTATGATGGCTAGTATGTACATTAAGGGTTGTGCATAGCCCATACTACCTTCCACATCTATCCGTACTTTCCTCAAGGATTGCCTTAACTTCACCAAGTCCCCTTACCGATATCCCTTTCCAGCTGATCTCATCCTAGGCTTTCCTAGGGCACCCTCCGACCTACTCTCCACCATCAGCTGCACTAGGAGTCCCTACTTCCTTTCCAAAACTAGCCTGCGAATACTGTTACATATCCGCTCACTAGTTGGTTAAAGTTAGCCAAGACCCCTATAGCACAAAGCAAGCAACATTCGTGCATTGAGTAACCACATCAAGCATAACCTAATCAGGCTATCCTACTGTTGACTAGACAGCCCTAGCATGCAGCTCATATAATCGGGCATTCAAGGCATCCTCCTAGATCCTTAGCCCTAATCTAGCATGCAGTTCTCAAAATCATATATCAGGCATAAAAGGCATCCTCCTAGATCCTTAGCCCTAATCTAGCATGCAGTTCTCAAAATCATAAATCATGTAACGTAACATAACAAGTATGGGTATCTTGGGGAAAACTTACTTGAGCTCGGCCGGTCGCACACATCACACACCTCGTTCTTTCTCAAAACTCTTTAGTTTAGATTTTAGAAAAACCATTTCCTCGTAAAAATCTTTCAAGCCCTCGGTTTGAGTTCAGACACCCCCGAGGGTGTGTCCGAATCCCTCAAACCAAGGCTCTGATACCAACTTGTAACATCCTAAATTTCGAGGCCAAAAATTTCGTTTTTGAATTAGTACTTTGTAAAACATTTTACCAAAACATTACATCAAGTTATAAAAACCACAATGTCGTGTCCCAAACCATAACATCAGAAGTAATGAAAATCAAAGTACAATCCCAGAAACTCAATGCGGAAACCATGTGTGTGTGATGCGCTGCTACACCGCCGACTCTTTCCCCTTAGACGAAGAGGTACCTGAAACCAAAACTAAAACTGTAATCACGAAGCTTAGTGAGTTCCCCCATCATACCACATACAATATCATATAATCGGTATCTTTCAACCGGTAACTGCCATTGGTATCTTTCAACTGGTATCTTCCATCGGTATCTTTCAATCGGTAACCACCATCGGTATCTTTCAACCGGTACCCGTTATCGGTATCTTTCAACCGGTAACCGGGGACTATTTCACCCCCTACTGCTATCATACAATATCAAGATATAAACATACAGTCAAGAATATCTGGGTACTGACCTACCCTTCGATCCTAACGACCGATGTCAGGGAAAAGCTATTCCCTACTACTACCACTAACATACACATTGCATATCATACAAGCATATCTCATGACCATATCACAAAAACACACCAAGATAATTATCACAGAGACAATTATCCACCAAATACCCCTGATGGTGGGCCGACATTGTGGCCTTAGACCCACCCCTAGTGGAAGGTAATTCACCTCGATATCGTGCAGTGCCTGAACTATCTTCGGCGTACAAGTCGACTACTCTCGACCCCTCGATCCCTACACGACAATGCTTCAAAGTTATTCATTTGAGTAAGCAACCCTAACCGGGGTCATACCAAACCAGACAAAGTCAACACTGGTCAAAGTCAACACCCAGTTGACCTGACTCGCCGAGTTGTTCTACCAACTCGTCGAGTCCATACTCCACTAACCCGATCCAACCCCGACTTCACTCGTCGAGTCTAGCAAGAACCCGACGGGTTCTCCTTCATTCAAACCATCGGGACCATCTTCATCGGAATCGCCGAGTTCTTCCTTGAACTCGGCGAGTTCATCTCCTTCATAAGAATGTGTACGGTCTAAGACTCGCCGAGTTGTATGAACAACTCGCCGAGTCCATCTTCAAAGATTGGGAGATTGCCTTGGACTCGCCGAGCCTGCTCATACACTCGTCGAGTCCCATGATTCCCAGGTCCCTTTTCGTGTCTAAACATCCACGGGACTTCCTCCCTAACAACTGGTCCATCCACAGAAAGGATTTAGTGGTCAATACACCGCGACTCGCCGAGTCCCAAGAACACCTCGTCGAGTCCATCCTTGACCAACACTATACAGTCGATTTAAATGGGTCTTAACACACAAAAACCATAGATATGGCCTCCTAATGTCCATTTTACACGTAAAGTTCCAAACTTGGTACACATGCAAGGTGTCTTTGGCCCAAAAAGCCATAAAAGATGGCCTCCAAGGTGCATGGGGTGTTCATGGCAACAAAATGGGCACCTTTGTGCCATAAAACCCCCCAATAGACCTGGATCTAAAGCATACACTGACATCCAACACTAAATCCCGAATACAACCTCTTTAGGGCTTAGAAAGATGAAGGAAAAGGCCCAAAAATCAAGATCTATGGACAAAGGTTCAACTTCATACCTCCAATACGCTGAAAATGAGCTCCAAACTCTGGATCTTCTTGTTTCCCCTTGGTCTCACAAGCTCCTTTCCTCTTTTCAAGCTTCACAACCCACCAAAAAGCAACAAAATGGCCTTAGAACACACAAAACGGCTAGGGTTTCGATATGATGTCTTCTGGGAGCATAAGGGACGATGGAGGCTGAGATAAGGTGTTTAAATAGGGTGCAAACCCTCAAATTTAGGGTTTCAGTCAAACAGTACCTACTCGCCGAGTCGGTCTCCCGACTCATCGAGTAGCTCACTTAAACTCCCTGGGGATCACGACTTGTAAGGGTCGAATAGTTGTAATTAGTCGAAGTATATGCTTTGTACCCTTCGAACATTTTGTAATCTATTTTACTAGGGCATTGTATTCGAAGCTTAACGCTTAGTCCTTAGTATATTTTTTGTATGCTTTCCTCTCCTATAAATAGGAGTGTTTACTAGTGTCATAGTAACGAGTCTTTACAGAATTGTAATTTTGTACTCTGTAAAACTTGAGAGCGTAATAGAGCTGAAACAAAATCATATTTACATCTGTGTTCAAATCTCGCAATCCTACATTGATCATTAAACTCTGATTCTTTTCATACTCGATTCATAGCTTCATCAATTGGTATCAGAGCAGGAATCATATCTCTGATCTGATTTTCACGTTGTTCAAAAGGTTTTTGAATCAACTTTTTGATTCAAAAGTTTCCGCACTTTTTGAAAGTGAAAAATTGTCTAGATCTTAGTCTGTGATTAGATTCTACATTTGAATCATTGAATCGAGTGTTCTACTAGTGATTCTGATTTGAATCATGTAGTTTGTTGTCAAATTCTCAAAGTTTCTTCAAAAATTCTCAAGGATTTATTCCGTACATCAATGGCGTCTTTCAATCTTAATTCCATGACTTCGTTTTCTCATCTTCTAGGATCATCCACCAAAATTCCTATGCTAATCCCTGAGTATTACGATCAATGGGCTGATCGTATGCAGGATTATCTCAACGGATTGGATGAAGAACTGTGGAATTGCATTTCTGGCAATCTCAATCCACCAACGAATGTTCAACCAATTGGATCATCTTCTGGAAGTTCTGATGTTGAGAATCAGTCTGATCGTCTGAAAAAGCTAGATAAGAGATGCGTGAGAGAACTAAGAGGTGCTTTGCCTCCAGTTGTTTACAACTATGTGAGGAGTTGTACAACTGCAAAGGAGATCTGGAACAATCTCAAGGAGAAATTTCAGGGGAGTGAGAAGACAAAAGTTAACTCTGTGAAGCAGTGCTTAGTGGAACTGAAGGACTTCAGACAGAAAGATGGTGAAACGATTGAAGTTTACTACGATCGTCTTAATGAATTAATCTATCGATGCAATCGATATGGAATCACCAGATCAGCCATGGAGTTCAATTTAATTTTTGTTATGGGTCTTCGTAAGGAGTGGCGTAGTGTGAGCATGATGGTTAAGAATCAACAGAGCTTTGATACGTCAACTTTGAATGATTTGTACAATCATCTGAAGTCTCATGAAAGCGAAGTGAACGAAATTGCTGAAGAATCGAAGGCAAGTTTGGGAGGTCCACTAGCTTTGGTCTCGAAGATCTCTGAAAGGGAAGCTGAGAAAGATGTTTCGGATGAAGATGAAGGGTTCATCATGAACTCAGATGATGAGGCAATTGCTTTCTATTCAAACAATCGTGTGAAAAAGTTCTTCAAAAAGCCTTTTAATCCGAAGGCAAAGTCATCTGAGACAAAAGGGAATTTTATGAGTAAAAGTGCTGAGGATGAGAAGAAAAAGGAAGAGAAGAAAGATACGAAGCTTGTTGAGGGAAAAACAGAGAAGAAATTAAAGGGAGATGCTGGGATAGATTGTCATTACTGCAACGGTGCTAATCATCTTGCAAATGACTGTATGCTTCGAAAGAAGGATGAAAGGAAGAATAAGGTCAAGGATGAGGCGTACTATGCAGAGAAGCTGGAGGTGGTTCGTGCTAAAGCCAAGAATTTGTCATTAGTTGCAAAGGGTGAGAATGAGGATGAAGAAGGAACTTATCAAATCTGGTCATCTGGATCAGACGATGAGGAAATGAAAAATCCAACCCACGGAGCAATGTATGCAAAGATGGAGGAAGAATCAGATGAGGAGGCATACAAAGTTCATGGGAGATGCTTCGTATCAAAAGCCGCTGACAAATCTCCGATGACCACAAAGGTACGTAATATTCTTGAATCTTTCAATATTCCAGTACATGCTTATAATTCTGAATTAGTATCTTTCGATGAAACTGTTACTTATTTTGATTCAATTGTGGTATCTGCTAGCAATGAGGCTAAGAAGCTGTCTATGTAGTTGCTAGAGACACAGAAGAAACTAGATTCGAAAATTACTAAGATAGATTGTTTAGAACTTCAAATAACTAATATCATGGTTGATAGGGATAATTTGTCTAGTGAAACTAAACTGCTGTTAGCCCAGAGGAACATTTACTGTAATTCGGCTAAAAGATTGTATGTGAAATTAACTGAACTTCATCATTCGTGCGAAATCAGTAAAGAACAACATAGAAAATTGCTGCCATTTTTAGCTTATGAAAGAGCTACGGTAGATAACATTTCGTATGACTGTGAAAAAGAAATAGCTGATTTTAACAAAGTTCCGAATGATAAGTATAGATATGGAATAGTCAAAGTTGATGAATGTCTTGATGCGAATGAATTAGTTAATATTGTGAATGATACTTTGACTAAATCTGAACAAATTCAAATTTTGAAAAAGACTGAGAATTCAACGTCTGATTCTCAATCTAATTTTGCTGATATTGAAGATAATTCTGATAATATTAGTGAAATTAGTGAGCTTGAAGATGTTGATTGTTCTCAGTTGTTTGTTGTTAATGTTGCTTCAACATCTAAAGGGAAAGAAAAAGTTAAGAATTTGATGGTTGAAAATGAAACTGATATACCTTCAACTTCGAAAGTTTGTGAAATGAACTTCGTGGATCTCAAAGACAGCCAAACTGATGATAGTGATAATGAAGATGAAGAGAAAATTTCGAAAGAAAAGAAATCTTCAAAGGAAGAAGAAATTCCTCGAATAGTTGTTGATCAAGTGTATGATGATACACAAAAGTTCGAAAAAGTAATAAATGAAAAGGTGAACATTATCTTGAAACGAATACAGTGGTTTATCCAAATTTCAAATGCATAGATGATGTCATTTTTCCAAATCAAGTTTTCGTCACAACTGGAAATGTTGAGAATATCAAACCAGAATTAAAGAAGTTGGTTGAGGAGGATAATTCAAAAACAACTGAAGAAGGTTTTTTCGCAAATCAAAGCATTGTTGAAAACAACTTAACAAAGAATTTGTATGTATTTCAACGTCAAAAACCACAAAGACAATGGGTTGAAAAATCAAAAATTGAAAAAGAGAATTCAAAACCTGTTGAAAAAGAAAATGAAAGAATTGTTAAACTAAATTCTAAGGAATTTAAAGATTAAATTGACAAATTTTCGAAGGAAAACAACATCTCAAAAAGACAAGCAAGAAAGAAAATATTTTGGCAAAATGTTGAGTCTCAAAAGATGTCTGAATCACAATCAAACAAAAATGTTTTCAAAGCTAAAAATTCCTATTTTTCAACGAAAAACCAACATTCATCTCAATCAAATCATACAAGGTCTGAAGTGAATAAGCAACCAAAGTTTTCGAAAGTTTCTGAAACTAACAAATCAAGAGCATTTTCAAATAAACCTAATCCAAATCAAACATTTGTTCAACGACAAAATTTTAAATCATCAGTTGATTCATCATATGCTTCTTCTTTTCTAACAAAACCCAAAGTTAATTTTGTTCCTCAAAAGCCAAATTTTCCTAATCATACGAAGAAAGAAACTATGAAAACGTCACGTGAAAAAGGAATAACTTCAAGGAAGAACATTGATCATTGGCTTGAAGGCAAAGGAAAGATGTATCAGTCGAATGCATATTCAAAGGAACAAATTCATGAAGCATACGAAAAATATGTGAATACTTCTTCGAACGGAAGTTCATCTTCTAAGGATTCGAACATCTCGGTCAAAGCTTGGAAACCAGTATCAAAGGCAAAGAATGTTCATTCTCAAACTCAGAATTCGAAGGGTAGTGTCAGTGCACATTCGAAACCATCAAACACTTATGTTTCGGTTCCATTAGATGATGAAGTGAACTTAATTGATAGTCTCAAAACCAAAGTTTGTGATTGGGTTAAAAGTTCTTCATTACATTCGAAATTAAAATCTAATTTCCAAGGACCCAAAAAGCCTTGGGTACCTAAAATGTTCCATTGATTGCAGGTACTGAGTGACGAACAATATGATAACAAGTGGTATATTGATAGTGGTTGCTCTCGTCACATGACTGGGAAGAAGGAGAATTTACGAGATTTTCGAAGTCTCAAAAATGCTGGAGTAGTTAAATTTGGGAACAATCAAAAGTGTCAAGTCAAGGGATATGGGAAGATCACGAATGGACAATTCACAGTGAATCGCGTTGCATATGTTGAAGGTCTTCAACATAACTTGATTAGTGTTTCTCAACTTGTTGTGGGCACTGGCAATCAAGTTCTCTTTAACGAAGAAGGAAGTGTTATTTCGAATATGAACACAAAAGAAATATTACTAAAATCCAAAAGGAAAAGTGACATGTTCACTTTGGACATCAATCCAGTTGTAGGCAAACCTGCTGTATGTCTTCTTTCGAAAGCCACATTTGATCTAAGCTGGCTATGGCATCGAAGACTTTCACATCTCAACTTTCGAAACATCAACAAACTGGTGGTACAAGATCTGGTTAGAGGTTTACCTGTCCTTAAATTTGATAATGATTCTTTATGTGCAGCTTGTGAAGTTGGCAAGCAACATAAACAAGGTCATCCAATTACAATAGATTCGAAAATTGTTGCACCTCTGGAGCTTTTACATATTGATTTGTGTGGTCCTTCGACTGTGTCAACTCTCAACAAGAAACGGTACATTTTAGTTATTGTTGATGATTTTTCCAGATTTACGTGGGTTTATTTTCTCAGGCTTAAATCTGAAGTTGCAAAAATCATGATTGATTTTATCAAAAAGATGGAAACAACATTAAAGAAGATTGTTCGAAAAATCAAGAGTGATCATGGAACTGAATTTAAGAACAATGTTCTTGATTCATTTTTGGTGGACAAAGGGATTTCGCATAATTTTTCATCTCCATACACACCACAACAAAATGGTGTTGTAGAACGAAGGAATCGCTCACTGTGCGAAGCAGCAAGAACCATGTTGGCATGTGCGAATTTACCTCAATATCTTTGGGCTGAGGCCATATCCACTGCATGTTTTACTCAGAACATATCTTTCATACACAAGCATTTTAATATTACTCCATACGAAATTCTGAATAATCGTAAACCTAATGTGAAATTCTTTCATGTTTTCGGATGTAGGTGCTTTATTATGAATCTCAAGGATCATCTTTCGAAATTTCAAGCAAAAGCTGATGAAGGGATTTTTCTTGGATATTCGCACAATTCTGTAGCATATCGTGTGTTAAATAAGCGAACACGAAAAGTGGAAGAAACTTTCAATCTCACATTCGATGATTACTATGTTAAACAAAATGAGCATAAATTTGCAAATCATCCAATTTTACAAGACACACAAGTTGAAACTGAATCTTTACAAATGTATGATATTGATTATGATTTGATTTTTGGAATTTCAGATCATGCAATCGATGCTGAAATTCATGCTCCTGATAATCACATACCCGAATTTGCAAAATTTACTGATGAATCAACATCAATTCCTCAAGAAGGCGAAAGCATGCAAAATAATCCAATGGAGGGGGAGCACTTGGATTCGAATACTTTAAACGATGATGAGCATTCTTTCAAGGGGGAGAAATAAAGATTGAATGCTAATGTTGAGGGGGAGCCTAGAGTTGAGGGGGAGCATATAGAAAATAGTGCAAATAATAATAATTTTGATGATGTTTGTTCGATTGCAGGTTCTGAGAATGATGATATATACGAAGATGCTCCTTTGGAATTTGATCCTGCCTATCCACCAATGGAAAAATGGACAAGAGATCATCCGAAGGATCAAGTAATTGGGAATCCACAAGAAGGAGTTTTAACGAGAGCTCAAATTCATGCAAAGAATGAGGTATTGAATACTCATCAAGAATTTTGCATGTTCAATGTTTTCATTTCCAAAATTGAACCAAAAACAATTAAGATTGCCATGGAACACTCAGATTGGGTTGTTGCAATGCAATATGAATTGCCTGAATTTGAACGAAACAAGGTTTGGAGATTAATTCCTAAACCTAAAAATGTTTCAATTGTCGGGTTAAAATGGATTTTCAAAAATAAAACCGACAAAGATGGAAACATTGTTCGAAACAAAGCCAGACTTGTTGTTAAAGGATATTCACAACAAGAAGGAATCGACTATGAAGAAAATTTCGCCCCTGTCGCAAGACTAGAGGCTGTTCGAATATTTCTGGCTTATGCAGCTCATAAAGATTTTGATGTTTATCAAATGGATGTGAAATGTGCATTTTTAAATGGAGAGCTTGAAGAGACTGTTTATGTGGAACAACCCCCAGGTTTTATTAAGGAAGAATATCCAAATCATGTTTATATTTTAGATAAGGCAGTTTATGGTTTAAAACAAGCACCAAGAGCATGGTATGCCACTCTAACTTCGTTTTTGAAACAATCTAAATTTAAACAAGGATCTGTTGACCCCACATTATTTCGGAAGAAAGTTGGGAATTATCTAATGCTTGTTCAAATTTATGTTGATGATATTATTTTTGGCTCAACTGACCCTGCTTTGTCTAAGGAATTTGAAGATTTGATGAAAAGTTAGTTCGAAATGAGCATGATGGGAAAAATCAATAATTTTCGTGGCTTGAATATTCGTCAAAACAGAGAAGGGATCTTCATCAATCAAGAAAAATATACGAAGAATCTGCTCGAAAAGTTTGGATTGACGAATAACACGAAGTTACGTGTTCCAATGGCAACAGGCATCAAGTTGACATCGTCGTTAGATAAACTTGCCGTTGATATAACTCTTTATCGAAACATGATTGGTTCATTACTTTATCTCACAACAAGTAGACCTGATATTATGTTTTCTGTGTGTAATTGTGCCAGGTATCAGTCCAATCCACGAGAGCCACATCTCACTTCTGTAAAGAATATATTTCGTTATCTTAAAGGAACAATTTCGTTAGGATTGTGGTATCCTTCGAAAACTGGATTGTTCGTCCAAGCATATTCTGATGCAGACCTGGGTGGTTGTAATCTTGATCGAAAAAGCACGAGTGGTGGATGTCAATTTCTTGATGGCAAATTGGTGAGCTGGCAGTCGAAAAAGCAAACATGTGTATCAATCTCAACAGCTGAAGCAGAATATGTGGCTGCTGCTGCTTGCACTTCACAAATAATATGGATTCAAATTCAATTACGTGATTATGCAATTAATATGAAAAGGATTCCATTATATTGTGATTCTCAAAGTGCAATAAGAATTTGTCATAATCATGTGCAGCATTTGAAGACTAAACATATAGCTCTTCGATATCATTTTATCAAGGATCACGTGGAGGATGGGAATATTGAAGTACATTTTGTGAAAACAACTGATCAGTTAGCTGATATTTTCACAAAGGCATTAGATGAAAAATCTTTTGTGCGGATTATAGAAGGACTTGGAATGATCGATGGAAATTATGTTCCATGCGAAAAAGAAGAATAATGGGTGACTAAGCATGAATCAGAGGCGCTGAATAAAAGATAACGCAGAGTCATTCAGCATTCAGCGGTTACTGTTCAAAGTCAAAGCTTCGACCCCTTCGAATTCGCACATTTATCACTTATTTTAAGGGCTGATTCAGTGGTTACTGTTCATAGTCAACGCTTCGACCCCTTCGAATTCGTATATTAACCACTTCTCAGGGAATGATGAAATTTCGTGTTTTGCAACAAGTATAATTTCAAATTTTCGAAAAATCAAAAATCCAAAAAGATTTTCTTTTGTTTTGTATTTCAAATTTTCGAAAAATCAAAAATCCAAAAAGATTTTCTTTTGTTTTGTATTTCAAATTTTCGAAAAATCAAAAATCCAAAAAGATTTTTTTTGTATTTTAAATTTTCGAAAACTTCAAAACAACAAAAATATTTTCATTTTTATTTTGTTACAGAACATCATGAAGATACAAGATGGAATGTGTTGGCAGTTTTTCGCATTTTGAACTAGTTATGTTGTCCCTAGAAGCATGCTGCTGCATGTTGTCCGAAGCCTCCAATGACTCAATGTGTGTGTACGAAAGCCTTAATGAAATTCTTCATACGGAAATTTCTTCCAAATCAGGCTTATATTCACATTAGTCTCTGAGCTACCTGACTCTTCTCAAAATTATTTAAGAGTTTCCTGTTTGGTCCAACAATAACAGAGGTACTTTTCGTGTCTTAAATCCATCTTTTTCACCCAAAAGTTCTTACACGATCACACGCGAAGACATATGTCCGAGAGGTCTCTGATCAAACCAATCGAGACTTAGACATATCAAAAATCTGTGTTTATGATCTGACATCATGAGACCGTGATGAAAGAGAAACCCAATTTTCATAATCTTGTTAAGGAATTGACGGGGAACTAAGTTCCAGATATTCACGAAACTTTTTGTTTCTGTACCCAAATTCGAAACTCCAAATCATATTCATTTCGAATGAGTGGTCTTGATCAAACATTCGAAACCCACGATGTTTGTTACCCAACAAGATCAAACACACAAATTTTTTTTGAATATGATTTCAATGTGAGTTTTATTCGAATGTTCGCGTCATGTTAAAATTTATCAAAGCCAACTTGTCACTGACTATACTGGTCAAACAAGTAATTTCTGTTACAATTTCTCACCTTATGTTTAGGTTGACATGTAACGAAATTTTTTTTCTACCCACGAAGCCTAATAAAAAGAAGCCCTTCGAAACTTCTCTACAAGTTTTCGATTGTAATTCACGGGAACCCACACAAGCAATTGATCATTTCTCTTAATGATTAATGAAGTAATCTTTGCCCGGGATTTAATCTGCTTTTGTGTCAATGGTTTGACATCACATTATCCCATATTTTTCTTATATTTGTTTCTTGTCTATATTCTTTGGAACACTGCACTCACGAAATCCTTGAGGTTCTGAGTAATACCAACTCAGGCTGATGATTTCGAACTTCTGGCGTATGACTTCGCTTTTCAACCCAAAAGTGAAAGAGCCTTACTTCCATACGAAGAGTCATAACGGTTACAAATCATCTTGGGGATAACAATACAGGCTGTCTACATATGACGTATGGTATTCTGTCCGGTTTTCAAGGTGATGTGACAGCTACTTTTTGACGCATGGCTACCTTTCCGCAGTAATGGTCCGATTTTCAAGGTGCCACGTCAGATGTCATTAATTACGCATCCCGCTTCAAATTCAAAATTCAGCGTTACATATAAAAAGGGGTTCAAGAGTTCATTATTCGTTTACGCGATCAAAACGAAAAATTCCCAAATTCTCTGTTCATCATTATCTTCAAACCCTAACAATGGCAACTTCTGCTCATGTCGATCCTTCCACTGAAGATATTTCATCCGCACCTGTAATGAAGATTCAATCCACAAACTACTATGTGGATGGTGAAGTTTCTCAATACCCGGAGGAATTGAAGATGCTCATCGTGGCTTTGAAGCACTCTGTTTTATCCACGGCGATGTTCAATTCCTTTTCTGTTCCATTATCCTGGCTTTCTCAAGCAGGATCCACTGCAACTTATAACAAAGCATCTGATACGATCACTTTCCATCTAGTGAACGACAAAAAGGTTAGGCTATCCAAGAAACTCTTCTGCCAGATTCTTGCTATTCCGAATTCGCCTCCTTATGTTGATTTCACATTCCCTCAAATAGTCCACATGTTTAATGAGATGGGATATCAGCCCCCATTGTCAAAGATTAGTGACTTTAAGAAATCTGGTCTTCCTAGACTATGAAATTTCTTGTTTGGAATTTTTCTACGTTGTTTAACCGGAAGAACAGTTGGGTTAGACAAAGGAAGAATGGAGGTGTATGCAATGGTTGCAGGCATATACTATGATCTTCAAGTAGATTATTCTACTCAACTATGGAAGGAATTTCAAAAAGGAGTAGAACATACGAATGTTATTCATGGCATTTCGTGTGCACGATATTGGAGTCTTATTTTGCAATATTTCTACAATAAGGAAGGGATTTTGGTACCAAATGACGAAGAAAGAGTTGTTTTTCAATCATACCATTATCCGAAGGAAGTTGTAGATAATGCTGATGATTTCCCAACTGTGGCTCGAATTCCAGACGCAATGCTCAAACGGGTTGATCCTACGAATTCTGTTTTAGTGGCCTATTTGCAAACAATCGATTCTTCTGTTCAGACTGGGATTCTATTGCCAAAGAAGAAAAGAAGTCCAAAAAGTCAAAGAAGGTTGATCCTGCTTCATCTGAAAAGAAAACCAAGGATTCGAAATCCTCAAAGTCTCCAAAGAAAAAGCCTACAACTGTTGAAATGTCTGTTGCTGAGACTCAAGTGATTGAGCCCATCATTGAAGAAACTCAAGAGAATGTCATCATTCCTTCGAAAACAGGAATGTTTCGAAGAATTAAAATGAAGTCCACTCATAAACGCAAGTCTCCTACACAACAAATGATTCGAAAACCCCAAATCACACATCAAGGTGTGTTAATTAGAGAAGTACCAACACCTGTTTCTCCGGTGTCGAAGAAAAGGAGGGCTGAGGATATAGCCAAGAGGTTGTCAAAGAAAAAGAAGAAGAAAACTCGAAAGCTGGTGATTTCTACTGAGTCGACTGAAGATGATAATGAACGAATTCCTGAAACTCCTGAAACAACTATTTTTGCTCAGACTTCGACTTCTGAGAAAATACTTATCACTCCACCCGAAGATTCGATTGCCAAATCAGTTCCTGAGGAGGTTCGAACTTCAGGCATCCCTGGACACGTATCTGATACGGATGCAAATGTCAGTATGGGTGAAGGAGGTTCGAAACTTGAAACTCAAGATCTTGTTACTTCTGCTCCTTTCGAACATATTGTTTCAACCACAGATTCACCTACATTCGAACACATCATTAATCAACCATTCACTTCAACTTTCTCTTCTCAATCTACTGATCCACCCAAAATAACTTCACCTATTCAAGAAACCATTGATATGGAGACTGAGACTGATAATGAGGGGTTTGGTGGTACATTTGAAGAATTGGCGTTTCACGAAGAGGAAGAGGAATTTCCTGATCATATGCTGATGACCATGAAGCAGTATAAAATTCTGAATCAGAAGTTGAATTCCATACTTCAATCTCAAGCCGATCTTGGAGGTGGTTCTTCTGTTTCTAGTTTGGAGGTTGATACTATGCTCAAGATGCTCGAAGCCCGAATGGTGAGCAAAGTATCTGGAATGAATAAAGATTCTGAATCTCGAGTCTTGGAGAAAGTTGATCTCAAAGATCAAAACACTGAACTTCGACTTAATTCTCAAAGTTCGAAATTTTCTAGTGATTTGAAAGAGTTGAAAAATATAGCAAAAGAACGCCATGTGCTTTTTATTCAAGATGTCAAGAAAGTCTGAGAAGATGTCAACTTGCAAATTCGTGAACTACGCGAAGACATGCAGAAAGAAATTGGCAATTTTCAAAAAGATTATGCCTCTTTACATCAGAAAGTTGATATCATTTGTGATGCAGTCACACGATTTGTGAAGTTGTATGAAAATTTGAGTCCACAACTTACTCAAATTTCAACATTCGAACAAACAAGCTTTGGGGAGATGCTTAAGATGCTTAAGGAATTGAAGGAGATTTCAGAAAGGCCGGTTTCGTCTCCATTAATAACTTCTGAATTCTTGTCTCAGAAATTTATCCAGTTCGAAGCCATCCTCAACAAGCAACTTGCACCGCTCTTTCGCATATCCAGTCTTCTTCCCACAACAACTGCCCCTCCTGTTTTCACAGGGGTGCAAGGGGGAGAAAGGAAGTCAAGTGAAGAAGATGCGAAAGTGGTGGGAAACGTTTTTTCTGTGAAAATCCCATCAACAAAGCCTGTTATTGTTTCTGCTGAACAGGTAACTTCTACTGTAGTAACAACAATGCCAACTGCAAGACCAATTTCGAAAGGAATTGTAATTGGTAAACCCTTGGAAACTGGTGGGAGTGGTTCGAAGCCAAAAGAGACAATTGAAAATCCTGCTTCAAAAGATAAAGGAAAATCGATTCTTGTTGAAAAATCGAAGGAAGAAAAGAAGGCTGAAGCTGAAGCTGAGATCGAAAAACTGAGGATCATCCAAAGCATTATGACTCAGCGAGCAAGTGATCAGAAGGGAATGGATAAAGGTGATCCAGCTAAACACTATAACTACGAGATAATTGAGGCCAAGGTTGCTTTCAATCACATGTACACATTCGAAAAGAAACCTAAGCAAAGCTATTTGGTCACAAATACTGATGCAAGTCAGCTGGATTTTCCGATAAACGAAATGATGTTTATCATGCCACAGTTCAAAGCTGAAGGGAGTTTCAAAGAAAAAGATGAAGGCACACACATGAAAATTCGTTTTCATGATGTACTTGGAAAAGCCCCTGAGGAAGTATGGTCACTGGTCAAAATAAAGAAAGTGATCAGCATGAAAAAGGATGTGATTTTCGAAAACACAGTCCAAAATATTAAGTATGTGGTTGCCAGGGCAAATGGAAATATTTACGAATTCACAATTGCAGATTTTCCATTAATGAACTTGTATGATCTTATACAAGTTGCATTACTTTTGAAAGACAAATCATTTTCTTATCTTCAAAACACAGAACCAGAAGAATTCAAGATTGGAGTTGCTCACATCAAAATCTTCATCGAAAATTACTATGAGTGTTTGGCAATGACTGATGTGGAGTTAGCAACAGCTAAAGGAATGGAAATAAAAGCTCCAATGGCTCCTTCGAAGACTCAGGCTGATTTAAAGAAGTATGCTGATGGTGAAATTTGCCTAAAGCCTTTTGGATTAGTCTTCGCAGGAAAAGACAAAGCTGGAAAAGCAAAAAGGTTTTTATTCCAGGCTAGTGAAGTGGAGAGGTATTCAACGTCTCAATATACGAACTTGATTGTTCGTATGAATCACTGCAAAAAGAACAATGAAGGAGATAAGAAAGAGTTGAAGAAAATTATCTCTTGGTACACAGAGATTCGAAGGGTGTTGCTGTATTCCATCACACTTCTCACTAATTGAAGACTTCGACTATTATTACAAAGGGGGAGATTGTAAGGGTCGAATAGTTGTAATTAGTCGAAGTATATGTTTTGTACTCTTCGAACATTTTGTAATCTATTTTACTAGGGCATTGTATGCGAAGCTTAACGCTTAGTCCTTAGTATATTTTTTGTATGCTTTCCTCTCCTATAAATAGGAGTGTTTACTAGTGTCATAGTAACGAGTCTTTATAGAATTGTAATTTTGTACTCTGTAAAACTTGAGAGCATAATAGAACTGAAACAAGATCATATTTACATCTGTGTTCAAATCTCGCAATCCTACATTGATCATTAAACTCTGATTCTTTTCATACTCGATTCATAGCTTCATCACGACTCTACTCGACGAGTTGGGCCACCAACTCGTCGAGTCTCAGAGAAAAATACATGAAATTCATGAATTAAATACGTACCAGGAATCAGGTGTTACAGAGTGTATGTTTCTAGATGGGAAGTTGGTGTTTTTCTTGCACATTTGCATGAAATTCTTGATGTTAGAGGAACCTACGATTGGGAAGTTCCCGAGGTCTCTATCTAAGATTCAGAATCTCCTTGAGTTTACTTGCTCTTTATCTAGAAGAGCATCTTGAGTTTTATTATATATATATGTCCCAAGGGTCAGGGGTGATATGCATCTGGGTGATCCGGTTTGAGTTTTGGTCTGTTTGCAACGTAAGTAGGTGGTGGTTCGAACCCCAAGTAGGGGTGAGTTGGATATTCTGCTTAGTGGATCAACGATCTGTTCGAGTTATGGTTTCATAGGAATAGGTCATGAGGCAGTTGGGTCACCCAGGTTGAGTATCAATTGTTGAAGGATTTGTCAGCTTGTTGCATAGATTGGTATCTATAGTCTAGGTTAGGCAGTTGCTGATCCGCCAACCAGTTTTAGAGTTTGGAGCGTTTAGCTCCATGTGGGTTTTGGTTCAGTAGTGTATTGGATCATGGGATTAGTTGTCAATACATTCTCGATCGTTGGTCATTTTGTTCATCATCAATAGCGGAAATTCGTTAGAAGTTTCAGGTTATATCAGTTGAAGTGCAATGGATGTGTCAACCTATCATCAAGTTCAACTCGATTTTGGAAGATGTACTTGGTTGTTGGAAGTTTAGAAGTTGGGGCAGCGTTGTTCAGTTTTCCAGACATGATATTAAATTTGTGTAGAATCTAATTTTTGGACATGCCGGTGATGATTCTAAGGTTTGTATTTTACGTGTTTGAGGGCATTTTGGTCTTTTTCCTTTAGAAGAGAACCAAGAGAAGGTCCATGTTTCATCTTTTGGACGGGGAAAACAACTTTTTTGTTCGATTGACATTATTAGCTCTAGTCTTAGTCCAATGCAGGTCAAATGCAGTACAAGGGCATTTTGGTCTTTTTCACATAGGAAAGAACCAAGAGCAAGTCCTTGTTCAATCTTTTGGACAAGGCAAAAAGTTGCAATTTTGTCTCATTTATATTATTAGCCCTAGTCTTAGCTCGATGCATGCCGAACGCAGTATAAGGTCATTTTGGTCTTTTGCACATAGGAGAGAACCAAGAGCTTGTCCTTGTTCAATCTTATCGACGGGGTAAAAAATTGCATTTTTTTTGTCCTATTGACATTATTACCCCTAGTATTAGTCCAATGTAGGTCAAACACAGTACAAGGTGTCACTTGTGTCATGTCCTTAATTTTTTGTTTTTCCTTTTAAAAAAAAATAAAAATAAAATTCAGATACTTCAATGTGATTGGTTCTGACCCGGAGGGAAGATTAGGAGAAGCACCAAGGTCAGAACTCCATGAACATGGAAGAATATTGGGTGCATGCTTTGATGCTGCCCATGGAATCACCAATGGCCTCAAGGTCAAAACAGGCATGACAATTGCAAGAGAATATGTTTTGGGACCAAATTTGCAAAAATCTACTATGCTCAGTAACCAAATATGTAGTATACTCTATATTTGATTAAATAGCTAAGAAAACTCACATCTTTGTTATCTATATTAAGTATTGTATGAATAAATGATGCTTAGAATATTTAATAACATGGTGGCATACTTGGGAAATGGAAGGAAAAAGTAAATGAGGGTAATTTTGTAAGAAGTTAGGACTTAATGGGGAAAGTTTTTTTATCCATGATTTTCTCTATTAAGTTGTTCTTTCTGTATTAAGTCAAAAAGAAACCCCCGTCATGTTAGATGAACATGTTACTTATATGTATATGATATTGTTTAGTACGTTTGACTTGTTGACTTATGACTTATATAATACAGGTTCGAGGAACGAACTATAAAACCCCTTATGGAACTTGTATAAGGGATTACATTGATGTGACTAATTTAGTTGATGCTCATGTTAAAGCACTTAATAAAGCAAAACCAGGACATGTTAGAATCTACAATGTTAGGACAGGAAGAGGTACATATCTTAATTTTTTTCTTTCATTATCTTTAAGGTGGTGTGGTCTGGAGGAGGGCATTTACATCTTTTGCGCATATGAGAGATTACAGAAAAAATCAATCTTTTGTCCCATTGGCATCGGTATCAGTAAAGAAACTACCACGTTAGGTTTGGAGAGAGATAGGATCGATTATATAATAGGGGGAGCAGATGCAAAACTTTTTCTTTCATCTTTTGTTTTATTTTTTCTTCATTAAGTACTATCTTCATAAAGATGTTAAAAGAGTTTGAGAAAATGAAGAAATAGAATGGGAAAATAAGTGAGGCCAAATTTAATAAAATGTTGGGATTTTTAGTGGGAAAAACTCATTTTCCTGATTTTTTCTTTTAAACCAGTATTTCTGAATTAAGTGAAAAATGAAATATATATATATATATATATATATATATATATATATATATATATATATATATATATATATATATATATAGCCTATGAGATATGAGATTAAGTACTATTCTAATTAAGCCCATAAGTCAAAAAAAAAAGAAACAATGCCTTAGGCAATTTGGTATTTTCTATTGAAACTCTTTTCTAGAACTTTCTAAGAAAGAAAGTTGTTGCATATATATTTTTGGGAAAAAGGGTATTGCTGTAAATAAACTTAAAGCTTGGTTTGCATAATCTTTTTGAAAGGAATGTCATTTATCAAAGGAACTAAAACACAAAGGAATTGTAAAGTCTCGCACGGTCCTGGAATGGAATATCAAATTCCAATTCCGTCGTCTTCCGACGGAATCCATGAACCAAACACATGAAACATTTCCATCCTTTGGCAACCAAACACGCCACATAATGAAATCCCGAATTCCAAATCCATCATTCCACCGGAATCGATTAAACCAAACATGACCTAATCCTTCTTTTTTACTCTTTTTAATAGGAAGATCAGTCAAAGAATTTGTGGAAGCATGTAAAAAAGGCAACGTGTGCATCCATTAAAGTAGACTACCTTCCAAGGCGACCCGATGACTACGCGGAAGTATTCAGTGAACCGTCAAAGATCCTCCGTTAGCTCAATTGGTCAACACAATACATAGATCTTGAAAAGAGTTTGAGGTTGCATGGAGATGGAAAAAGTCAGATAGGAATGGCTATAGCCCTTCAATGGCTTCCATTTAAGATTTTGAGTGTTTATTTTATTCTCACATGATTTAAGAGGTGTAGGCATATTATATATATGTAATTTTTAAACATGAATACATACATGAATGATTAAAAACTTGTTAGCATGTGAATTATAAGAATAATGATAATAGCTATGAGGAGTAGGCTAATTATTATTTTATATAATGGAGAGGATGCCATGGCTTTATGCTTTTAACATTTAAGTACTATTTTTTTTCATATTTTTATTTATTTTATGAGACTATTATAGTTTCAATTTCAATGTGCATGGGCCCGTTATGGATGCTAGATGCTGAGCTTTTATGTTATGTATTAAACTAGCATACTATTGTGTATCTTATTTACTTTATGTTATGTATTAAACTACCAGACTGTTGTGTATTGTTGTGTATCTGATTTACATATGAGCTGATGAAAATATTTTGAATAGATTATATGCTTACCAAAAGATAGTTGTAGATGGGTCTTAAATTGGGCCCAAAAGTGCGATTTAGTCAATGGTATTGTGTTTTTGTTCAGAAAACTTATTTTAAATCGGACACAATTGTTGTAATAGAGTGATAGTTGCAATAGTAAAACCTATCAACTTTGCAAGAAGTGCCTTGTTGATAGATTTTGGGATTGGTCCCCACAATGTAGGATGGCCAACTTCCTTTCCACCCCATCTTTCTGTCGCACATGGTAGTGAAATCAAATGTTGGGTGTCTATCCCTTTATTAATAGAGATGTGCACCTTTTTTTTCCTACATGAGCCTCTCATAAACACTTGAAGTTACTCCACTTCTACTTAGGTAACATCAAGTTCATGTGCATGATGTGGCTAATATAGTTTCTTTTTAAGGAAATGTCTTCTTTCTAAATGTTGAAAGGAAAAAGACATTAGCCATCATGGTGCACATAAACATGATGTTACTCTGAAGTTATATATTCTGAAAAAGTTCAACCTTAATATAAATAATACCACATTCCCAATTGGTCATATTTTAGTTCAACAGCTATTGTAAAATGAATATATCCACTGAAATATAATAGGCAATATTATACTTCTGAAGATTATATGCAACAATATGAAAATATGGCCTGGTGTTTTCCCAATCCAAAGTGTCACCATCCAACGCCCTCAACATGAATCAATATATGAAAAGAAAGATGTTAAGAGATGTCCAAGATCACAAACAAACTGAAAAGAAAGATGTTAAGATATGCCCATGAACACAAACAAAACAGAAAACTTACTTTCGATCTATGTGATAGACAACATATTTTAAGGTGCAAAAGAAACAAGAATTACAACCAAATATTACACACAGACAAGAATTGTGTTACGAAGTCAGAAAATTACTTCCGATCTTATATGAAAGACAGCAAATTTTATGGAATACATTGCAAATGAAGATGCCATTCATCAATAAATGCCATCTTATTCTGATGAATGTTTGGTAATTCATACGTTGCAAGTCTTTTTATTATCTTTGTAGTCCTACCAAGAAGCTTTGCTGCAGCCTCAACACTAGGCTCCCGTTTCTCTATTGCAGTTTCATGGCATTTCATTGTTATGACTTGTGGTATGTTGGTGAAGCAAGCAGCCAATATGTCTGCAATGATGTGAGATAATAGTGTAAAAAACCATTCTTCATTGATCTCTAAGTTGTTACTTTGGTAGGTAAGAATGATCGTTTGTGTAATTCGATACATTGAATTAGCAACAATCAACTTCCATGGAAGGTATTCCACCGGTTCTCCTCCATTTGTGCTTTTGCTAACTTCTATCACAATTTCTTCTGCTTTGTTAGCAAACCATTCAAGGATCTCTCTTGGTGTTTTTCCTTCATAAGCTCTTTTTTCCAAAGTGTTCTCTAACCACTTGTACTTGTCCTCAACCTCATCCCACAATGTCATAGTTGCCTTTTGAATGTTTACATATTGACGTGCATTGTTCAAGCTTTCCTCAACAATATGGGTGTAAAAAAGACCTTCACCAACACATTTGAATAAGTTATTAGTTGCATCCTTACCAATATTTGGGAGAGAAATGGCAATGCACGTTAAGGTTACTATTGGTAAGCTCCAACTGTTAGGAACTTCAATAGAAAGTAGTGGTTGAACTTGACAAATGTCAAATTTCTCTACTCCCTCGAATCCAGTAGATTTTTCAAGAAAGTTTAAGAGGTTGTCGTCTTGTTCCTTCTCAGCCTTTTGCATCACGCGATTCATGGAGTTTGAAATTCGTTTAAGTGTTCTTTCAGCAAACTCCATATTGTCTTCAAGTAACAAAACATAATTGCTAAGGTCTTCATCTATATCGTGAGTGCTTGATGGTGGATTAAGCATCATTTCTTTTATTGACTTGAAATAATATGAACAATACATGAAAATGAGTAGAACCACTATGGGGATGAGCCCTATAATTTTGCATGTTACCACAACCACCTTCTGAAATCCAATCCAAGCACTTAGAATAGGTTTTTTCAAATTACGTATAAGATTTCTTGATCTACGGCGATTTGATAGAAATGTTATATGACTTTCTTTCCATTCACACAACTGTTGAGTCCAATACTTCTCTACTTTAAAGACCTCCAAATGGTTCCTATTCCACCTAGTAAAAGATTTAAAGCTCACAACTGTAAAACATCTAAACATTGGGGCGATGACACCTACTACAACTCCAATAGACTGTGTGATAACAATGGCAACCATTGACCACTTGTAATCTGATTGGAATCTTATCTGAATTGGAAAGTTAAAAATTGACACCAGAAGAGATATGTATATGGCTAGACCAGTTAAACAAATTATGCAGGAAGCACGTGATAACGGGTTACAAGCTATCACAAATTGAGGGCTACCAGTTTCTGCCATGATCCAGTATCTTTTCACATGCTGTTGTAGCTTCTGAATATCAAATGTATCTTGTGGACAATGATCATATAAAGTTGTTTTGCTAATTGCTTGATACTTGAGTTCTAAAATTTGCTTAGAGAGTGGAAGTGTTATTGCAGAAGAGATCAAAATTATTAGTAAGAAGAGTAAAAAAGCCACATAGATGTATCCTACATCCATGAAGTGGGGCTCTATGAACGTCCACTTATTGATAGCAAGACTAAAGCCTTCTCTCTCAATAACTCCAGTATTAATCTCCATAAACATATTCACAATTATGGTGATAATGAGAATAGCAAAACCTACGACATTTGCAATAAGTGACTTGTTGTCCATGGACGCCAAAGAAGGCATCAAGTTAGCCATCATCATACACATAAAGACTAAGCTTCCTTGCTTAGCTGCTTGGTCCACCCACCCGGGCATTGGACTACTCAAATCCACAGGGAGTTTCATTGCAACGGCTATCACTGTGATAGAAACAGCATTTAGTGAGAAATACTTACTTGGAAACCAAAATTTTCTTCTTTGAAAACCATTGAACAGATCAGCTACCATGGCAAGAATGCAAAATAATGATGCTATTGAGATGTAGATCCCAATCCACGCCATAGGCCCGCTGTACTTCCCTTCGACTTCCGAAACAAAAATTTGCTCACAAAAAGCCCACAAGGATTCAATATTTTCATTGGTGAGGTTTACAGATAGTCCCCAAGAAGACCGGTTTCCATAATAAATTGGTAATACAATATCATAACAATGATCAGATGAATGATTGTCTGAGCCCATGTTCGAATTATTTAGCGAAGTAATTGTAGAATATAAGTATCACTTTTATAACAGTTTGATGTTAACTTTTTTTTTTTTTTTTTTCAGAAAAGCCCAGGAAGTCGCAAATGATGACATTATTAGATTTAGACTTGGTCCATAAGAAAAAAATAAAATAGTCAGCATGATCATGACATTATTGAAGGAGTCTTGGTATCTAGGAATTCAAAAAGTAGACATGATTCATGATGCTCCAAGTCCCATGCTATTGTCATGGTTTTAGTTACATTTTACATATTTTATTAATTAGAGATAAAACATAGTATAAATTATCACTTCTATCATTTATTACGGGGAAAGCTTTGACCAAATATTCAACAAATTTGAATACATAGGCTTACTCGGAAAAAAAGACAAAAAGTTATATATCAAAATGGTCAACTTGTAATATAAGATTTTGTGAATAACTAACCGACAAAAAATTGACTAGTTGCAATTGTAACACTACAAGCATTTGTAGGTTGCATACTCTAATGGTGGTCAGAGTGGCTCAGGATGAAAGGTTTTGGGCTGGTGGTACCGTCGGTGAGACTACTCCATCTTCGTGTTGGTACCGAAATTAAAGATTCATGCATGTATTTATCTTTTATTTTATTTGGTAACTAGAAGGATTCTTGCGCTTCGCAGCAGATACAAAACCCGAATCTCAAAGAGAAATCCCTAACCCAAACTATCAAAGAGGACTCGAAAAGAAAAAAACAGTTGGGTGCAAAATTGTCAACAAATGAGTACTAGGTGCATAACAATAAACTTCACAGCACCCTTGTATGACTGGGTATTTGTTAAAAGTCCATTGCTTTTTAAAAAGATTAAACTAATCTTGTGTAATTGCTTTCAAATTATCAAGAAGAGCAAATAAATGTTATAGACCTGAATACTATTGGAATATTGTCAAAGGTCATTAACTATTGTTAATATTTTTAATAATAACAATGTCTTTTTGGATTGCCATCGTAACCTAATTGAAAAATTAAAAGACAAGAATATAAGAGAAATAAATTTATTAATTTGTTATGGTGTTGATAAATTAATTAGAATTTGGAATTAATTTGTAACTAATTAAAGGTTAATTAATTAATTAATTAAAGGGTTGAATGTTAATTAATTGATTTTTTTAATTAATTGGAATATTGTAGAACCCAAAAAGATTAAGATCGACGAATTAGATAAGGATTATCCAAGGTTTTTGATTAACTTTAAGATTAAGCAACTGGAGCGTATAAATATGGAGATGATGATCAAACCCTAGGTGCTCCTTACTTTAAATTTCGTTCTCCTTTCCCTCTATTCTTTCCGTAGATAAAGATTATTACCTTTAGGGCTTAGAATTTTCATTTTCCTCATCCCCTCTTCTAGGGTTTGTCGATTTTGCTCTTTTAGTGTTTTGGATGTGATACCATTAGAGAGATTGCTACTATATGTCCTCTCATCCTAGCAAAGGTGGTTGTTACAAGATCTCAATCAAGGAATCAATAAGAATATCAAGATTAAGAGGTTAGTGAATTTATAATTTTCAAAGTAGGTTGCTATAATAGAATAAAGCTAGATCTATTAGGGTGTAAGTACACATAAGGTTTTTTTTAATGTTTCCACTGCCAAACTAATGTGTACAGACTACTAGAAAATCCATCAGTAGTAGAAAATCCATCAGTAGTATCAGAGCTATTAGGTTATTATTGTATCAATACTTAAATCCATGTAACTTGGTTAAATCATATATGCTATTTATAAAAAAAGGCTCCTTAGTTTTTTTTTTAATAGGTTTATTAAATTTTGAAAATTTAAAATATATATAATAAGGATTTATATTAAGACATATTTTTTAAATATAGTGTTAATTCCTTGCTTGCTAGACAAGTTTCGTAACTTGTTATGTAATTAATGGAAATAAGGTGGTTTTTCAAAATTGTGGATAAACCTCTTGAAATTAAATACCATTTAAATAAGATTTAAATTTGAATATTTAATTTAAATTAAATTTTAAATATTATTTAAAGATTAATTTTGAATATTTAATTTGAATTAAAATTTTAAATATTATTTTATAGAGAACTAAATTTGAATATTTAATGGATAAGTTATACATTTAAATGGTTTATATATATATATATATACACACACACACACACTAGCCGTTTACCCACGCCAAGAGTCGGGTGCAAATATATATATTTTTAAGAAATTAGTTGATTGTTGTTGAATTGTTTGTATGCTAGAATCCACAGTCTATGCTCGTGTTCCATCTCTCACGATTGACAATACTTGTCTGAAATCACCACCCAAAACCATCATCTTTCCACCAAATAGGAGCCTCGCCCTAGTGACATCTTTCACAATGCATGTCTTTTAGTCATTGACGCTTCGTCCCAAATGATTACATTTGCAGTCTGAAGTAGTTGAGTAGAGCCACTTTGTCTTGTAATCTTTCAAACTAAGTTATTTTCAAGATTGAGAGGAAATTTAAAGCGATGGTGAGTTGTTCTGTTTGGTGGGTGTTAGAAACATGTTGATTAACTCTTTTAATGAATGGTTATGTTTAAGAAACATGAAAATTAAAAAAGAACATGTAGTCTATTGTTGGACTAGCCCCTACAGCCCCTGAACAAAATAAAAAAGAAAACAAGAATGTGTTCCCTGTTGTTGCTGCACACGAAAAGAAAATTGCTGCACACGAAAAGAAAAGGAGAAAACAGATGGAGTTTCTTTAATCTGGACTCAACCACACTCCATTAATCAAAAGCAACCGGCTATAAATAGCCTACAAAAAACCGACGGGAATAAACAACATAAAGCCTAAAAACTAGCCATTACTCCTAAAGAAAAGCACCCTACAATGACCAAGTATAAATCACGTTTTCTAAATTTAAACTTGGTCAAAGTCCTTTATTCAAACATTAAATAAACAATCAAATACTACCCATACCCATAACTTCAATAAACCCATGACCCATGTCAAGATTACCCAACACTCAACCTCTTAATCTTGACATGAATTTGATTCTTCAAAGCAGTGCTGGCTCATTATCATCTCCAGTCAAGTGAACTTCTTCTTCTTTTAATTCCTTTTTAGGACACTCAGCTGCATAATGTCCATATTCTTGACAATTATAGCATTTAATATGTCTCTTATCTCGATACATACCTTGCTCCCTTCGATCTTCATAGCTTTTGAATTGGCCATCTCGACCTCTACCACGACCTCTTCCTTGACCCCAACCTCTTCCTTGTCCAAATTGATCTCGACTAAAGTTACCACGCTTGGTTCTCTCTTCTCATTCCTCTTTTGACAGTAAAAGTTTGTTTTGATTTCGATCATTATCATCTTCATCAAGAACCTTGATTCTCTCTTCATATGCCTTCAACCTTCCCACAACTTCCTCAAGTGACATGTCCTCTATCTCGGAGTATTGCTCAATAGATGCAACAATCTGCAAAAACTTCTTAGGAACCGAATTTAGTAGTTTTCTTACCACTATCTCATCCTCCAAGCTAGACCCAAGACTCTTGAATTTGGATGCAATCTCACTAAGTTTCCCCGAAAACTCATCAATCATGTCGCCCTCTTTCATCTTCAACATCTCTAGCTCGGTTCTAAGTGTTTGAAGTCTTGCCTTTTGAACTCTTTCGGCTCCCAAATACCGCACATGAAGCGCTTCCCACACATCTTTTGCATCCTTATGCTTAGCCACTTGAAGCAATATATCTTCAGGTAGAGTTTGAAACACAAATGCTCTTGCCATCAGATTTTTCTTTGCCTCAATCGCTTTTCCAGTTTCCGGATTAACCGCTTCCCATAAGTCGTATGCTTGTAAGATCGACTCCACCATAATTGACAAACTTGTATAATTTGTAGCTGTTAACTTGGGACATTGCAGCGGGATACTTTGACTGGTCACGGGTACAACCTGACTTGATCCTCCCGGGTTTGTTGCTGGCATCTTCCTTAACTTGACCTTTCTTCTTGTACGGAACCAACCAATTCAGATCACACACACAGATCTGAATTATTTTCGATCTTTTTCTTTCTTCAAACCACCCACACACACTTTGTTGGGGTTGAAACACACTTTTATTCAGAACTAGAACAAAAGAGAAGAGCTTACACGCTCAATATTACAAGAAAAAGAAACAACCCTCTAATACTCACTGTAAGTATTACACAGTACACTCTCTGTTTTGTGGTGTCTTACAACTGAGGTTAGAGCCTCTATTTATACTTAAACAAGCCTACAATTACTACTGCTACCATTTATTGTGTTCATTATGTGAACATACGAAGTTGCCATTTGAGTTCTTATTGTCAACAAAGGAGGCATTCATTTGTCAACAAAAGAGGGTGGTACAACTCATGGCAGGTTCACACCCAAGTAGGTTTACACTCACATTCTCCCCCTTAAACCTAACTTGGCTCGAGATTCGTCACTCCGATCATGTTTCGCATTTCACCATGTTTCACGTATGCTAAAGCCTTTGTAAAGATGTCCGCCCGTTGATCCTTCGAGTTGACATATTCCACTATAATTTGCCCACGTTCAACACATTCTCGTATGAAGTGATAACGAATGTCAATGTGTTTGCTTCGACCATGAAACACAGGATTTTTCATCAATGCGATTGCTGACTTGTTATCGACATATAAGGTGATAGGCATAATATGATGTCCCGTGAGCTCCTTCACGAGATTAGCAAGCCAAATGGCTTGACATGCTGCTGTTGTAGCTGCCATGAACTCGGCTTCACACGTGGACAAAGCAACAGTCTTTTGCTTTTGGGATTGCCAAGTTATCGCATTCCTTCCCAGATAGAAAATCATTCCACTTGTGCTCTTGCTATCAACAGGGTCACCTCCAAGATCACTATCGGTAAAACCAACCAAATCTTCAATTTCACGACCTCTTCCATAGTTGATTCCATAATCAACGGTTCCTTTTACGTATCGCAAGATGTGTTTCACAACTTGGAAATGCAAAGTGGTTGGTTCCTCCATGAAACGACTTGCAATTCCAACCGAAAATGACAGGTCTGGTCGAGTGTGAGTCAAGTACCTTAAACAACCTACCACTCTCCTATATTCAGTTGGATCAACTTTTTCACCATCTTCATCCTTCTTGACCTTCAACTTAGGTTCCATTGGTGACGTTGTCGGATTGCAATCCAGCAACCCAAATTGCTCTAAAATTTTCTTTGCATAAGCCGTTTGTCGCAAAGATATTCCCCACTTCTTTTGCGAAACTTCGATTCCAAGGTAGTAAGAAAGTAATCCCAAGTCACTCATTTCGAATTCTTTCTTTATTTGTTCTTTGAATTCGACAACATCATTAGTGTTCGACCCGGTAATGATCAAGTCATCAACATAGACACCAACAATAAGAATTTTGTCTTTTGAGTTCCTTTTGTAAACAGCTGGGTCTTGTGAACTTTTTGTAAAACCAAGCCTTTTTAAGCTTTTATCCAAACGAATGTTCCAAGCTCGAGGAGCTTGTCGTAGACCATAAAGAGCTTTATGAAGCTTGAACACCTTATGACTGTTTGCTCTATCAACATAACCTTCTGGTTGGGTGACATAAACCTCCTCTTTGAGATCTCCATTGAGAAAAGCCGATTTGACATCGAGATGGTGGACAACCCACCCATGTTGAGCTGCTAAGGCAAGAATGAGCCTTACGGTGTCAAGTCGTGCTACCGGTGCAAAAACTTCATCAAAGTCGACTCCTTCCTTTTGTACAAATCCTTTTGCTACAAGTCGAGCTTTATGCTTCACCACTTTTCCCAAGTTGTCTTTCTTCACTTTAAACACCCATTTCAAACCGATTGCTTTGTGTCCGGATGGCAAATCGGTAAGTTGCCATGTCTTGTTCTTCTCGATTGCATCCAACTCTGTTTGCATAGCCTCCTGCCATGCCTTAGAGGTTACCGCCTCTTTAAAACTCAAGGGTTGATCCGCTGCAATCATCAACAATTCTCCGGGTTCAAGGAACACATTTTCGGTCTCAGAATAAATATCGGTTAACGGACGCAATCCTCTTGGCCCAATCTCACTAGAAGGGCTTTCCATATGGGGCGAGGTTGAAGAAAGCGGGGCTGAGACAGTAGTATGTGGAGCTGGTTCAGGCTCGTCAAATTCAACATATGGTTGTCCAACTTGGATAGCATCGATTCCTGGGCTGTTTGGTTGTTCCGGATTGATTTCAGGGTCATTTTGAGGTGTTTCGAGGTGTATTTGGGGTTGTGGTTCAATTATGTTAAAGGTCTTAGGAGTCGCCATCTCTTCTTCTTTGTTTTTGTACCAATTCCATTCTTCTTTTTCGTCAAAAACAACATCGCGACTAACTCGCAACTTTCGGTCTTGCGGATCAAACAAACGGTTGCCTTTAGTTCCATCTTCCACACCTAAATACACCATCTTCTTACTTCGATCATCAAGCTTCTTCAGGTGACCACCTACAAGTTTAGCAAAAGCAACACAACCAAAAACTTTTAGATGTTCAAGGTTGGGCTTTTTGCCAAACCACGTTTCATAAGGCGTCTTGTCGGGAAGTACTTTTGTTGGCAGGCGGTTGAGAAGATAAACTGCATGTCTAACCGCTTCTCCCCAAAACTCTCCCGGAACATTTCTACCTTTGAGCAGACTTCTTGCCATGTCCATAACGGTCCGATTTCGCCTTTCTACAACTCCGTTCTGTTGAGGCGAATATGGTGTCGTAAGATGCCTTTGAATACCATTTTCTTCACAAAATAATGAGAATTCTTTTGAAGTGAACTCTCCCCCTCGGTCCGTTCGAAGTGTCTTTATTTTATAACCCGAATTCTTTTCAACCATCAACTTGAACCGTTTGAAAGCGCTCAAGGCTTGAGACTTCTCCGATAGCATGTAAACCCACATCCACCGGCTAAAATCGTCTACTAAAAGGAGAAAATATTTACTCCCTCCAACAGACGTAGGTGTGATCGGACCACATAAGTCCGCATGAACAAGTTGTAGAGGTTTTTGAGCTCGAAAAACTGCATGATCCGGGAAAGGAATTCGGGTTTGTTTGGAAAGAACGCACCCTTCACATACTTGGTTTGGGTGCTCAATCTTTGGGACTCCGATTGCCATATTCTTTTCGGACAACTTCTTTAAGGCGAGAAAGTTAACATGACCGAGTCTAGAATGCCATATCCAAGCTGGTTCGTCTTTTGTTGCTAAAAGACAAGTCGGTCTACCGGTCCTTAAAGGAGTTTTATATAACCGGTTTAGGAATCGTTTAACTCTCAAAAGTAGAGTTTTGTTTCTGTCAAACAATGTCAGATCCGACCCATCCATTATGACCCGACTCCCTTCCTCCGTCATTTGTCCAAGACTAATAATATTGTTTTTTAGACTTGGAATGAAATATACCTCATTAAGGACTCTTTGGTCGCCATTTTTGCTATCGAATAAAATCGACCCTTTTCCCAAAATAGCGACGGTCGAACCATCCCCAAATTTCACATGGCCCGTAACGTGCTCATCTAGTTCCCGAAACTTTGAGCGGTCTCCAGTCATGTGATTGCTAGCACCGTTGTCGAGATACCATACCTCAGACTCGACTCGACTTTCTCCCGATGCAAGAAGATTAACACAAATCTTCTCTCTTAGAGACACTTTTTTGTGTGCATATTCTTGTGAGGTTGCCATCATTAAAATAGGCTCTTCTTCGTTGGCTTGAGTGAGGTTTGCCTCCTCACCTCGATTCTTGTTTGGACACTCCGAAGCATAATGACCAAATTGTTCACAAGTAAAGCATTTGATTTTACTTTTATCCTTTCGAGAAGGATTATGGTCATTCCGATTTGTATTGTACTCGCGACCACCTCTTTGGCCACGTCCACGACCTCGGCCTCGTCCCCGGCCTCGGTTACCATGTCCTCCTCGTCCTCTTGAAGTGTTTGACGAGTTTCTCTCACCAGTTTGCTTCGAACGAGATGCCCACTCGGCATGTGTAAGCAATAGAGAAGGTCCTTCTTCTTTTTCTCCATAGCTTCGAAGTCTCTCTTCATGGGTCTTAAGACGACCCACAACTTCTTCCACCGTCATATTCTTCAAATCTCCGAATTGCTCGATCGATGTTACGATTTGTATAAATCGTATCGGTACGGCTCGCAAAAACTTCTTCACAACCGTAATTTCTTCAATCTTTTCACCAAGAGATCGAATACCAGTTACGATAGTATTCAATCTCATGGAAAAATCATCTACCGATTCACTGTCTTTCATCCGGATCACCTCGAAGTCACTTCTCAAGGTTTGAGCTTTAGCCTCCTTGACCCGATCGGCTCCCATGTGCATCATCTTGAGCGTTTCCCATGCTTCTTTAGCTGTGTCCTTCTCAGCTAACATCAGAAGTACGTCCTCTGGAATTGCTTGATAAATAGCCGCAAGAGCCATCCGATCTTTACGTTCGTCCGTTTCTGCATTTTTAATTACATCCCATACTCCTTGTGCTTGTAAATTCACTCGCATTTTTATGGCCCACACCGCGTAGTTCATCTTCGTGAGCATTGGATAGTGTAACGTAACGCTACCGTCTTTCCCGATCCTTTGAAAACTTTCAACTCCGGCTTGAGAAGATGACGAGGTTGGTGTAGTCATTCTTGGCATATACTTGGGCATACACGAGTAAGAATATATATATATATATATATATATATATATATATATATATATATATATATATATATATATATATATATATATATATATATATATATATATATATATTTTGAAGTACGGAGACCAATATGAACTTTTCAGAAGTTCAGGGGGCAAATAGAACTTTTACAGAAGTAAAACAGGGGCTAAATTGAAATTTTTCTGAAAAACGGGACCAAAATTGCAATTTTTCTGAAAAACAGGGGCTAAATTGCACTTTCCGGAAGAACAGGGGCTAAACTGCAATTTCCAGAACTTTGGTCAGCTGCTGACGTCACTGATGATGTCACTGCTACAGTGCTGCTACAGTACCGTCTTCTCCGGCGAACCCTGGTTTTTCCGGCGACTTTTCCGGCAGATTTGACCAACTTTGACCGGTGATTTGGAGGCCTTCCGGTGGTCAAAAAATTCAAAAAAATATATTTTCGGAAACCTCAGAACGATACCTTTCGAACGGTGTACTCCGAAATTGTTTTTGAGACAAAAAAATTTCGACCAAAAACAGAGAATGCTTCCCCCGGAGCTTAACCAAGCTCTGATACCACTTGTTGGGGTTGAAACACACTTTTATTCAGAACTAGAACAAAAGAGAAGAGCTTACACGCTCAATATTACAAGAAAAAGAAACAACCCTCTAATACTCACTGTAAGTATTACACAGTACACTCTCTGTTTTGTGGTGTCTTACAACTGAGGTTAGAGCCTCTATTTATACTTAAACAAGCCTACAATTACTACTGCTACCATTTATTGTGTTCATTATGTGAACATACGAAGTTGCCATTTGAGTTCTTATTGTCAACAAAGGAGGCATTCATTTGTCAACAAAAGAGGGTGGTACAACTCATGGCAGGTTCACACCCAAGTAGGTTTACACTCACACACTTGCAGGTGCACCAGAAATCTTGTTTTCTGATCTTCTTTCTCACTTTGACTAACTTCTTCACATAGATTGGCTTCACCACACAGGTTCCTGTCTTCTTTGTTCACCCAGAACTTCAATTGAGCACACAACACTTTCTCAGCACACAACACTTTCTTAGCACATAGCTTTCTCTTCACACAGATCAATCTTCAACACTCACTCACACAGATTTCATGCTTTTGTGCTCGGATTTGCTTCACCTCACCCAGATTGCTGTTCAAAACTCTCTTCACACAGATTTTTTGGATTATGAACTCGGCTCACACAGAGCTTCGGCTCACACAGAACCGCAACAGGAACAGGTTCACATAGAACCTCTTCAAAGATCCCACGTGTTGAGCCTAGGGCTCTGATACCAAATGTTGGACCAGCCCCTACAGCCCCTGAACAAAATAAAAAAGAAAACAAGAAAGTGTTCCCTGTTGTTGCTGCACACGAAAAGAAAAGGAGAAAACAGATGGAGTTTCTTTAATCTGGACTCAACCACACTTCATTAATCAAAAGCAACTGGCTATAAATAGCCTACAAAAAACCAACGGGAATAAACAACCTAAAGCCTAAAAACTAGTCATTACTCCTAAAGAAAAGCACCCTACAGTGACCAAGTACACATCACGTTTTCTCAATTTAAACTTGGTCAAAGTCCTTTATTCAAACATTAAATAAACAATCAAATACTACCCATACCCATAACTTCAATAAACCCATGACCCATGTCAAGATTACCCAACATCTATCGGCGAATAATTTCTTTTGAAGTATAGATTTCATGTTTCATATTTATGGATTAGTGTTTTTAACTTAAAGTTTAGGGTTTAGCGTTCATAAATCACTCATTTTTAATATTTTAAAATTATCTTTTTGTTTTTTTATTGTTACTTTTGGCTTTCTTGTTATTTATGTCTATATTTCTACTTCTGTTATATGCTCAGAAACAGATTAGGTACACAGATTTGAAGTTGTTTCCTTTTGTGTTTGTAGGCATGGATTATGTGGACCCCAAGAAGAAAAATGGTGTTGTAGGAAAGATCCTTTTAGCTGCAGGACTTACTGCAATATGCATTCTTATGCTTAAACAATCCCCATCTTTCAACACCCCTAGTCCTGTATGTACACTGTATTCCTTTTCTTCAATTATGCCTCTTTCTTTTCTTTAAATCCATACAAAATTTGCAAAACTTTCTATTTTGGGATTCCCATAAGTTGTCTAAAATTCCCCTTTTAGGAAAGATTCAACAAATTCGTTAATGATGTTCCTTTATAGGTTTTCTATTAAAGGGTATTTTTGATATTTGCTAGAGGTTGTTGGATCTTATTTGTTACACTATTGAATTATACATTAAATATCTGATTCATTTTTTTTGTGTTTTTGATTTGAAGTTTTCTCAACATGAAACTGGTGTTACTCATGTGTTAGTAACTGGAGGTGCTGGTTATATTGGTTCACATGCAGCCCTACGCCTTCTAAAAGATAATCATCGTGTCACTATAGTGGTATTTTTCTATTTTAATCTATTTCTTATTGTTTTGATAAATGATGTTTAAAAAATATTCAAGAAAATGACAACACACTAATGAAAAGAAAAAGTAAATAACACAAATCTATAAAAAAAGTTATTATTTAATAAGGAAAAACTTTCTTTCTTGATTTATTAAAAAAGAAACATCCATATATAGTTTATCAGATTAAGTCATTAAAAAAATCGAAACTTTATACTTTTAAATTGTGGTGTGATAGGATAATCTTTCTCGTGGAAACCTAGGAGCTATCAAAGTTCTTCAAGATCTCTTCCCAGATGCTGGGAGACTTCAATTCATTTATGCAGATTTGGGTGATCCAAAAGCCGTATCCTTTTTGAAATTTAAACTCACAACCAAATTACCAAAATGTCTCTGCATGCTTGCCTTAGTAAGAATAAATGTTAATAATGTTTATTTGTTTTTTCCTTGATCAAAAGAGTTTAGGTGAACAAAACCTTTGCTGAAAATGCATTTGATGCAGTGATGCATTTTGCTGCAGTTGCATATATATGTTGGAGAGAGTACCGTAAAGTAAGTAATACTTGAATTGAATTATGACATAACATCCCAAAAATTGTGGGCCCCACTCCTAAGTACTTGGTTTTTGGAGATTATTAGGGAAATTTACAGATAAGGACCTAATCCTTCTTTTTTACTCTTTTTAACAGGAAGATCAGTCAAAGAATTTGTGGAAGCATGTAAAAAGGCAACGGGTGCATCCATTAAAGTAGACTACCTTCCAAGGCGACCCGGTGACTATGCAGAAGTATTTAGTGACCCGTCAAAGATCCTCCGTGAGCTTAATTGGTCAGCACAATATACGGATCTTGAAAAGAGTTTGAGGGTTGCATGGAGATGGCAAAAGTTACATAGGAATGGCTATAATCCTTCAATGGCTTCCATTTAAGATTTTGAATGTTTATTTTATTCTCACATGATACGAGAGGTGTAGGCATATATATATATATATATATATATATATATATATATATATATATATATATATATGTGTGTGTGTGTGTGTGTGTTTGTGTGTGTGTGTAATTTTTAAACATGAATACATACATGAATGATGAAAAACTTGTTAGCATGTGAATTATAAGAATAATGATAATAGCTATGAAGAGTAGCATAATTATTATTTTACTTATGCCATGGCTTTATGCTTTTAAGGTTTAACTACTATTTTTTTTCCATCTTTTTATTTAGTTTATGAGACTATGAGAGTTTCAATTTCAATGTACATGGCCCGTTGTGGATGCTAGATGTTGAGCTTTTATGTTATGTATTAAACTAGTAGATTGTTGTGTATCTGATTTACTTTTATGTTATGTATTAAACTAACAGACTGTTGTGTATCTGATGTACATATTAGCTTGAAGAAAATATTTTGAATAGATTATATGCTTCCCAAAAGATAGCTGTGGATGGGTCCTAAATTGGGCCTAAAAGTGTGATTTAGTCAATGGTTTTTTGTTTTGGTTCCTTATTTTAAATTGGACACGATTGTTGTAATAGAGTGATTGTTGCAATAATAAAACCTATGAAATTTGGAAGAAGTGCCTTGTTGTTGATAGATTTTGGGATTGGTTTGAAAAACTTTAAAACATATACAATTCTTTTTTACTTTATATTTATAAAATTCAAAACCAAAAACCCTAAATTTATAGTTGATGGTCCCCACAATGTAGGATGGCCAACTTCCTTTCCACCACATCTTCCTGTCCCACATCCGTAGTGAAATCAAATGTTGGGTGTCTATCCCTTTATAAATAGAGATGTGCACCCTTTTCTTTTCCTACATGAGCCTTTCATGAACACTAGAAGTTACTCCACTTCAACTTAGGTAACATCAAGTTTATGTGTATGATGTGGCTAATATAGTTTCTTTTTAAGAAAATGTCTTCTTTATAGATGTTGAAAGGAAAAAGACATTATATTAGCCATCATGGTGCACGTAATAATACCACATTCCCAATTTGTCATATTTTAATTCAGCAGGTATTGTAAAATGAATATCCACTGAAATATAATATGCAATATTATACTTCTCTAGATTATATGCAACGATATGAAAATATGGCCATTTTTTTTCCAAATCCAAAGTGTCACCATCCAACACCCTCAACATGAATCAATATATGAAAAGAAAGATGTTAAGAGATGTCCAAGATCACAAACAAAACTGAAAAGAAAGATGTAAAGATATGCCCATGAACACAAACAAAACTGAAAAATTACTTTCCATCTATATGATAGACAACATATTTTAAGGTGCAAAAGAAACAAGAATTACAACCAAATATTACACACAGACAAGAATTGTGTTACAAAGTCAGAAAATTACTTTTGATCTATATGAAAGACAACAGATTTTAAGGGATACTTTGCAAATGAAGACGCCATTCATCAATAAATGCCATCTTATCCCGATGAATGCTTGGTAATTCATACGTTTCAAGACTTTTTATTATCTTAGTAGTCCTACCAAGAAGCTTTGCTGCAGCCTCAACACTAGCCTCCCGTTTCTCTATTGCACTTTCATGGCATTTGATTGTTATGACTCGTGGTATGTTGGTGAAGCAACCAACCAATATGTCTACAATCATGTGATTTAATAGTGTAAACAACCATTCTTCAGTGATCTCTAAGATGTCACTTTGGTAGGTAAGCATGATTGTTTGTGTAATTCGATACATTGAATTAGCAACAATCAACTTCCATGGAAGGTATTCCACCGGTTCTCCTCCATTTGTGCTTTTGCTAACTTCTCTCACAATTTCTTCTGCCTTGTGAGAAAACCATTCAAGGATCTCTCTTGATGTTTTTCCATCAAAAGCTCTTTTTTCCAAAGTGTTCTCTAACCACTTGTAGTTGTCTTCTACCTCATCCCACAATGTCAAAGCTGCCTTTTGAATGTTTACGTACTTAAGTGCATTGTTCAAGCTTTCCTCAACAATATGCGTGTAAAAGAGCCCTCCACCAACACATTTGAACAAGTTATTAGTTACGTCCTTACCAATATTTGGGAGTGAAATGGCGATGCATGTTAAGGTTACTATTGGTAAGCTCCAACTGTTGGGAATTTCAATAGAAAGTAGTGGTTGAACTTGACAAATGTCAAATTTCTCTACTCCCTCGAATCCAGTCGATTTTTCAAGAAAGTTTAAGAGATTGTTGTCTTGTTCCTTCTCAGCCTTTTGCATCACGGGATTCATGGAGTTTGAAATTCGTTTAAGTGTTCTTTCAGCAAACTCCATATTGTCTTCAAGTAACAAAACATAACTGCTAAGGTCTTCATCTGTATCATGAGTGCTAGAGGGTGGATTAAGCATCATTCCTTTCATTGACCTTAAATAATATGAACAATACATGAAAATGAGTAGAACCACAATGGGGAGGAGCCCTATAATTTTGCATGTTACCACAACCACCTTCTGAAATCCAATCCAAGCACTTAGAATAGGTTTTTTCAAATTACGTATAAGATTTCTTGATCTACGGCCATTTGATAGAAAGGTTATATGACTTTCTTTCCATTCACACAACTGTTGAGTCCAATACTTCTCTACTTTAAAGACCTCCAAATGGTTCCTATTCCACCTAGTAAAAGATTTAAAGCTCACAACCGTAAAACATCTAAACATTGGGGCGATGACACCTATTACCACTCCACTAGATTGTGTGATAACAATCACAACCATTGACCACTTATAATCCGATTGGTATCTTTTATAAATTGGGAGCATAAAATTTAACACCAGAAGTAATATGTATGTGGCTAGACCAGTTACACAAATTACACCAGAAGCACATGATAACGGATTACTAGCCATTACAAATTGTGGGCTACCAGTTTCTGCCATGATCCAGTATCTTTTCACATGTTGTCTTAGCTTCTCAATATCAAATATATCTTCTGGACAATGATCTTGTAAAGTTGTTTTGCTAATCGCTTGATACTTGAGTTGTAGAATTTGCTTAGAGATTGGAAGTGATATTGCAGAAGAGATCAAAATTATTAGTAAGAAGAGTAACAATGCTACAAAGAAGTATCCTCGATCAATAACTCCAGTATTAATCTCCATAAAAATATTCACAATTATGGTGATAATGAGAATAGCAAAACCTATCACATTTGCAAGAAGTGACTTGTTGTCCATAGACGCCAAAGAAGGCATCAAGTTAGCCATCATCATGCACATAAAAACTATGCTTCCCTGCTTAGCTACTTGGTCCACCCACCCTGGCATTTGACTACTCAAATCCACAGGGAGTTTCATTGCAACCGCTATCACTGTGATAGAAACAGCATTTAGAGAGAAATATTTACTTGGAAACCAAAATTTCCTTTTCTGAAAACCATTGAACAGATCAGCTACCATCGCGAGAATGCAAAAGAATGATGCCATTGAGATGTAGATACCAATCCACACCATAGGCCCGCTGTACTTGTCTTGGTCTTCCAAATCAACTATTTTCTCACAGAAATACATCAAGGATTCGATATTTTGGTTGGTGAGGTTTACAGATAGTCCTGAAGAAGATCGATTTCCAAAATAAGATGGTAATACAATGTCATAGCAGTAATCAGATGAATGATAGTATGAACCCATGTTCGAAATATTTAGCCAGAGTGATGCTAGCTATTTGTTTGCAGCTTCTCTTTTATTACAATTTGTAGTTGTTAACTTGTTTTGCGGAAAATTTGAGGAAGTCGTTATTGGATAGAGACTTGGAGGTGTATAGGACAAAATAGACATCATTATCATGACATTATCATGACATTATCAAAGGAGACTCGGTCGATCCATAGGAAAATTTTGACTTACATGATGCCTCTTAGTATTATGCTTATCAGGGTCTGTATGGCCCACTTAATAATTGTTAGTTTTTCTCATTCTCCCTTCCCTTCCGACCAACACCCTCTCCCTTACCCTTATCTCTTCGCCACCAGAAACCATACACCCTTGGCTTCAACCCTTCCACACCCTCAGCGTTTCTGACCTGTGCACCCTGTCGGACATCGGTTTTGACTTTTGACCTGCGCACACCTCCGTATACCCTTTTCTCCGCCCAAAAACTCCCACTTCCCTATCCTGTTATAACTCCACACTTCTATCACGCACTATTAATTTTTGACGCTCCAACAGAATTTACAACCCACCTTGCTTCCCTCATAAATAAGTTTATTTTGTTATAAATATGTATTCGTATTTCTATTTTTATGCATAGTAATCTACTCCTAGTAAAATTGTATATTAGTTGACCGTCTAAATAATTTTAAAATCTCGAGCCTCCTTTCACTTAAATATAATTTGTTAGGTAATCTTTGGATCGTTTACCCACACATTGGATTCGTACACAACATGTAAAAGTTTTAATTCAAAAGAAATACCGGTATTCATAAATTATTTTATTCTAGTTATTTATTTGGTCTTTGAAGATTTACCACTAATAATACCCTAAATTGCTATCTTTGTTTATTCTCCCATCTACTGCATACTTGCGTTAGTTTCTTTGTAATTAGTAGCTTGCTTGACTATTGGGTGTTGGGTACATATTGTAGTAGAACAATATAGAGTTGTGTGTTAATTATGATAGTTTGAGGTCGTCTCTTGTTAGTAGCGTGACAGGGGTTTCTACGAGGGGAAGGCCTAGTAGGGTGCTATATATGTTTCTATGGTGAAGGGTAAGGGTACGTAAGGGTAGTGGCAGGGAGGATCTTAGGTTGAGAATTTGTACTCTTAACGTAGGTTCTTTGAATGCGAAGTTGTTGGATTTCACTGAGATTCTAAGGAAAAGGTAAGTGGGCATTCCTTGTTTCTAGGAGACTAGGTGGAAAGTGGGAGCTAGAAAGTACAATGGGTATAAGTTGTTGTATTCGGGCCTAGAAAATGCGAGGAATGGAGTTGGTGTATTGTTGTCCCATGTGCTAAAAGATATCGCAGTAGTGGTTATGAGATGTCGTGATAGGATCATAACGATCAAGGTTGTAGAAGAAGGGGAGGTGATAAACGTTGTGTGCACGTACACACAACATACATGGCATGTTAGACCAACAATTGGTGTTAGTGGGAGACTTCAACGATCATATTGGGATTGAAACAGATGGGTATCCGGGTGTACATGTACGAGACACAGATGATGGGCGCTTGCTTCCCAAATTTGCTATTTCACATGATTTGGTTATCACAAATCTTTTTAAAAAAACAGGAGGACCCCTTGATTACGTTCCAAAACGGGGTGCACAACACTGACCACCTATGTTGTGTAAGGGTGACCTTAAGTCATGTATATACTGCAAGGTTATTACGGGAGATGCATGTGCATCATAACATATATTGTTGGTTGTGCATCTCCTTTTATCAAGAAGGGTTCAAAGAAGAAGAAAGGAGGCTAAGCTAAGGATTCTTAGGAAACACTTAAAGGGAACTATAATTAATAGTTTTAGGGACATGGTAGTTATACCAAGGAGGCATGAAGTTTATGAAATAATATGACCCGAGTCATCAGAGAAGTGGCCTAACATACACTTAGGATGTCGTTTGGCAAGGCTAATAAACAGAGAGAATCCTGCTAATGGAGTGAGGAGGTCTATTATAATGTTAGGAATAAACAAATATGATTTAAGGAGTTATAGAGAGTAGTGATGATGAAGAGAAAGTGAGGGTGAAAGAAAGATACAACAAGGCAAGTAGCAAGGCAAATAAATTCGTAGCCATATCTAAGGCCATGACGTATAAGGCGATGTATAGATATTAGACACCAAATAATAGAAGACTAGTATCTACAAGCTAGAAAAAGCTAGGGGGAGAAGAAAAAGGGACATAAGTTAATTGTCAAGTATATTAAGGATGAAAATGGTCATGTGCTATTAAATGATGAGGAAGTAAGAGAGAATAGGGTAACTATTTTCATTCTTTATTTAACAAGGGTTCTATGTCTTGAGGTCTGCAATATTAAAGGGACGTGTAGGTAGAGTACATACCAAATTTAAGCGATCATGCTCGAGGATTAGTAGCGAAGAAGTGAAATAAATTTGACCAGGGACAGGGAGGAACAAGTCCGTTGGTCCAGATCAAATTCCTATTACAACATGGTTGTACCTGAGATAATAGATTTCAGTGTTTAACAAGCCACTTTATCATTATTTTAGAGACGTCCATAATTTCGATTTACAAGAAAAAAAATGTGATATCCAACTCTTGCAATGGATGAAGGACCCAATGAAGAATCCCTCTAACGTAGTCAGACCCAAAACTCCAAAAAGAAAATAAGGAATAACCCTTTTGAAGGTTAATTTGAAAATCACTAACCCTAGGAGAGAGGTTATGATTTTCAACAATAGGAGAGAGAGAGAGAGAGAGAGAGAGAGAGAGAGAGAGAGAGAGAGAGAGGGATATATATATATATATAGAGAGAGAGAGAGAGCGCGCGCGAGAGAGAGAAAGAGAGATAAAGGAGAAAGGATTGACAGGTTCAGAGAGAGAATCAACACCTATGGTTTAATCTATATCAGTCTATTTATAGACAATAGATTAATCCTTAAGAAATTCAAATACCTAAGGAAAAACCTTACCTTATTCAAAACTTGCATTATCCGTATTCAGGGATGCTCAAACCGGCCCCAGCCTTCTTCCACGAGGCTTCTGGAATATTCTAATTCTAGAAATTAATTAATATTCAATCCCTTTAACTAGTTAAAACAATTTAATTAATTCCAACATAATTTCCAATTAATTTCTTAATTACTTCATAAATTGAAAACTTATTTTTCTCCATTTCTTTATTGCTAATGTGTTATGACGCCAACCCAAAAGGACCATGTTATTATTAGAATTATTATCAAACGGTTAATGACCATAGACACTATTTCCAATAGTCTCTCATTTGGATCATTCATTAACTTTTAAATGTCTAATACTTCTTTATCAATTAACAATCAATTAACAGAGAGTAGTCATCTAATCAAACTGTCAAACTTTGATCTTAATCAAAGTTTAGTCCTTAGATAAGTGATCAATTATTCATTTGTTCTAGATATTTGTATGAACATGAGACATAGCTAAGGATCAATCTCAGTTTCAAAATTCTATTTCCCGATAACGACATATGACGATCACATCTAACTTCTAAATCGAAAACATCAATTTAGCTAGGGATCAACCAATCACTTCAGATATCAGCACCAAATCATCAAGGGGCCCATAGATATTACTTCTTAGTTATGAAAAGGAACAAATAAACTTTGGCTACATAGTTTTTGTCTACTCTTCCTAGCATACATGGACATACCCTTTACGACTACCAGTGAAGGCTAACGTTGGAGCAAACTACTATACAATAGATTTTTCATCAAAACCCCATATGTATCTTGGTTTGAAGAATAAAAGATATTATCATCTTAGAATTACTTGTGACTTGATCCATGAAGTAATCTTGAAGGGAGGGTTATTCCAATACTTATATCTCTATTTCAAGTACTCATAAGTGCAGCACAATCAATATGTAATGTCCAATCTATATGGACAATCTAATAATACTCATGACAATCTTAAATCACTCACTCACTTTCCAAAGTGTGAACGAATATTGAGGTTTGAATATTATTATTCTGGAAGTGGGTTCAAAACATGCAAAAGTGAAACAAATAAATGAAAGAACACAACTTTGATGGCAGTAAAAGCTCTTTATTAAGTCATCATGAAATAAACATCAAATCGGTTTCAATTCCTATTGTTATATGTTTCAAAAATAAACAAACTAACAACTAAACAGTTTCATCATTTCATCAAAAGTCTCATCCCAATGGTCCTAGCATGACCATCATTTGTGTCCCTTGACAATGGCTTTGTGAAAGGATCAGCAAGATTTTCCTCATATGATGCTCTACTCACGACGATGTTTCCAACCTCGACTATTTCCCGAACATAGTGGTATTTTCTCAGTATGTGTCTTGACTTCCCATTGTCCTTGGGTTCTTTATTCAACACGACTGCACCCTCATTATCATAGAAGATCTCTATAGGTTCTTTGATGCTTGATACATGATATTGCCATATTTATACATATTTTTAGGCAATATTTGAATACATTTTGATTAATATTTTCGTTATTTGCATAGATAAATGGTACTTATAAGATCTATTTACATTTTGCAGCCAAAAGAAGTCATCTTGAAGAATAAGGACTAAAAGCGACAAGGATAGGAACTTTTGAGGTTAATTCAAGGAGCCAAATGGTATAATTAATGAACTTGAGAAAATGAGAAGGAAATTCCTTTGGAGCGGTAGTGAGTCCCATTCTCGGATTCATTGGGTTTCATGGTCTAAAGTTGTGGCACCAAAAAAAGGATGGAGGACTAGGAGTTGGATCGTTAAAAGCTCAAAACGCATCATTGCTCACAAAATGGTGGTGGAAACTCAATCCAGTGAGTGATGGTTTATGGAAAAATTGCATAAAAAGTATACATAATTTGTCACGAAAACCGGTTACCGCGATAGCAAAAACATCGATGTGTGGGGTGTGGAGCAACATTGCTAAAGCCATAAAAGCTCTTCATGAATTTGATATAAATTATCATGAGCTGTTTACACTTGTACCTGGTTCCAATGTAACAATTCTATTCTGGAAAGACCGTTGGTGTGGGTCCTTAACATTACAAGAGAGATTTCCCAGATTATATGAATTGGAAACCACAAAACTATGTTTGGTGTCTGACAGAATAATCTCATCAGGTTTCTGTTGGCGTTGGAAGTCACAGATTATAGAAGATGAGGTCATGGGTGATCTGACAAATCTATGTGAAATGCTTCAGGGGGGTAATACACTACCAACACAAAATGGTTTTCGATTCAATCTAAGTGCAGATGGTCGTTATACAGCTTGTACTATACGCAACATAATAGAGTCCAATATTAATCCTGGTAAAGATAGCAAGATATGTTGGTTAAATGTAATCCCACTAAAAATCATATGCTTTATCTGGAGGGCAGCTATGAACAGAATACCCGTGGCGGCAAATCTAGAAGCAAGAGGAGTCAAAGTTCAATCAAACATGTGCTCTCTCTGCAATATGGCTCAGGAGTCTAGTGATCACTTGCTGATTAAATGTGAGGTTTCTATGGAGGCTCGGAAATGGATCTTAAATTGGTGTGGAATTCCTAATTCTCAATGTGATGATGTAAATGAGTTCCTTAGCTTCGCAGCAACATGGGGTAACTGCCCAAAAAAGAGAGTTAGGGTAACTGTGGTGATATATGGACTTTTATGGTTCATATGGTTAGCTAGAAACAACAAGAGGTTTAAAGGGATTCACACTAATCCTGCAAAGATTGCTGATGAGGTGATCTCACAGACCTTCTCATGGTTCAAGTTCAGATCTAAGGAGGAGAAAGGCAGGTCGATAGAATGGAGTCTCTCTCCCTTTTGTTAAGTTTGTTATTTTATTTCTATTTCAGACTTCTTTATTTGTACTTGTTGCCCTTGTTTTAGTTACTTGCTAATCGATTGGCTTTTATTAATATATATATTTGTCGTTTCCAAAAATAAAAAAAGAACAAAATCAAATTTTTATAAATTGTTTTAGGCTGGTCTTGAGAGGTCGTATCCTATAGTTTATTGTGACTTAATCTTTCTTTATTACAAAGGATAAGTTAATCATTAATGCTACTTTTTGGCATTCTATATTGATATCTTCTATGTCAACTTTCATCTTCAACTCATATAGTAATGTCTAGTCAAGTCGGCGGAGCACAACAAACAGTGTCAACTAGGGAACATCAAAACAAATGACCAAGAAGTCAAAGGACGACAATAATCACATTGAAAATATCATTTAAGTATCGAATGGGTAGAATCTATATCCCCTTAAATTGATACAAATACGTTGCCTCACGACTATGTAGCGATATTAAACTCTTAGTGCATGGTGCAAAAGTACATTGGTATTAAGCAAAAAGTTGCTATTTTTAGTGTTAAGCACTCCAACCAAACAATAAAGGATATCACAGTAAATAAATGAAATCAACAAAATTAACAACACAATTATTTAATGTGGTTCACACGATCAGAATGATCTGTTAATCCACAGACCAACGAGAGAGACGATTTTACTAATCGTGAAAATGTTACATACAAAATGAAAGTGTTGTTGCATAACCCAACAACACCACTGCAACTGCAGTGGGCAGGACTGTTATTCGCTTATCGAGATCTGCAACTACAGTCCTTGGACACGGGGGCGCATAACTAAGTCTTAGTAACATAATTTGAGGTCAAATTGATCGGACTCTATAACTTACCAACTACTCGCAAAGAAATATATGGCTCACAAATCCTAGCGAGCTTAATATGGTATGGGTCATTGAATCGCTCATAAATATTTGGGTCACTTCCATAAAAGACCTTACATTTTGAGTTTTTTTTACCTAATTTTTTTTTAGAAAGATCCAACTTTTACCTATTACTTGTTATTTCAGCCCCATAAGGTTACCAATGAGCTTTTTTCCATAAAATACCTTGCATTTTGCACTTTTCTTCGTTTTAGACCTAAAGGCTTTTTTTCCAAATAAATTCAGCTTTAACATTTTCCTTGTTATTCATTAATGGAGTCGGTTACTAACATGAAACCCTATATCCCTAAATCACATATGCCCTAATCATCGATCACCTAAAATTGTAACCGATTCTAAAATCCTAGGTCATTAATGGAGTCGGTTACTAATCATCGATTACCTAAATTCAGCTTTAACATTTTCCTTGTTATTCATTAATGGAGTCGGTTACTAACATGAAACCCTATATCCCTAAATCACATATGCCCTAATCATCGATCACCAAAAATTGTAACCGATTCTAAAATCCTAGGTCATGTTTCTACTTTTTCTTCTTCTTTATGCACATCATATTGGATCCCTTGAAATGACTTATTTCTCACGCTAAAAAATATAAACTTAGTAAGAAATAATGAAATAGAATTTTGCTATTGTGATGATGAAGCTTTTCTATTTATCTCATGTCCTAAGACTAAAGATGCACATATACCGATTTGAATCAGTTTTAGTTATAATCGATTTTGTTTTTTGTTTTTTTTAAGTGAATTGTGTTGAAATATTGATTTTTTTTGCTAAAAAAAATGGTTTTTTCGATTAAAAAATAGGTTCGGTCAGTTACAGTAGAACCAGGAAAAAATCCCGACTTTAGATATTTATTAAAACTTAGTACTAATCGACAATTCAGTTTTAACCTAATTGGTTCTTAAAAACAGGTTCGACTTTTTTCCTTCGGTAAAAAAAACCATTTTGAAATGTGCACCTCTACCCAATGCTCTTTTCACAAGATTGATTTTGTTTTCAAATGTTGCACCAAAGACTATTTTCAGAACATCTGATGGTATACTTATTTTAGCAATGTAATGGGACAGTTTTCCAAATAAGTTGTTATTTTTATATTTAAGCTCGTTTTGTCTCAAATATTTATCAATGTTTTACAATGAATACTAACAACAATAAATATATTGGTTTTCATATTACACGTATTAATGCAGAAATATATTTACGTAATTATACACTAAAAATTGTTAATTAAACATCATATTTACATATATTTTTTTTGAACTATTATATACATTTTTTTTGCATATATATATATATATATATATATATATATATATATATATATATATATATATATATATTTTGACTTGAAGTATAAATACTTATTTTTATGCTGTTTAGAAGTAAAAAATATTTTTTTACCTCTTTAAAAGTAAAAATCTATTCTTTTAGAAGTATAAATACATATTCTTTTTTGTATTTGGAAGTATAAATACGTTTTAGACTTATAAGTTGTAGATGTTTATGGCGCACGTGAGTTAGGGGATTAGGGTTACGATTACCTGATGTAACCAACCCCATTAATGAACTAACAGGTTAAAATTGGATTTATTTTGGAAAAAGAATAGTTTTAGATCTAAAATGAAAAAAAAAATGTGAAATATAGTCTTTTATGAAGAAAAAAAATTTTATTTACTTGTTTGTAACCTACAATGCTATGTGCTTAAATAACAAGTAATATTTAAAGTTGGGTTTTTCTGGAAAAAAAAATTAGGTCTACAAAAAATAAAAATGTAAGGTCTTATGAAAATCACCATAAAAATTTCTAGCTAAGCATATACTTTACTTGCGAATGTTTATCACTGAATATATATAATTCTATCATATATCCATCTAATAATTCATCTAATACCTTATAGTAACACACAATATAAATATATGCAATATTCTAATCCGATCTAAAGATGTATCCGATAAAGAAGATATATTATATATATGTTTTAATTTATAAGCAATGCAAACACAAAATATCAAAAGTAAGGGTCAAACTAATCTTGAACCCCTAATACATATATAATTTTTGTAGTTACTTAGAAAAATATAAGATAATGATTGCACCTCTATTGACCATATCCCATATCCATATCTAACCACCCTTCATTTTTTCTTCAAACCAAAACTACCATCTTAAATCATTCTCTATACAAAAATCCATATTTCCCTCCCTCAAAAAACCTCTTTTCATTTTACTTTTTGTTTAAAACTAGAGCCACATTCCGAAGCTCCTCAAATGCATGCATTGTATCCACATCAAATCCACCAGCAAACTACAAAAAAGTAGACAAGAATAATATTTAAATGATATTTAATATCATGTGAAATTCATATAATTTTCGTTATTGTAATATATATGTAAAAAAATATACGACAAACCTGATGGATACGAAAAGCAAATCTGACTCCTTGAAGCAACATATAATCCATTGAAGAATCTTTATCTGATGTTCCCTTGATTTGAAGCTCTGTAGCAACTCTTCTCATGTACTGCTTAGCCAACTTAACCGATCCCAATTTAATCTGCCACGAAAATGAAGACCAAAAATTAAAAAATTTGTCTCATTGACATCAATCTCAGTAGCAGTCCAATACATGTCAAACACAGTACAACCTGTCATGTCCTGTTATGTTGTTCTGTGCAACAAACAGACCACAAGGTAATGTGCTTTACCTTTTGTTACCAATATAGCCATATATAGGCAATGTGCTTTATTTTTACCCATAATAGCACCATACCTATATTTTTTTAGGGTTAATCTCATAAAAAGACCTTATATTTTGTGTTTCTTCTGAATTAAACTTAATCTTTAGAGTAAATTACACGGTAATTTGCGCGTTTGGTTCCTAACTTATTTTTTTAACTCGGAAGGTCCCTACTGTTTGTTTTTGTTACGCACTTGGTCCCTATCTTACCTAAAAAGACTATTTTGCCCTTCATTTTTTAATTTATTTAAATAAACATACTCCCAGCTAGACCTGGCAAACGTGTCGTGTCGTGTCGGGTTCGTGCCGTGTCAAGACATTAAACGGGTTGGGAGTGCTTGACCCTAACCCGACCCGTTTAATTATCGTGTCGTGTCGTGTCGTGTCAACCCGTTTATTTTCGTGTCGATTTCTTGTCGGGTTTCGGGTTAAGGTTTAAACCTTATAAATATATTGTGTCATGCCGGGCTGAAACATTTTAAAGGTTAAAAAGTAAGAGTCATGGAGGAAAAAAAATGAAAAAGTGAAATGCTGGAGTTGGAAGGTGGAACAGAAAAAAATTATACTCCCTCCGTCCCATATTTATTGTTCATTTTTGACTTTTGAAGATTTTATTTTTCTACTTTGACCTTAAATATTTTTATTTGTGTTATAAATTACTTGATAAAACATATAACAATGAAAAGACATTTAAAACACAATCCATTCATATATTTTGCATTAAGTGTTATATATCAAAAACAAAAATATTTAAGGTCAAATTTAAAGAATAAAGACTTCAAAAGTCAAAATTGGACAATAAATATGGGACGGAGGTAGTAGTAAGTTTAGAAAGCAAAATGGAAAGAGTTAGAGTTAGGAAGAAAATGAGATAGGTAGTGAGGAGGAGTAAAATTAAGTCACTTTGAAATTTTGAATTTTACTTTTAGTTCTTGAATTTGGGCCACTACAAATGTATAATATTGAAAATATTTATAAAAATATGAAATATATATATATATATATATATATATATATAAAATTAAACGGGTCATCTTCGAGTTGAAAGTCTTGACCCTAACCCTACCCGTTTAATTATCGTGTCGTGTCGTGTCAACCCGTGTACATAAACGGGTCGAAATCTCTGACCCTAACCCGCTAACTTCGTGTCGGGTTCGTGCCGGGTTGTCGTTTCGTGCCCGATTTTGCCAAGTCTACTCCCAGCCCCACCCCCACCCCTCACTTTACCTTACCTTCCTCACCATTTTTCCCTATTTAAATAATAGTGTTTTTAGGTAAGACAGGGACCAAGCACGTAACAAAAACAAATAGTAGGGACCTCCCGAGTTAAAAAAATAAGTTAGGGACTAAGCGTGCAAATTACCCCAAACCATAGGGACCATTTGTGTAATTTACCAATATTAGCATGATGTAACCAAAAATAACAACATACTTTATTTGTTATATATTGTTATTATAAATAAAAGTTGTAAGCATGTTGCTATTATGAGTCACATATTGATCTTACTAATAAAAAAATGTACATATGTTGCTATTATTTGTAAAAAAATTAAGTACATTAAATATATTGGAAAAAAAGTAAAAAGAGAGCAAACCTTATTTAATATTCCTGTATCAAGCATCCAATCAGTGGGAATATGAAACTCTTTGCAATTTCGCATCAATACATCTCTTGTTCGAAGAAGATTGTACACAATACGCTCCATTCTACAAAATATACACCAAATAATTTTAATTTCAAAGATAAAGATTTGTAACAAAATGAATTTAAAAAATGGTGAATATGTCTTACTTTTCAGATAAAGACACCATTTTTTTCAATGCCATGTCACATGGTATGTGGAAATTGTCTTTATAATTTGAAATTTCATGTTCCAATTTCTTTAGATCTCGATATGCAAATGCTGCTTCTCTTAATGTGTCTGCTTTCTTTTCTGGCCAATCAAAGTGTTTCAAAACAGCCCTCTCATCCACCTTTTAACAACCATAAACAATCAATCATCCTTTAAAGAAAGCGAAAATTTCAAGAAATTTATAGAATTTTGTCCTTTTTTTTTAGTGATTACAAGATCTAAGAGCCAATAGACTTACAAGAAAGCAAAGTTCATCATCAAGCCACTTCACAAAAGCCACCACATCTTCTATATCTGGATAAACAGCATCATTGACTTCTCTTATTAATGAGTTGACAAATTCTCCTTGTGTCTCAACATCTTCCTTTATCTAAACATTAAAAAAAACACTATGTAATGAAATCCTCCAAAAAATCCAATCACAAATACATTTATGGCAAAGGGTTGTGGGGCCCACACTAAATGGGAAGGAACTTACAGCAAGCAAATGAGAAGAACGGTTTTCAATTTCACCAATCATGCTATTTCTAACGTTATTAACTTCAGAAGCATCACAAATCCCATCATTTAAAGAATCTTTTCTGGAATCTCTTTTCATAAGAGAATGATAAAACTCAACCACTTGTGGAGCCCTTTGAACAACCCCACCACCGTTACTCCGCCCTGTGAACTTCGGAGGTGGTGGTGGAGGTGGCGGTGGTGGTGGTGGCGGGATTTGACACTTTACCTCTTTATGTTCCTTTTCAGTGAAGGTAGAAGGTCTAGGAGGAGGATTAGGAACCCTAAGAGCTCTTTTTTCAACATCCATTAAAGTTTTCAGCTTTGTAGCTTCTCTCACTTGAATAACACTTGAATCTACTTCCTCCATTTCCATTGAAGATATAATAAAACCATCTGATTGTCTTCTTTTATTCACAACCAATTCTTCTTGACAACAATTTGCGCCACTGATTGAGTGTCTTCTTCCTTCTAACCATCCAAGGTTGAGTTTGTAATTCATGGGTTCGGAGACTTGTGATTCTTCATCTAAAACAGGCCATTTTTTCCACTTTTTAATCGAACTTAATCTCTTTTGAGTGCTACCATGTTCAGAAGCTTCATCACTTGATACAGAAGGATTAAGCCATTCAACAGAAGCTGGGCTTGAAGATATATCAGAAGTCAAAAAAGTCGAATTTTGAAGCTCGTTTTTGAGACAGGAATTGACCCATCTAAGATAAACAAGCTCCTCGACTTCGTTCAATCGACTTACCTGTAGATCTTCAACTTGTTTGCATAAATCTTCGTTTGTTTGTCGTAATATGGATGCTTCGGATTTGATCTTTTGGATAAATTCATTCTGCGAATCGATAAAAGACAAGTTAAACCAAAAATTAAATTGTTAGAAATTTGATAAAGTAAGAAGTTGGAAGAGATTACGCACCTCGGAATCTTTTGCTAAGGAAGCTAGCTGAGACTCCATTGATGAAATCCTGCAACAGAGGTTTCTCTTTTGAAGATGAAGCTCAGCATTCAGTCGTCTTAATTTAAGAACATCTACCTCGACATTGTTAACTGCTCCCTTCGCTAGATTTTCTTGTAACTGATGAGAATTCAACTGTTCAGAGAGACTAGTGTTTTCTGATTCTAGCAAATCGATTTTGCTTTTAAGAGAATCGATTTCACTCGTCTTTGATTCAACCACCCTTTCGAGCTCCAAAGCCTTGAGGTTTTTCCGCTTGAAATCAGACAACTCAGCTTGCAACTTAGCTTCTCTGTCTTTAGATGCTTGGAGCAAGCTTCTGAGCTGATCAAGCTCAGCGAACAGATCTCGAGACCCTGAAGAAGACGAAGATTTATACAGCCGCTGATTCTGGTTCTGGTCACAGTTGTGATGAATCCCTTGTGGATGAACTTGTGTGGCTGTAACAGAACACGACAAATCTCCTATCAGAGACCGTTTTGCTCGATTAGAAGCAAAAGGGTTTTTGGAGTTCGTCGTGGAAACGATGGTGAGTGGCTGTTGTTGCGATTTCTTCGTGACTTGTTGCGACCTGGTTTTCTTATCAGCTGAAAAACCTTTCACAATGTTAGAACCCCATATCGATCTGGGTTTCAAATTCGATGATGGGTTGTTGTTTTTACACTTCGATGGTGGTTGATTCTCATCAGCGAACCTCGACGATGGCTTCAATCTGCTATCCGATGATAACTTCGTTTCGCCCATTTGAAAAAGAAAAAAAAAATCGAGTGATCGATTTACCAAACACCGAAACTTCTACAGATGGATTGATTCAGATTTCAGAACTCAGAAGATTAAGAACAAATCGGCGAATTGCATTGGGAAGTGTTTGGGGGGAGCGGAGACGGCGAGAAAAGGGGCGAGTTGTCTGACGATGTTTCTGCTTTGTGCATTTGAATATTTGAATTTCGAATGTGTAGAGGGGTTGGAAGACGCAATACCTTTTTTGAACGCAACGATCGAATTCTAGGGTGTGGGCCCTAATCTGATTTTGGGTGAGCAGGGGTGGAGTGTTCTACAGTTCTACTGCCATTGCTGACACTTTTGAGGACTCATTCTTGAAAAGGACATGATATACAATTCAAAAAGGATGAGGGGGTGTCTTGACAAATGGCGATATTTTTGTATTTTTTTCATAATAAAGACAAGATATTAAAGAAGTTGTTGGTTAAAATTTGTTCCTCTTTTGTCATCTAAGGTTAAAAGTTGTAGGATTCAAAACTTAAATTAATTCGATTTTGAAGTGTTTTTATATTGAATTATCTATTGGATGTAGTTATTAAAAATTGTTCATGGAAGAATGTTTATTTTGTAAGAGTTTCATGTTTGTTTAAGTTGGAAGAATTTTTTTTTTTTTTGAATAGTTGTTTGTTGTTTGTGACAATTTTAAACTAATTTTCTAGACATATAGAGTGTTCAAAATTTTGAACATTGTACCACTATTCTAACTACTTTACGATGATGAGATACTTTTGGACATGGTGCTATCTATTTCATAACTTCAAACATATTAAGGCTTGAGGGAGTGGCCTCGCACCCCGCACCCCTCTCGCCAAAACATTCGTTAAACAGGTTATACCATTCCCATTAAAATGTTAGAAGGCTCGCTAATTGGCATCGTTAGGTTGGTAACGAAAAGAGAGAAGGAGGGAGTGTGGGCTTTGATTGGTTGGCTCAATTTGTTTTTCTTTTTTTCTTTTTTTTCCAAACTCAGTTCTAATTAAATTATTTTACAACCACTCCCTATCTTTTACAAGGTGCTATGGTTTGATAACAAATGTTTATGTGGATTAACAAAATCTGACGTGTGTAGAGTTTAATTGTGTTGCGTCTTGGGTTTTATGTTTTTTATCCGGATTGAGCATGTTCATCCGTGATTATCTAGTAGGGTTATACTATAAATATGCATGCATGTATGCATAATACGCTGTTGATTATTACGTTTATTGTTTTGTAACCCTAAACACCTCTACAGTCGAAGTTCTTAATCGAGCTCTTCTGAGGTGTTGAAGCATTAATCATACGACATATTCAAAGTCATACTCGTGTTCTTATTTACGTTCATAATTGTTTGCTTGCATAGAATCTAACGATCCTAATAGAACTTTGTTCTAACAATTGGTATCAGAGCAGGAGACTGTGTGATAAATACACATTCCTTCTGTATTCAGAATTCCTTAGGGTTTCCGCTTTTATCGTATAAATAGAAGCCGTCTTTTTCATATCGACGGTAACTTTGTTTCTGATAAAACCCTAATCTCAAGTTTACAGGTTTGATTCTAGCAGCTCACCATGTCTCACGAAGATTCGCAAACAAATCCCATCAACATCTCAAACAGCATTGGATCTACAACCAGAATACCCATTCTCTACACTCAAGACTATGAAGTATGGGCGCATCACTTCGAAGACTACGTGGTTGGATCTGAAGACAATGGCTATCTCATCTGGGAAGCTATCACGCTTGGGCCGTTTGTTCACTCGGGAACGAACACAACGGTTAAGTCCCAAAAGGAATATAACAAGCTGGTGGCAGATGTAGATAAGATGCCACAGGACGAGAAAGACAAATTGCTATGTAATGTGAAGGCCATGAGAATGATCAGATTCGCCTTGCAATCTGACACCTTTCGGTTGGTTGGTTCATGCACGACGGCCAAAGAAATCTGGGATAGGTTGAAAGCACTTTATTCAACTGATGAAGATCTGGAACACTCCATTCAAACCTTGTTGCTGTCAGAATTTGGAGTTTTCGAACAGAAACCAGAGGAGAAACTCATACAAACTTTCGATCGATTCAATCATCTCCTAAGTAAGATGATCAAGCATGGAATAGAAAGAAAACTGATTGAGCAGAAAGTGACCTTCATGAACGGTCTAAGACCAGAATGGATGGATGTGGTTTCAACTGTGAAAGCGCATGAACAGTTTAAATCTTACTCACTAGCGAAACTTGTGGGAATACTTAAGTCCCATGAAAGTGTAGTAACCAAAGAAGCAAAAGTAGTCTCTGGTGTAGGATCGCTGGCCCTTGTCTCAAAAGCGAAAAGCATTGCAGAAGAAGAAGAAGAAGAGTCGGATATATCTGAATGTGAACTTACAAGCGAGGAATATGCTTTGATGGTCACCAATCCAAAGAAGTTCGCACGAAGAAAATTTCCCGTCAACAAGAACCGAAACTGGCAGGGAAGTTACAGTTCAGAGAAGGTGAAGGACGAAGCGAAAGTCTCTTCTCAAAAGGATGAAGACAAGAAGGAGAGCAAACTAGCAGGAGACTCTGGGTTCGACTGCAACTACTGTCATGGCAAGAACCACTTTGCCAAAGATTGCATGCTTAGGAAAATGGCTGAGAAAAGAGATGGTGAAGATGATGAGGCGTACTACATGCGCAAGTTGGAAGAGATCAAGAAAAAGAAGGCAACTAAAAGCTCTATGAATGCCTTGATTGTGCAGGAGAATGCAGCTGAAGATGAGTTCGGTGGCGTCGAAGTATGGTCAACCGATTCTGAAGATGAAGAGGTGAGAAAGCCCACTCATGGAAGGGCGTATGTGGCAAAGGAAGTAGGTTTGGCTGGTAAATGTTTAATGGTCACACCTGGTGCATCAACCGAAAGTGCAAGTGAGGAACCGAACTTGACTGAGGACAAGTGTTTTGCAGCCAAGCCTGTGAGTGAGAAGATCAACGACTGCGATCGGCTGATCAAAAAGGTACAATCCATCCTTGAATCACTTAAAGTTCCAATAACAGATTATGAAGAAGAATTAAATGAATTAAAATTTAAATTTTCTAACTTAAGTGGTAGTCTCATGCAAACTCGCTTAGCGAATTCTAACCTAACTGACCAACTCAGCAGGGTGTCTTCAAAAAGTGAGGAGAGGAGGATGTGGATTGAGCTGAAGGAGGGAGAATTGAATAGAGCTAGGGACGAAAGTATTTATTTGCAAAGAGACAATTTAAAGTTTTTAAAACAAAGGAATGTTTTTTGTTTAATTGCTAAGCGCTTATATACTAATATTGCTCAGTTGCATTTAAATTGTGAGATAGGAAAGAAAATTCACAAAATGATCTTACCCTTCCTTGAATTTAAGGAGGATGATGTCATAGCAGAATGTGAATCAGAAGTGTCCTCAGAAGAAACGTCAATTCATTACAAAATCGGACTGGACAAAATAGAAACCTTCATTGACTCTAAGGAACATAAATGTATGCTCAAAGATCTTTTAGATGAAAATGATAGGTTAAAAATAAAGTCCGAAACTATTAAATCATTTGACTCGTCTAACGCAAAATTGATATCAGAAAATAAAATGAACTTAGAAAATACGTCTGAGTTTGATGAGGAAAGTGAGATGAGCGAGATCTCAGTTGAAGACGAAGTTGATTGCTCTGAGTTCATGAAGAAAGAAACCGAGAATGAGAAACCCCTTATTTCAGACAATTCGGTTGAATTCGCTCGCTTGTCTAAAGAAAAGCCACAGAAACTCAAGGAAAAAGCTATGGTCTATCAAAAGGTTCAAACGGTGCCGAATCAGGTGTATGCAGTTATAGGAATTACTGCTAAACAGACAGCAGAATTACAAATCCTGGTAGAGAAAGACAATGCTGAAGGATGCGACGATTACTTCTGGTCTGCCCCTATCGACAACGCAGACGAAACAGTAGGCTTATCGGAGCAGACTTCATGGAGGGTTAAAGGAAGATATGTTGCCGAACCCATCAACAAACCCTCAAGTTTTGACAAACCAAGCATGAGTGGAACTAAAGAAATTCCTAAAGAACCAATGACAGAAACAACTGTTCCAGCCAATACAACCGAAAGTCAAAAAAGGAGAAGCTAAAGGCCAGCTTCAATATCCACAAATCTCATAAAGACTTAGCTGAACAAAAACGCTTGAGAAATCAAAGATACGCAAAGAATCTGAATGAACGAAAACGTCACTGGGAATCTCAAAATCCCAACTATGTTCCTCATAAGAAAGAATCAACGGATAAAGGAAAGGAAAAACTGAATGGAAAAGAAAACTTCAGCCCAAGTTCCTATTATTCCAAAACTGAGAACCGAAAGTCCAGTTTCGGTCCCCAAAAGGGCTCCCAGAACCGAAAGTCAAGTTTCGGTCCCCACACAGGCTCACAGAATCAAAAGATAAGATTCGGTCCGAACGTTACGGTTAACAACCGAAAGTACGCTTTCGGTCCCAACACTGTCACTTAGAACTGAAAATCAGGTTTCGGTCCTAAGTCCAGTTTCGGTCCTAAGTCTAGTTTCGGTCCTTCCAAGTCCAAAGGCAAAACAAATCATGTGAAGGACATCAAAGGAAAGGGAAAGCTAGCATCAGATTCTAAGTTCCATAATAAGAAATTATCAGCTAACCTTGGGAGTCAAAAGAAAAATCCTAAACCATCTAACAACACACCAATTCATGCACCAAAAATCAAACAAGATAAAACTAAAATCAAGGTGTATACCATTAAAAGAAAAGATCAAACCACTCTAGTAAAAAGAACATATTTGGTTGATATTTCTTCTGTAATTCCTTTCTCTGTGAAAGACTCACCAGGACCCAAGAAACTTTGGGTTCCTAAATCTGCTTGAATTTGCAGGTAATCAGTGACGAGCAGTTCGATGATGAATGGTATATAGACAGTGGCTGCTCGTGTCACATGACAGGAAGGAAGGAAGAGCTAAGAGAGTTTCGGTCCCTGAAAGATGGTGGGTGTGTAAAGTATGGAAATAACTCCTATGGAACAATCAAGGGATACGGTATGATAACAAATGGAGATTTCTCGATTCGAAAAGTGGCGTATGTGAAAGGATTGCAACATAACCTCATTATTATGTCACAATTAGTTGTGGGCACAGGTTTGAAGGTTTCATTTGATGATGAGGGATCTGAGATAATTCAGAAACAAACTAAGAAGGTTCTGTTGAAATCTGAACGTAAGGAGAGATGTACCCTTTAAATCTCAACCCAATACGAGGAAAACCAGCAATATGTTTGCTGTCAAAGGCAAACACAGATGAAAGCTGGTTGTGGCATCGGCGACTATCGCACCTGAACTTCAAAGACATTAATAAGTTGGTGCTTGGTGATCACGTTCGAGGCCTCCCTCTTCTCAAGTTTGACAAAGAACATCTGTGTGCAGCGTGTGAGATGGGCAAACAAAGCAGAAAGAGCCACCCTACACGAATCAATACGAAGATTTTTGAAGCTCTTGAACTTCTGCATACTGACCTATGTGGACCTTCGGCTATCAAGAGCATCGGTGGTAGTAAGTACATCCTTGTTATAGTAGACGATTTTTCGCGCTTCACCTGGGTTTTCTTTCTTAAACAGAAATCAGATGCAACTCCTAAGTTGAAGACATTTATCAAGCAAGTAGAAGTACAACTGAGGAAAACGGTGAGGAATATCAGAAGTGACAACGGTCTGGAATTCAAGAATAACGATTTGGAAGACTTTCTGGTTGACAAGGGGATCACTCACAATTTTTCAGCTCCTTATACACCACAACAGAATGGGATTGTTGAAAGACGAAACCGATCTTTGTGTGAAGCAGCCAGAACCGTGCTTAGTTTCGATTCTCTTCCGTTATACTTCTGGGCTGATGCAGTAGCAGCCACATGCTACACTCAGAACCGATCTTTGCTCAACAAGAGATTCTCGATCACTCCATACGAGATCATAAACAATCGGAAGCCCAACGTCAAATTTTTCCATGTGTTCGGTTCAAGGTGCTTCATCTTTAATTCAAAGAAGAACCGAAACAAGTTTGACGTCAAAGCAGATGAAGGGGTTTTTCTTGGTTATTCACTCTCTTCAAAAGCTTACAGAGTGTTAAACAAACGCTCCAAACGTATTGAAGAAACCTATTACGTCACTTTTGACGATAATTACATGAAGAAAGTGCAAAGGAGTGAAGGTGACTTAGCTGAAATATTTCCGGAATCTGGACAGGTGTCGGTTCCAATATCCAGCTTGTTTGAAGAGTACATTTGGTTATTCGATGAACCAGAGAAAGCGGCACACTCAGAGGCGAAAGCAGCAGATAACAAAATTGATAATCTCAAAAAGATCATAGATGAAGCTGCCAAAGAAATGGAAAGTGAACCTCTTAAAACTTTAGATGGTCAATCCTCAACTGACTCTCCAATTAACGGCCCAATATTCAAGGGGGAGAGTTCATCAGCACCAAAGACAACTGGAGTATCTTTCGAGGGGGAGAATCTAATTTCATCCCCGATTCTTATAGGTCCATTTGTAGGGGACAACTCTGCCACAAACCCACTCAATAGCAGTTCAATCGAGGGGGAGAATCCATCTCCAACAGAGGATGCAAATTCTGATACTGCGACAAGTTTCACTTCGCCAGTCGAGGGGGAGAAAGAGAATACAACTGACGAAGGCGAGGGTGATCAATCAGAATTGGAAGAGGAGGTGGATGCTGAATTGGATCCTGCATATGACCCAAATTATCATCCATTAGTCAAATGGACCAAGGACCATCCCAAAGCTCAAATTATTGGAGAATCATCTGAAAAAGTGCTCACTCGTTCACAGTTGAAAGCGAAACAAACTGCGTTATTCTCTAAAGTTGAATTATGTATGTTTAATTCATTCATCTCCAAGATTGAGCCAAAAACAATTAATGCTGCACTTGATCATTCTGATTGGGTTCAAGCAATGCAAGATGAGCTCCATGAGTTTGAACGCAACCGAGTTTGGAGGCTGATTCCTACACCAAAGGATGCTTCAGTGGTTGGCTTAAAATGGGTCTTCAGAAATAAATTGGATAAAGAGGGTAATGTCATTCGCAACAAGGCTCGGTTGGTGGTTAAAGGTTATTGTCAAGAGGAAGGGATAGATTATGAGGAAACCTTTGCTCCAGTAGCTAGGTTAGAATCAGTAAGAATCTTCCTTGTATATGCTGCTCACAAAAATTTCGAAGTCTTCCAAATGGATGTCAAATGTGCTTTCTTGAATGGAGAACTAGAAGAGACTGTGTATGTTGAACAACCTCCCGGGTTCGTAAATGAGAAATTTCCTGATCATTGCTATGTGTTGGATAAAGCGGTATATGGCTTGAAGCAAGCACCAAGGGCCTGGTATGAAAATTTAACTCACTTTCTGAAAATGTCGAAATTTAAGCAAGGTTCGGTTGACCCAACCTTCTTTCGAAAGAAAGATTGCGAACATCTAATGATAGTTCAAATCTATGTCGATGACATAATCTTCGGCTCTACGAATCCTAGCTTAATAGCTGAATTCAGGAAGTTGATGAAGACTAAATTTGAAATGAGCGCAATGGGTCCGATTAATTTTTTCCTTGGTTTGAATATTAGACAGGGACCAGAAGGTATCTTTATCAACCAGGAGGCGTATACAAAGACCTTACTAACAAAATTTGGCATGACAGGAGACTCTAAAGTGAAGGTTCCTATGGCATTTGGCACCAAGTTAACTCCATCTCTGGAAAAACATGCTGTTGACATGACACTTTATCGACAAATGATAGGGTCCCTCATGTATCTAATAGCTAGTAGACCGGACATTATGTTTTCTGTTTGTTATTGTGCCAGGTTTCAAGCTAATCCAAGAGAACCTCACATGGTGGCAGTGAAGAATATATTCCGTTACCTGAAGCGAACCTCATCTCTCGGTCTCTGGTATCCTGCAAGATCTGGATTCTTCATTCAAGCCTTTTCTGATGCTGATCTTGGAGGATGTGGTCTAGACCGAAAGAGCACTACAGGTGGATGCCAATTTCTTGATGGAAAACTCGTTAGCTGGCAGTCCAAAAAGCAAACATGCGTGTCACTTTCAACAGCCAAAGCTGAGTATATAGCTGCTGCATCTTGTACTTCTCAAGTCATATGGATTCAAAGTCAACTGAGAGATTACGGGCTAAATATGAAGAAGATTCCTCTCTATTGTGACTCAGAAAGTGCAATAAGGATTTGTCACAATCCAGTGCAACACTCAAAGACTAAGGACATTGCACTTAAATATCATTTCATCAAGGATCATGTAGAATATGGGAACATGGAAGTGCATTTTGTTCGATCCTCTGATCAACTGGCTGACATATTCACTAAGGCCTTACCTAAAGCAAGTTTCAATAAAATTTTACAAGGCCTAGGAATGATGGAAGCAGAGTCGGTACCGAATCCTCAAATCTTACACTAAAAATTAGACAGGCGAAATGGAGCGACCGCTCGGTCTATTTCGGCTCCATAATTTTCAGGAACCGAAATGAACCGAACGCTCGGTCTATTTCGGCTCTGGAATATTAAGGAACCGAAATGAACCGAACGCTCGGTCTATTTCGGCTCCATAATTTTCGGGAACCGAAATGAACCGATCGCTCGGTCTATTTCGGCTCTGGAATTTTAAGGAACCGAAATGAACCGAACGCTCGGTCTATTTCGCTTCATTCAATAAAGATAAGGTTTCGGTTGTATATTCTGTGTTTTCTATAATCTCTATTCTTTTAACTACTTTCTGTTTTTATTTTTTTTCTTTTCAGAAAACTTCAAAAACTCCAAAAATATTTTCTCTTTCTTTTTTTATTATTTTTCAGAAAACTTCAAAAATTCTCAAAAATATTTTTTTGTTTTGTTTGTTTGTTTGTTTTGTTTGTGTGGTGTGTTTGTTTGCTCTTTCTTTTTATTAGATCATAAGTGAACCAGTCTAACAGAATTTGGAGCTAAGGTAGGTACAATCATTTCCATAAGAACTAGTTAAGGGTCCCTAGAAGCATGCTGCTGCATGTTGACCAAAGCCTCTCTGACTAACAGAAAAGCCTTAATGAATCGATCTCTACTTATCGTTTCTTCCCAATCTGGCTATTAAAATTAACTCAGTCTAGAGCTACCTTACTCTTCTCATATGAGTTAAGAGTTTTTCTGCTTTGTCCCACCTATATAGCAGAAGGTAACTTCGGTTCTTTAAGCCACCTTCCTTATATTCTCCATCTACTTTCGGTTCATCACTGCAACCCTTGAGACTCTCGGTCCTTACCACTGAGCTTTATGGTTGCACAAAATCTGTGTTTATGATCTTAGATGCGTATACCACGTGCTGAGTGAAACCCAAAATTCAACACCTATAATGAATTGACGGTGAATTCTTACATTCAAGATCTTACTGATTACCAATTGAAATCTTATTTTTATTTTTGAGTGATCTTTTATGAATTCGTCCAACACCAAGGCTTTTCTTCCCATAAAGATCCAGTTTATTTTTGTTTTTAAGATTTCTATATCTTCTTTAGTCATAATAAAATATATCCTACCTACTTGTTCAACAGACCACATCGGTCTCACAAGTACTTCTTCCAACGTTCGGTCTTATGTTAAGACTCGAAGTTCGGTTGAAGATAAGCTACCCACAACCTAATAATCAAAAGAAGCCTTTCAATGTTTCTCTACAAACACTTGATCGTATTTTTTGGGAAACCACACAAGCACTTCAAGTCTCTCTTGACTTTGAAGGAAGCGATTCTTGCCCGGGATCCCCTGCTTTCTGTCTTATAATGAGACATCACTCACATCCCATACACATTTGCTTTATTTCTTTATCTTTTGTCACTCTATTGCATGAAAATTTTATTTTCCAACTTTCTGGTTGCTGTTGGTTCGAGTTTTGTTTATCTTTTGGCTAAACAGGGGTTATCCTGAATTTTGGAACGACGCAGAATTTCAAACGACGATTGAGGATAAGAATTTGGGCGCGTGAATTTGAACGGTCTCTATACCCACGCGTGCTGACGTATTCCTGGGAGTAACCACACTGTCACATCGCGCTTTTTCAGGCGACGTTTTAGTGATCACGTCATTATCGTCATGATTTTTCTCTCTCCTGGCAACGGTATATAAAGGGGTTCTACTTTTGTTTGTCCTTTACCAGCAACAAATTCTCTCAAATTACAAGGCAAGTTCAAACTGTTCATCTTCCTTCTTCGATCAACAATGGCGACTTCTTCATCAGTTCACGATCAGACTGCTTCGTCTACATTGCTTTCGATAAAGCCAAATCAGGATATGATCATCGAACTCAATCCGTTTTTGTATGATTCATATATGTTGCACGTAGTTGAATGTTTGAAGTATTCACCGTTGGTTCTAGCCCTAACGCAGGTGGAAGCCGTTCCGATGTCGCTCTTATCGCAGGTCTATTCTACTGCCATGTATGACAAGAACAAAGAAAGCATCTACTTTCAAATACATAATAAAAAGGCTTCTATCTCAAAGGGGAGATTTTGTTCGTTGATGCATCTTGCCGTGGATTCCTCTGTCATCCCGCCAAACTTTATCACGACTACTCAATTATTCTCGATGCTTTACGAGATGGGGTATACGGATGTGCTCACCACAGTTACAAAGGTTAAGAAATCTTGTTTACCATCACAGTGGAATGGTTTGCTTACTCTTCTCATCAAGAGTTTGGATCGGATGGCACCAGCAAGGGTTTTCTAACCCTTCTCTACGGTCTTTACAATGGTATCAATTTGGATTATGGGACGATTATCTGGTCTCAAGTGGTGCAGAGCCTCAACACTTCTACGAGGCATTCAGAGATTTCGTGTTGACGCTTCTGGACTCTTATTACATGCAGGGCGATTAACACTTTGGATATTCCTGTAATGAAGGATGCCCTAGTTGCGTCAATTGCCACGTTTCACACCAAGAAGATCATTATTTCTGATCCAATCAAGTTCCCTCACAATGGCTCTATTCCTGAGTCTATGTATCGATGTGTCACAGCCGAGAGTACGGTAATGGCTGATTATCGCAAACTTACTCCTACAGGACCGAGAGTCCTTTCTCCAGAACAGCAGGCTGCCCTGGAAGCTGTGGACAAGCCTGGAAACCGAGGGAAAAGGGCTACAACAAAGAAGGAGACAACAGAGGAGGACAAGTTTAAGGCTTCTAAGTCAAAGAAGCAAAAGTCTGATAAAGGAGATTCTTCCAAGCCCAAGAAGATTAAAACGATGGCCAGAAGGTCCAAGAGTCCCACTCCTCCTAGCTCAGAAAATGACAAGGAAGATGAAGAAGAGGAAATTCATCATGAATCACCGAGAGGTAATACTCCTCCCCACTCCCCAACTCCAACCGAACCTATTCATGAGAAAATTCCAACTCCACCTCCATCACCGAAACATACAATTCCAGTTTCGGTTGCGCCTATTCCTCCACCTACCACATCACCAACTACAACTTCTTTACCACCACAACCACCAGTTACTTCTATTCCTATTTCTACAACTCCCTTACCACCTCCTATAATCTCCCAGTCTACCACCACCACTATTCCTGAACCGACAGTAGTGGTCAACGTATCTGATACGGGGGCAACTACTGAAACCAAACCTCCTGTCCTCACTAAACCTCTCTCACCCTCACATTCAACCGACTCTGGTGCCACTCTCGGTGGTACTAATGATGAGTATGACTCTACATACTTCAGTCCCCATCGGCTTCCTACTGATGAGGATGATGATGCTCCTATTACCAGCCAACACTTGCAGAGCATTCATGAGAAGTTGGATAAGTTGCTTGAAGACAGCAAGTCCTATAGTGGAGTGGTGCTCAAAGCCTTTATGGATACTGCTCTAGAGCAATACACAGAGTCCATTGAAAAATCCACACAAGATATTAACGCGTCTACCTCCTCTTGCAAAAAGGCCACCAGTGATGTTACTGACATTGTTCATACCACTCAGATTTTTCTTGAGTCGCTGAAAGGGCATGCCGACACAAATACAGCCAAGGTTCAAGCCTCTGTGGATTCCTTTTCTAAGTCTCTTCAAGAAGAGCAAATCAAGTTTGAAGCTGTGCGTTCATCTATTCAAACCGAGAATTCATCCCTTATCAGCTCAGTGACTTCTCGCCTTGAATCTCTTCACGCTAATCTAGCAACAGAAAGTGCTCTGAAGGAAGAACTGGCCCGACAATCCTCCACTATTGAAGTACAGAAAGTGCAGCTAGCCCAAGCAGAAAAAGAGATTTCTTTGTTGAAGACCGAAAGGGCTGTATTCCATAGCTGTGCAGGAGATGTGAAGGACATGTTGACCAATCTTCTTGGTGCTCATGATCCTATTCTTACTTTGACAATCAGAAATCATCTCACTACAAAACTTCTTCCTGCTCTTGCCATGTTGCACGAATTGAAAGGTGTTTCGGAGCCATTCACTTCTCCAAAACAAGGGGGAGAAGGTGTTCAACAGAAGGTGATTGTGAAAACAGAAACTACCCAACCGAAAGTCAAAGTCACAACCGAACTGAAGGATAATGTAGCTTCAGGTTTTGGTTCACAAGCTAAGCGAAAGGAGATCAATGATGACAACGATAGTGATGTGGAAGAAACCATTGCTGAGGCTCTCCAAAGAAAGAAGAGAGACCGAGAGTTGGGTGAGAATTTAAAGGTTGCGAAGGAAGCAGAGGAGAGGGAAAGGAGAAACAATGAAGAAGAAGAAGCCTTGAACTGCAAGAAGGCCTTGTTTCCCTTATGGACTAAAGAGGCACTTATCAATCAAGCTATAGAGTTTCCAAGTGTTTATTGGTTGGAACCTGTTGCTTCGTTTGACTGTGATAACTCTAAGGACTCGCAGTTCGACATGCCAATCACAAGAAAAGCATTCACGTTTCACTGCTTTGACTCGACTGCTGAGGTTCCTTTTCCTCATCCAAAGGTTGACCGAGAGCTGATTGATTTCTATTTGAAGTATGGACAACCTCAGTACTTGACATGGAGCGCACAGAAAATAATCACTGTCAAGGTACTCAAACCAACGCCTGCTGGGAAATTTGTGAATGTCAATTTCAAAATCACACGAGGATCTGCAAACTCGGTGTCGATTATCTCACTGGCAGACCTTCCAAATCTAAACCCTCATGATTGGATTTTGCTGTTCAACATTCTGCTCACAAATCCGAGAGAATATGAGCCGATTTTGGAACACTTGAAGAGGATGTTGGTTTCTTACATCCATGAGGTCGCAGCTATGGATCAAGAGATAGCAAAAGTAATGAACAAGAAACCGACCATCAAGCCAACATCAAAACTAGGAGATGTGAATAAGATGAAGATGGGCCAAATAGATTCAAAACATCTCACTGTGATGTTTACCAAAGGCGAAGCTCATAGATTTTTATTCGCTCTTGTGGATATTTCAACCAACTGCTTAGAGCACATCATCAACATTATTCATCGGTGCAAGCAGAACTCGGATGCTGATAAGAAGAACTTCACTAACATGCTTCGGTAGTACATAACGTTCCGTCATCATCTTTTGGCTATCATTTCGAAGGTGTTCAAAACAGTAAAGAAGACTTCTGCAGCTCAACCGAAGTGAGCTTTCGGTTCCAAAGACGCAAAGGGGGAGATTGTAGAGTTTAATTGTGCTGCGTCTTGGGCTTTATGTTTTGTATCCGGATTGGGCCTGTCCATCCGTGATTATCTAGTAGGGTTATACTATAAATATGCATGCATGTATGCATAATACGCTGTTGATTATTACGTTTATTGTTTTGTAACCCTAAACACCTCTACAATCGAAGTTCTTAATCGAGCTCTTCTGAGGTGTTGAAGCATTAATCATACGACATATTCAAAGCCATACTCGTGTTCTTATTTACGTTCATAATTGTTTGCTTGCATAGAATCTAACAATCCTAATAGAACTTTGTTCTAACAACGTGGCAGAGTGCTAAAGGTGTTACCATTCCCTTTAGCCTAAGCTAAACGGAGTAGAGTCGCCAAGAAGACCCGTTAGGCTCGCTAAGACAAATGGAACACCGCCCCCTAGCGCTCGCTAAGGCAAGCTTGGTACGGACATGGTGAGAGGATAAAGAAGCAAGAAGTTGGTTGTGATTGGAGAAGAGCTCTTTGACCGGATTGCCTTGACAACATTTATTTTCAAACCTAAATTCATTTATTTTACAAAACCTAACTTCATTAAATAAATAAAAAAACATTTTTTCCACCTAAAATTCAAATTTTCAACATATATTTCAACCACTATATATTAAACTACACTATCAATATTTCACATCAACAAAATATGATTACCTCTCTTACAAAGAATCTTGGTCATCGTGGATCGATTGACCAAGAGCGCGCATTTTATCCCGATTCAGGAGAGTGTTTCTGCACAGAAGTTGGCCGAGATGTACATCAGGGAGGTTGTGGCACGACATGGGGTGGTGGTTTCCGTGGTTTCAGATAGGGATGTCAGATTTACTTCCAGGTTTTGGAAGAAGTACCGTAACGAGTTGGGTACTCGTCTCCATTTCAACACAACCTTCCATCGGTAGACCGATGGTCAGAGTGAGCGGACTATTTAGACCTTAGAGGATATGTTTCGGGCATGTGTTTTGGACTTTGGTGGGAGTTGAGATATGTATCTTCCATTAGTGGAATTTTCTTATAACAACAGTTACCACGCTAGCATCGATCGACCTCATTTTGAGATGCTCTACGGGAGGAAATGCAGGACCACGATTTGTTGGGGGTGAGGTCGGTAAGCTGGTTATGGGGAGTACCGAGGTGGTACTCAAGACTACCGAACTGATCTAGCAGATTCAGTGTCACACCCCAAACCGGAACGACATAAACGTTCAGGGGCGGAGGACGTCATGTATAGTATCACAATAATTGTATAATAGTAATCAAAGTACAACAACCATGTATTGATAAAGTAGAAGTTATTACATATGTGTTCAAATCATTGTATATTTGACAGCAAAAATGTATATCAAAAGTTAGAAGACTTGAGTCTATGAAGCTCCGTCTTCTCAAAACCTGTGGATACATGTTTACTGATTTCCTGAGAATATAAGTAGTTTTGAAAAGAGTGTCAACAATTAAGTTGGTGAGTTCATAAGCATGTTCGTAATTGAAATTTGTTGTTGTTCTTTGAAAATCTAAACATGTTTTTCCCATAAAATCCTATATTTTCTGATGTAATTGTTGGGTTTTGAGCATTCTAACACTCCTATGGTGTACATGCAACCCTAAATACCTTGGATCTATGTTTTCTCTAATATACATGCAAATGCTAATATTCCAAGGTATTACCCTATCTAGCATACAATCATAGATACTTGGGTAATAATATAGATAGAATACATACCTTTTGTAGTGTAGCTTGACTCCATGGGGCTTGAGTGCCTAGTGCCTCAAATGGGACACCTCAAATGGCTCACACAACATCAAATGCTCTTGGAATAACTTAGAGAGAAATCCACACTTCAAGAAATCGGCTAGCCCTTCTTTTTCCCACACTAGTGCCAATTTTGGTGAATAATATGATACTTATATACTATGTTACAATTAGGGTTACACCATGTAAACCCTAATTGTTGTGACCTTTCGTTTCCATGACCCATGGGTTATGTAACCTCCATGGAGCATCCACGGAGCATCCTATGGGTTTAACCCAACTTGATTATCCATGGATCTTTGGCCCTCTATATAAGTTATGGATGATTTACACAATCAACCCATATATTTAATTAGTCTTCTTTTGATCACATAATTAATTCTAAATTAATTCTTGATCAATGCTAATTAAATATTATTATTCTTATTCTTAATATATTAGAACTTATAATATATTAATAACTATAAGTGTCTTATTTCTCTCATTTAGTCTATCCAAGTGCATGATGCCATGCAACCCAAATGGACCATGCCTGGTCGGGTCAAGTACATACCAAATATAGTTATGGACTTAGACATTAATCCAACAGTCTCCCACTTGGATAAGTCTAAAACTATTATTTCGTATGACTTCAAGAACCAACTGGCAATCGTAGCTCTCAAAAGCCGCTGTCGAACTCTGACGTTGTAACTGAACTCTGACCTTGTCAATGACTTGTCCATTAGATAAGGGATCATATATTCCTCCATTCTAGATATCATATGGACTGAGACATGGATTATAAATCATTTTCTCTGTCGATCAGTTGTTTCCCGATTTCCGATTCATGATGACTGACTGATTGAACAAATCAAATCAGTCCTGGCTTGGCCAAGCACTCACATGTGTCATCATTAAATCATCGAGGGGCCCATAGATATCGCTTTTATCCCGAAGGTAAAAGGAATGGATAAACTTCGACTCATATGGCTTGTTCTACTACTTGTTGAATCATACACAAAGGCACGTTTTATAACATCGAGTTACCAATGCGTTTTCGTGCAATCAATGTACTATCAACTCATAGTAACAACTCATATCTCTAGGTTTGAAGAATATAAGATATTATCGTCTCATGATCACTCGTGATAAAATCCATGAAGTGATTCAAATGAGCGCGGGTTGAATCCAATACTCAGAACTTATGAGCACTCATGAGTGTTGTAGCACCACTTTGTCCACCAACTTGGACCTCTACAAGCCAATTCATGAAAGTCTTGATTCATATCTACTTCCAACATATGACCGACTGTGGATGGTTTGAATAACTTAATCATTCAGGAAGAGCGAATTAGTTATTCTGGAAGTCAAAACATGCAAAGCGAAACACAAGAATAAATGAATCAAATATGGTATCAAACCCTATAAATATAAATATACCACTTTTATTTATCACCATATTGATTACTCATTATTCATTGTTTCAGTTTTATCAACTTTATACTTGAATTAAAACACTAGGTGTCCCATGCTCCAAGCATGTACACTATGTTTTTCTAAACAATAGCTTTGCAATACATCAAGTATGCACTCTATGTTTGTCTATGATCCTTACTTTGTGAAATAGATCGATTGAACGTACTTTCAATGATTCTAATTTCACACTCCCAAATCCTTATCGAAAAATGTAAGAATTCCAAATTCCTAACATTTACCAAAATCTGTTTAGATTTTAAACTTATATGCACAGCCCCTCTTGTAATGAATATGTACAAAGTCACAAAGACTTGTCATCAGTCATTACAAGTTATTCCAATGGAGATCAATTCCATGGAGACGAAGTCTTAAAGCACATTGCTTTGAATATCCTTCTTGCATTAAGTCTTCTAATCTTACACATATAACTTCCACCTATGGAGACAACTCCATATTCTCATTTTGACTATCACTTCTGAACAAGAGATGCCTCTTTTCAGAATATGTCAATATGGTCCTTCCAAAATTAGCACTATACTTCCAACTGTCCCTGAGCAACCAATCTTTGGTAAACCTTAGATTGTCCTCGACAATTGCTTAATCCTTTTAGTCTTATCCAATTCTAGACCTTTTCCCTTCTTAATGCCCCAGGCATTCGGAAAATTTTAGAAAGGAAAAATATTATAGCACATGCAATCGATCCTGTACCCAAAGCAAATGGGACACGATTCATGATGTCTCACATAAAGACATGATTCTAGACCAGTATTTTGCTACAATAATTTTTGTTTGCCATGTTTTCAAAATTTGACTATGAAGAGGGATGCCCTAATCATAACCGAATTTTGAGAACGCAATATATAGAATTTCCTTAAGTTGAACCAATCCAACATGAAATTCATATATATATTCTTGACTAAAATGATTAAAATCTCAATCTAAGCCTTTTAGAATTGAAATGAAGTATAATTTCCTCTCCCTTAATTATAGTAAAACAACTTTTTCAACCCTTGCAACCTCACGAGTTGAACTTTTGTTTTCTATAATTAACATTGCTAACTTGCAATACTTATCATAATTATCATGATTCCACTAACATGATGATTATCAGCATAATACTTATGCTCCCACTAGCTTTGACATGTATTCAGAAATTAGTGGACTTCTAGAAATCAATACTTTATTGACTTTCTTACCAAAGTTCAAATTTCTGATACTAGATTGCTTTGATAAGACTTTATCAAAATCATACACCTTATTGTAAATAGCTCACTGGTGTGTCTAAACAATTTAAGAACTATGAAAAGGGATGCCGTAATCATAGTCTTAATTGGTTAGACCTTTGCTATTTCTCATAAGTCCATGTTAGTGTGCTCTACTAACGACTTTGAGAATGCAAAGATTACTATCTACTTAAAAATCTACTTAGTGAAAGTGTTTCCTCACCATCATTTTCATGAATCGGAGAGAAACCTTATAACACTTAGATTTTTATGGTGTATGAGTTCCTACCCATATGAATTTGTCAAAACCATAATCACAAGACAAGGTTAGTAACAAATCCAAACTCATATGGATTGAACTTGTGCAATCTTAAGTTCTTGCCACCTGGCACCACAAGGGCCTGCCATAGCTTCCAAGTAGCTGTGCAACCAATTGAGAACTTTCAGAACTCCTATGCAAAGTCAACTTGAATAGGCACAAAAATGTCAACACGATAGGTTATACACCTCAAGTCGTGTGCTAGTGAAGAATTCCAGGTTTTATTCTTGATTAGGTCTTGAAACTTTCAAGAGCTTTAGGGCTCCCACTGTCCTCTTGACATATAAGACTCACTTGCCAAATATACAAGAGATAGTGCAGATTCTTTATCAAGACAAACACTTCACACACTTGGCCTAAGTTGGTCTTTGTTTAACCCAAAACATCACAACTTACCAATTTCAAATGTACAAGAGTAGGACACTTTTACTCTTACATTTGACAAGTGTTTTGAACCTTTCTTTAAGATATGTCACTCAACTTACAGTCTTGGAGTATGACTCTAAGACTTGTTTTGAAACGAAGTATGACTCATCTTTTTGATTTAACCATTTCAACAATTCATAACTCCTCTTCTTAGTCATAAGAATGCACTAAGATATCCTTAGAAGACCAATTGTGATGTGGTTCTTTAATCATTAAGACGATCACAAAACATTATACTAAAGTACTTTCCCATCTTATTTAGATTTGAGAAACTTTTATCTTTCTGCCTAATTTGATTCTTCTCATTCGTTCTGCCATACATTGAGACTTTTCCAATGTTTCGGAATTATACTTAAACTTGTAAGTATAACCATATTTACTAAACTTTAGTAAATCATGACGAATAGTCTTAACGAGCTTTGTGGTGGACATGACCAGTGCACAAGAATGTGTACGCGATCCCTTTAGTCCTTTACTTGATTCACACATCCATGTGAACAAGTCTTAATTTTCCAATGCTTGAAAGTTCTCATTCATCATACTATTCAACTTGCATGATTCCAAGTTTCTATCCAACTGAAGCCTTAGGAATGAAAATCTTTCCTTATTTGGTAAATTATGACACTACCACAAACGAAAGAATCAAGTCCATTTTTTTTTCAAATATTGCTATCAATGGAATCATATAAACAACCATTTTTCACAAATGCCACTTGTAAGGATATTTAAAATAAATATAAAATTAAAACCTTTTATTTTATTTCAAAACTTTGCGGAAAACATTTATCCTTACAGTGCAAATGCATATGAAAAACTTGTTGTTATCTATTCCTAAGCAATATATCATAACTCCTTAGTAACAGCTTCAAAAATTCTGATGCGATCGAAATTCTTCTTCGTGATCAAAATCAGCATGTACTTCCTTTAAGTTTCTTCACTTTTCTTTGATTCTTAAAGCATCAACATGTGACCCAGTCACATCATGTAATGGGAATCTCATAATAGAAACTTAACAGAGTTAGATAGTGGACTTTTACCTGAAGAAGAGTCAAACTTCTTGACTTGATCAACCTTATGATCTTTCAGGTAAATAGGCAGCTTCGCAATCAATGCCCCTTCCTTTGGCAAGATAAACATATTTACTCTTTGGTAATGGGACTATCTCAGACTTAGCCTTTCTCTTTACCATTTGGTCAACCAGGTTGACTCTGGCCAATCCCTTTCCATTGGGAATAGAATGCTTTTCTGGATTTCCTGTGTCACTATTGTCCCTGTCCATAACGTTTTGGGAAGTCGATCTTCTAATCAAATTTGCTTTACTAGCCTTCCAAATCATTTCTGATTCAGCAGTACCAAGCAAATAGATAAGATCATTAAGGGTCTTGTCATAGTCTGTTTCATAGGAGTCCCAAAGGAACCCACTATGTGACTTAGAAAGTGATTGAACAACCAACTTTCTCAAGACTTTTACACCCAACTCTCCCGGCTTGTCAATATGTGACTTCATCTCCAAGATGTGATCACACATAGACCTTGCTTGCCAATAGGGATTGAGTGACCTTAAACTTTTCAATAACTTGTGGGTTAGGGAGAATAACTGGAGGAGGTGAAAGAAGTAAAGTTCCAAGAGATTTGGGAAGATCATAGATGTCTGAACTTAGACATCTTTTGGGAGATATTCAATATAGTTGATCTAAAGTCCTTAATATGACACCCATTATGAAATATTAAGGCTAGGACCCAACAAACTATTTTATAACTTAGAAGAGGGATGCCGTAATCCAAGCTATAAAATCTTTGAAGGTAGGTGAATGACGATTCACCAATTTCCACCAAGATAAACGAAATGTATTATTAGGTTTTAATTGGATTTGAAACTCCTAGATCTTTTGAGATTCATTGAACTTTTCAATGGCATGTTTCAATCTCGAGTGTGCCCTTCAGGTTTTGTGACTGGGATGCCGAGGATCACAAAACAAGGTGTGAAGTAACCATGCAAATTACTTGGTACCCTTAAGTGTTTACCCCTCAATCGATGTGTCGGTTAACCACACACGCTCCATCGATACTATGATAAACATTAAGTTACCCTTTGCCTACCTTGTTAAGTCCAGGTTAGTGTGCCGGTTAACCACACACGCTCCACTAACGGCTTAAACAAAGTGCAAAGTGTAATTTCATGGATTAGCACCTTATTCATATTTTCCTAAGTAACTAAGATTGGGAATTTATAAGTGTTTAGTTACTTAGTATTTATCATTAATACTTTTAATGAAGGGAGAATTATAGTCTTTGTCCTACCCGTTCAGCTAACGACCCTGCACCAGTCAAGGAAGCGGTGGGTGAGAGTGGACACCCATTAAACTGCCATTTTATAGGCAGTAACCTTATACCCCCCTTATAGACCGGCTTCGTGAATAAGGCCTACTAATGGTAAGACTGACTTTACTCTTATACATATATATAAATATTATTAACTTATAATATTATAAAGTATAAGTGTTGAATTTTAACTTTTAAAATTCTAAGGGCTAACTTGGAATTAAAGTATTCATAAGTGAAAACTTTTTCAAATTCCAAAACTTGAGGGCAAGTTTTGAAACTATTCAAAACTAATTAATTCCATAACTTATGTGTTTAAAGTAGTTTTAATTAAAAGACTCTTCAAGTTCCATAACTTGAGGACAAGTTATGGAAGACTTTAAACTAATAAAAGAATGTAACTTTTCTTTATTTTGTAACTTATGGAATTAATTAAGGTTACATATTTTATTACTTAATGAAGTGACTCTTGAACCTCCATAACTTGAGGACAAGACTCTTCATTTTTGTAACCATTGCCAACTTTTATGAGTTTTAAGAAACTTTAATGTGACTTTTCATGTAACTTGAGGACAAGTTACACAAACACATTTTAGAATCCACTCTTAGATTAAAATGGATCAACAACACATAATCAATCAAACTTTTCTATTAATCTAAGCAACTCATATAAACAAGATAATTGGAATCAAACTTTTCCATGTAATTAGCATAACACTTAAACTAATACAAAACATGAATCTATTGACAATTATCTTTGAAATTGGATTAGCATGAACATTACCACATCAAAAACAAGTTTATAAGTTCAAAAACAACTTATGGTAATGTTCCTAGTCCAATTCCAGCCAAAACAGTCGAAGATATGCTGTCTGGGACACAAACTCGTCGAGTTCATGCTCTAATACATGAACTCGTCGAGTTTTCCTCCAGAACTCGTCGAGTTTCAGGTCTTGACAGATTCTTGGCTTTGAAAAATCAGTTTGCATCAAGTATAATCGAAAACAGCCCTAGGCTCTGATACCACTGTTGGGTTTTGAGCATTCTAACACTCTTATGGTGTACATGCAACCCTAAATACCTTGGATCTATGTTTTCTCTAATATACATGCAAATGCTAATATTCCAAGGTATTACCCTATCTAGTATACAATCATAGATACTTGGGTAATAATATAGATAAAATACATACCTTTTGTAGTGTAGCTTGACTCCATGGGGCTTGAGTGCCTAGTGCCTCAAATGTGACACCTCAAATGGCTCACACAACATCAAATGCTCTTGGAATAACTTAGAGAAAAATCCACACTTCAAGAAATCGGCTAGCCCTTCTTTTTCCCACACTAGTGCCAATTTTGGTGAATAATATGATACTTATATAGTATGTTACAATTAGGGTTACACCATGTAAACCCTAATTGTCGTGACCTTTCGTTTCCATGACCCATGGGTTATGTAACCTCCATGGAGCATCCATGGAGCATCCTATGGGTTTAACCCAACTTGATTATCCATGGAGCTTTGGCCCTCTATATAAGTTATGGATGATTTACACAATCAACCCATATATTTAATTAGTCTTCTTTTGATCACATAACTAATTCTAAATTAATTCTTGATCAATGCTAATTAAATATTAATATTATTATTATTAATATATTAGAACTTATAATATATTAATAACTATAAGTGTCTTATTTCTCTCATTTAGTCTATCCAAGTGCATGATGCCATGCAACCCAAATGGACCATGCCTGGTCGGGTCAAGTACATACCAAATATAGTTATGGACTTAGACACTAATCCAACAGTAATATGTTGTACTCAAAACGTGTAAATGTTATCGTACTCTGATATATAGTATGTTATAGTTTTAATCCATATGAAACCATGAAAAGTATGTTTTCTCTGTACTAACTTAGTATTCTGTATTTGTACTTGTAAAATACTGTATTATAGTTTTATTATTCAATAAAACTATGTGAAGATGTTTACTTATTCTTATACTAATCATATTGTTCAATACCAAATTGTGAGTTATCATAACCATGCTTGATGACCTAAGATGGCCTGAACACGACGTTCTTCAGGCGTCGCAATCGGTACAAAATTTGTCACCTCAGGCCTGCTGGCCTAGCTGTTGCAAGCAGCTCAGGTGCGAGATTGTCAGTCCCGTATAGATCTATACACAAGTGTCACGCTCTCCCTCCAGGAGACTCTAGTTATAATTTCAGGACTTGGTTGGTACTCAAATAAGTACTTGAAGTGTGTCTCACAAATGCTATATTGATGATTACGCATAGAATAATGAAAAGTTACTTTGTAATAAATAAACTGTAAGTAAATCTCAGAAACTCTATTCAATATAGTTTATATGTTTGTTTTCCATCATGTTTTTCTGAGTAGGTAAAGTAGTGCATATGATCCATATTGTATTCTGAGCTTTGAAAAGTAATATGTAAGTTCCATAAACTATACCTATTATAGTTTATATGTTTGTGTTTTACTGAAATGAAACATTTGTTTAATTTGTAAAATTTGTAAAACGATTGTTCCGTGAAATTCAACATTTAAGTCCAAATGGTACTAAAACAGTTTGCAAAATTTATAATTTTTGTTTAACGAGTTTGAAATCATTTTATACTTATATAAATATAATATTTATATAATTATGATTAAATAGACAGTCGAATAAATAATTCTACCCCAAGCCCACAACCAAATAAGGAACAGGAAATGGAGTCAAATTATCAATTCTAAGCCTGTTGAACCCTAATTATATAATTTACACATATATAAATATATATTTTTAATAACGGCAACCGTTAATAAAATATTGAAAACATTTAGGTATTAACACAAATTCTATTGTGTTACACTTGTATCCCCCCCCCCTTAAAATAGTGAAAAATCATGAAATTATAGGGGTATGAACTCACCTTTTGTGTGATAACGGATTTGATAGCGAGGTAGAAAACAGTAATCTTCGGTTTAAATTACGTAGTGATAGCCGTATCCTAATGATTTTAAACACATAAATATATGTGATTAAGATGATACAAGTAATAAATATGTTTGTATAACATAAGTTTTATAATTAAAACTTACCAATACTTGTAGGAATAATGGAAACAAAAATGCTTCTTGAAGTTGCTTTTGCTTTTGAAAATGAGAGGAAATTTGAGAGAGAAAGGGTTGATTCTGGTTAAGGGAATGTAAAAAGTGTGATTTATGTTCGAATTAAGCTTTATATATGAAGAAAAGATAGGCGGTTTAAGGTTTTCGGTCAGGAACAAAATCCGAGGAAGGGGGTTCTCGGTGTGGAACTCTACCGGAGAAGAATTGATTTCGGCCAAAAAGGGAAACCCACCGAGGATGGTTTGCTGTTTGAAGGGTTTGAGGCCAGAAGGCGGCTAAGGTGTTTGTGGTCAGAAGGTGTTTGCGGTCCGAAGTGATTGAGGCTTGCGAAGGTTTTCGGTTGGAAACTATTTTCGGTCCGAGGCAAATGATCAATCCGAGGGTTTTCGGTCCTCGCAATTTACTTACATTTTTGCAACACTTTTATAATAAAAGGTTTATACATATTAAAATTATTAATTTAGCTTTAATAAATTAACAATTCAATAAATTTGACTTTTATTTGACATGTTTGACTTTTGTTGACCTTGGTTGACTTTTGTTGACTTTTACAGATTTGAAAATAACGGGTTGTTACATTCAGAGTAGGCTTCAGACAACTTAGAGTTGGAAGAAAAGTTATGCCGATAGAGGCCGATCAGATCTAGAGTTCCAGGTGGGGGATAGGGTTCTCCTGAAGGTGTCACCTTGGAAAGGTGTCATCCGATTTAGGAAGAGTGGCAAGCTGGGCCCCAGGTATATCGGTCCTTTCAGGGTTTTGGCTCGGGTGGGTCGGGTTGCATATCGCTTGGATCTCCCAGATGAGCTCAGTCAGATTCACAGCACGTTCCATGTCTCTCAGCTGTGAAAGTGCTTAGTGGATGATTTCGCAGTGGTGTCGTTAGAGGATATTCAGGTGGATGACCGCCTGAATTATATTGAGAAACTGGTGGCAATTCTTGACCGGAAGACGAAAACCTTGAGGAACAAAGTTTTTGAGTTGGTTAAAGTTCAATGGCAACATCGCAAGGGATCTAAATGGACGTAGGAGCTGGAGTATGAGATTAGGAAGTACTATTCGGAGTTATTTGGAGCAGCGGACTTCGAGGACGAAGTCTGGTTCAAGTGGGGGAGAGTTGTAACACTTGAATTTGGTAAGTTTCATATGTAATCTTTATTTTTAAAAGTTTGCAATTTGGTCCTTTTGGCCAGTACACGGGGGGTACTCTATGAGTACGCTTGGCGTACTAGCTGAAGTTTGATCACGGGCATCGACCACATACGTTGGGCGTACATGGGTTATGTTGGGCGTACACTGGCCAGGGGAAAAACCTAATTTTTAGGGTTTGTGCCCTATTTAATCATCATTAACCCACCTCTTGGGAATTTTAGACCAGCCTCCACATCCTCAAACCCTAATTTCGTCCCTTAGCCTTTGTGTGGTGCTTTTGAGCTCTTGTGAAACATTTTTGGTGTGTATTGTGTATCTTGAAGAGGAAGGAGAAGATTGAAGACTCATCCTTTGGAGAAGAGCTTAGAGATCCAGCTTTAGCTTCTCCATTTTGTGGCTTTTGAGGTATAAAGTTCATAGCTTGATAATTCATTGAATAAATCTTCTTTTGGGCTTGTTTATGGTCATTTTGGTCCCTTTTGGTTAGTCCTTGTGAGCTACGGCTGTTTCTGGAGTTTAACCTTTTAGATATGGACATATTAAGGGTTCCTTAAGCAAAAAGATGCAAACTTTATGGTGTTTATGGAATCATGCATGTGTTAAGTCATTTGTTAAGCTCTTTTGAGCTCTAGAGCCTCATAAAGCCACACATGCACGTAAATTTGCCAACTTTACGTGATAAATCATTTTTTGGGACCAGATCTGAGAGTATGGACTATGGGCTAAATGGATTAAGAGCTTAATGGTGGAAGTTAGCCAACTGGGGAGTACGTTGGGCATACAAGCTGGTACGTTGCACGTACAAGCCCCAAAGCAAGTACGCTAAGCGTACGAGCTAAGTACGCCCCGCATACTCAGTAGTGGGCTTCGGAAGTTTGGGCTTCTCGGTTTTGGGCCATGTTTGGACTTTAGATGAATAAGGCCTTATTGAATCATCAGGTTTATTTTGGACTGATGTTTTTATTTTGGGTTCTCTTAGATCAAGGCCTACGAAGGACTTAGGCCCAATTTGGAAAATTAGGCCATATTTGGGCTTTGGGTGACTATTTTGGAATTGGGCCTTTTAGTGTAGTTAGTTTGGGCCTTGGTCTTGGACCAAGCTAGGTAAAGGGTAAATGATCATTTTACCCTAATTTTATATAGGTGATTATGGATTGGAATCCAATTATTAATCATATGTTATTTTATGATGATAGCGCGGGGATTTTCGTACTAGCAACTAGAGATTTATCTGTGAGATTTAACAGTCTGAGGTGAGTCTTCCTCACTGTGTTTAGTGGGTCGAAGGCACCAATGCCGACCCATGGTTTATTGTGTTAGGGTGTTAAATGTATGTGTGACTCTTGCATGTGTATGTATGCTTAACGGGCGGCGCCCAATGGGTAATCTGTATGCCATTACTTGTTATACTTGTATGTTTGTATGTTGGGCGGGGCCCATTGTGAGAGTTAGGGCGAGGCCCGTTATACTCAGTGGGTGGAGCCCATTATACTCAGTGGGGGCAGTTGGGATACGTATCTTCCGTTAGCAGAATTTTCGTATAACAACAACTATCACTCCAGTATAAACCGGCCTCCCTTCGAGATGCTCTATAGGAGGAAGTGTAGGACCCCAATCTGTTGGGGAGAGGTCGGTCAGTGAGTCATGGGGAGTACAGAGGTGGTACTCAAGACTACGGAGCGGATTCACCAAGTCCGGAGCAGACTCCAAACTGATCAGAGCCGGCAGAAGAGTTACGCCGATAAGCGGCGTTCAGACTTGGAGTTTCAGGTGGGCGATATGGTCCTCCTGAAAGTGTCACCCTGGAAGGGTGTTACCAGATTTCGGAAGCGGGGCAAGCTGGGCCCCAGATTCATTGGTCCGTATAGGGTTTTGGCCCGGGTGGGTCGGTTTGCTTATTGGTTAGACCTTCCAGCAGAGCTCAGCCATATCCACAGCACGTTCCATGTTTCTCAAATGCGGAAGTGCTTAGTTGATGATTCAGCAGTGGTACCCCTGGAGGACATTCAGGTTGACGACAGCCTGAACTATATCCAGAGACTAGTGGCGATTCTAGATCACAAGGTGAAAGAGATGAGGAACAATAGAGTAGAGTTGGTGAAGGTGCAGTGGCAGCACCGCAAGGGTTCGGAGTGGATGTGGGAGCCCAAGCAAGAGATGAGGGAGCACTACACAGAGTTGTTTCCAGAGACAGCAGACTTCGAGGACGAAGTCTATAATAAGTGGGGGAGAATTGTAACGCCCCGTTCCTGGTACGTATTAATTCATTAAATGTCTTTTTATAAAGAGCTACTCGACGAGTAGTAGCCCTAACTCGTCAAGTAGATGTCAGGATTGGACGTGGGTTTAAGTGACCTACACGGCGAGTCCGCGTCTTGACTCGACGAGTAGGCCAGTCTGGATGAAACCCTAATCCTTAGGGTTTGTACCCTATTTAAACGCCCTTATAGCCCCCATCCCAGCCTCCAGCACCTCTAGAGCGTTCCCCTCAAAACTCTAGCCCTCCATTGGTGAGTTTGAGTGTTTCCTTCTTGATTTTGAGTGATTTTGTGTATTCTTGAAAGTGTAGAAGAGAAGGAAAGAGAAAAGGAGCAAAGGAGAAGAGGGAGATCCAGAAGCTAGTTTCCATTTGCTACTTCATCTGGTAATAAAGCCTCTACCTTGTTCATTTACCTAGTAGATCTTCATATATGTTTGTTTTGCCACTTTTGGGACATTTCAAGGTCTAAACTCGAGTTTGGAGCTCCCTTAGGGTAGGGAACTATAGATCTGGACATCATTGAGCTCCAGGAGCTCAAAGTAGCTACCTTTATGCAAAGCAAGGCCTTGTTCCAAACCCTAGGTTCCCATTTCTAGCTTATTTTGGTGTTTTAGCTTCATACCTCTATGCATGTACGTAAAGTTGGCAACTTTATATGTTATATCGGCCGTAGAAGCCTAGATCTATGAATTGGACGCACTGGAATCAATTAGAATCAACTGTATAGTGAAGACATGCATAGGACTCGATGAGTCGTTCATTGGACTCGACGAGTCGGAGCACAAACTCCCGATTTCTCCGATTTGAGAGTTGTGAGTTGAATCAGTGAGTGGAAGAGGACTCAGTGAGTTAGGACAAGGATCTGGAAGTAGAGGGACTCGACGTGTCTACTCCCCGACTCGGCGAGTCGAGGCGCGAGTTAGAGAATTGTGAGTTAGGGAACTCGGCGAGTCCATAGTAGGACTCGGCGAGTAGAGTCAACCTGGAAGTTTGACTCTGACCAGGACTTTGACTTTGTCCAGGGGGTAAATTGGTCATTTACTCCATAAGGAATCATCAGTTGATTCAGAATGTTATGTGATTGTAGCCGAGGAGTCGCCGGAGCAGCAAACATGGATTTCTCACTCGGGATATCAGCAACCAATTATACGAGGTGAGTTCTCCTTCAGTAGGAACGGGTCTTCGGCACCAAGGCCAACCCGTAGTATGATATGATAGTAGCTGAGTGTGGGCGAGGCCCGTATCCTATCTTAACAGAGTGTGGGCGAGACCCGTATCCTATCTTCGCAGAGTGTGGGCGAGGCCCGTATCTTATAGTAGTAGTTGATTATGATGTATGGACAGTATGTTAGCTTTACATGTTGTCTGTGTGATACTTGTATGTTGGGTTTAGTTGTTGAGTGTGGGCGAGGCCCGTATCTCATCATAGCTGAGTGTGGGCGAGGCCCGTATCTCGAAGTAGCTGAGCATGGGCAAGGCCCGTACCTTAGAGATAGTGGAGTGTGGGCGAGGCCCGTATCTCCTAGACAGTGGAGTGTGGGCGAGGCCCGTATATCCTAGATAGCGGAGTGTGGGCGGGGCCCGTATTTCCCAGTTAGCGGAGTGTGGGTGAGGCCCGTATCTCCACTGTATGGGCGAGGCCCGTATCTCCTAGTTGCATGCTATGTATAAATGGTATGTGGTAGATTGGGGAGACTCACTAGGCTTCGTGCTTACTGTTTTCAGTTTTGGTTTCAGGTACTTCCACTAGCACTGGAAAGGGCTCGGGATGATCGTATGCACACACCACAGTTTAAAGCCTGGGAGTTAGACTCTGATATTTGTATATGATAATTTGACACGAGATTTGATATGTGACATTGTTATGATATTTTGAGACATACTACTTATGGTTTTTACTATGATATTGGATATCAGGGTTTCACAATGAATTAAAAACGAAATTTTTAGACTGTATTTTTGGGACGTTACAAGTTGGTATCAGAGCCTTGGTTTGAGGGATTCGGGCACGCTTTCGGGTGTGTCTGAACTCAAACTAAGGAAATGGTATAAGGTTTTCAAAAGGAAATCATTTTCGAAAAAGATTTTTGAAAAAGAAACTTAAAAAGAGAAAAGAGTTTTGAAAAAGAGAAAAGGGTGTGGTGCATGCAATCAGCCGAGCTTAAGTAAGTACACCCAATTTACCCATGCAAGTTTATGTATGATTATCTGTTTTAGTATAACAACATGCTAGATTAGGGCTAAGGATCTAGGAGGATGCCTTATGTGCCTGCTATATGTGTTTTAGCTTTATCAGAACTGCATGCTAGTACAGATTAGTCAGGAGGATAGCCTGAGTAGTATATGCTTGATTATGTGTGCTCGATGTTTGAATGTTGCTTGCTTTGTGCTTTTAGGAGTTCTAGTTGTCTTTCACTAGCTAGTAAACAAATATGTTAAGTTACATATTGCAAGGACTAAATAATTCCAGAAGGTTAGGTCTAGCCCTATTTCACAGCTCTTGTTTGAGTCCAACCGTTGTAGGGTAGGATCTCTCATTCGAAGAATTATCGAGTCTGAGTGATATGTAATAGTATTTGCGAGCTAGTTAGGGGAAGGAAGCAGGGACTTCCTACGCAGCTGATGGCGGGGAGTGGGTTGGTGATTACCCTAGGGCAAGCCTAGGAAGAGCGTAGCAGAAATCAGTAGCAGTAGAAGGGACTTGGTGGAGTCAAGACAGTTCTTGAGGAAAGTACGGATAGATGTGGAAGGTAGTATGGGCCCGTACTACTGAAAGCAGAGGATCCGTACTCCAATCAAGGAAGGCTGAGACAAGACCAGGAAACTTGTGGTAGATGTGATTCCTCTAGTTATATCAGTGTTTCTGATGATTTTCATTATGTGTGTTTCATAATGGTGGTTTTACGCCCTAGACCAGCAGTCGGCAGTTCAGGTGCCGGAGAGGGATCAGGTTCAGGCTCGGGAGCCGAGCATTTGGATGATCAGACCAGAGAGTTCATCTCTTCAGAGGTCACACGTAGCATTCTTGATCAGACTCCTGTGATCTTTGGATCGGTCAAGGAGGGTATTCTTGAGCTGTTGGATGAGAGGTTGAGTGCGTTCCGCACTGAGATGGTGACTATGATGGAGTCACGTACTTTGACATTCAGGGAGTTCCGGGCTTGTGGAGCTCCAGATTACCAGGGGCCCGCAACCCCATTGCGAGTACCAGATGGTTGGCTGATGTTGCCAACGCTTTCCGCACTAGCAGATGTCCCGAGGGGGACAAGGTCCGACTTGCATCCTGTCTTCTGAAGGGCAGGGCACGTGATTGGTGGGAGGAGGTCGGACATGTCATTGGGGATGATGCAGCCCTCGATGCTATGACCTGGACGGATTTTGTGGTCCGGTTCAGGTCCGAGTTTGCACCTGTCATTGAGGTGCACCAGCTTGCTAGCGAGTTTCAGGATCTCCAGCAGATAAAGGAGACAGTGGCGGAGATTACCTCCAAGTTCAGGGAGAGGGCTCTTCTCGTTCCTCAGTACGCGGCAGATGAGGAGATGAAGAAGGCCCGGTACCATGAGATGTTAAGGAGTGATATCAGATAGTTTGTGAGCCGGTCCAGCTGTAAAACGATGGATGACATGATTGCGAGGGCTCATGAGAGGGAGATTGATCTTGAGATGGAGAGAAAGAGGAAACCAGAGATAGTGTCTGGTTCAGATGGTTCGGGCAAAAGGCCCAAGACAGATTCCCGAGGGAAGGGCCAGCAGGGCCGAGGCCGCTGCGGAAAGTGTGGTAGGTCGCACGATGGGGCGTCCAGGGTAGGGAGTTCGGGCTGCTTCAAATGCGCCCGAACAGGTCATATGAGCAGGGAGTACTGCTACTTCTACCGTTACTAACACGTCACTTTCTGATCTGATTTGCTTTTAGTTCAATCAGAGGGGCCATAAGAGGTCCCAGTGTCCGAGCTTAGCAGCAGCAAGGAAGGTGGCGGCACCTGCCCCTGCAACATTGAGGATTATAGACGGCCGTCAGGGTCGGACCAAGGCGCCAGTGGCGAAGAGTAGAGCCTTTCAGCTGACAGCAGAGGAGGCGCGAGCGACTCCTGATGTGGTGATGGGTATGTATTTTCCTCTTATCTCTGTTTTTGATATAGTTTGTTTCTTACGATTATGTGTTTGTGTATAGGGTCGTTCTTAGTGAACGGCATTTCAGCTACGGTATTGTTTGATTCGAGGGCTACCCGATCATTTGTTTCGCTGGCCTTTAGCAAGCGATTTAGCAGAGATCCGGGGGAGCTGGATTGTTCGCTTGATGTTGAGATAGCCGATGACAGGACCGTCAGGGTCGCAAGAGTCCATAGGGGATGTACATTACGGTTGTACGACGAGCAGTTCATGGTGGATTTGGTTCCTATTCCCTTGCGAGGGAATCAAGTTATAGTAGGTATGGATTGGTTGAGCCCCAACGGGGCAGTGATTGACTGTGAGCACCAGTTGGTGAGGGTTCGCACTCCTAGTGGGGGAGAGTTAGTGATTCAGGGCGAGAGGCCACAACGCGGACCGATTCTTTGCTCAGCAGCGAGAGCGAGGTGTTATTTCCAGCAGGGATGCGCAGGATACGTCGCCTATGTTATGGATACCCGGGAAAAGGGTAAGGCGACCATTGATGATGTACCAGTAGTGCGAGAGTACCTGGATGTATTCCCCGAGGATTTACCTGGGATACCCCCAGAGAGAGAGGTTGAGTTTAGGATTGATCTGGTTCCTGGTGCGTCTCCGATAGCCAAGGCACCGTATCGGTTGGCTCCTCCTGAAATGCAGGAGTTGTCTACGTAGCTGCAGGATCTGTTAGACAAGGGTTTTATCAGGCCGATCAGTTCGCCATGGGGAGTCCCGATCCTGTTTGTGAAGAAGAAGGATGGGTCGCATCGCATGTGTATAGACTACCGGGAGCTGAACAAGGTAACGGTGAAGAACCGTTACCCACTCCCGAGGATAGATGATTTGTTTCATCAGCTCCAGGGAGCATCTTGGTTCTCCAAGATTGATCTACGCTTTGGATATCACCAGATGCGGGTTAGAGACGATGATGTACAGAAGACTGCTTTCAGGACCCGCTATGGTCATTATGAGTTTGTGGTGATGCCGTTTGGGCTCACCAATGCTCCAGCCGCGTTCATGGATCTCATGAACCGTGTATGCATGTTGATGTTGGATCAGTCTGTGATAGTGTTTATTGACGACATATTGGTTTACTCCAAGACTCAGGAGCAGCACGAGGAGCACCTGAGGGAGGTGCTAGAGACACTTAGGAGGGAGAGACTTTTCACAAAGTTCTCCAAGTGTGAGTTCTGGTTGCGCGAGGTGCAGTTTCTGGGACACCTCGTCAACCAGAAGGGTATATTAGTCGATCCGGCCAAGATTGAGGCCGTAATGCAGTGGGAGGTCCCGAGGTCTCCATCCGAGATTCGGAGCTTCCTGGGCTTGGAAGGGTACTACAGGAGATTCATCCAGGACTTCTCCAAGATACCTGTATCGCTCACTCGACTGACCAAGAAGTCGGTTGTGTATCGCTGGGGTCCTAAGCAGCAAGCAGCCTTCGAGACGCTCAGGCAGTGATTGTGCGAGGCACCGATTCTCACCCTGCCAGAGGGAGTAGATGATTTTGTGGTCTAGTGTGACGCTTCGATCACATGCATGGGAGCAGTGTTGATGCAGCGAGGCCATGTGATAGCTTATGCCTCTAGACAGTTGAAGCCTCACGAGGATAACTATCCGACGCATGATTTAGAGTTGGGGGATGTTGTGTTCGCCCTCAAGATTTGGCGGCATTACCTCTATGGAGTCCGGCGTACTATTTACACGGATCACAAGAGTCTGAGGTACCTCATGGATCAGCCGAATCTGAACATGAGGCAGCGACGATGGTTAGATGTGGTTAAGGATTACGATTGTGAGATCCTTTACCACCCGGGCAAGGCCAACGTAGTGGCCGATGCCCTGAGCCGCAAGGTGGTGGCGACCCCGATACGAGACATTTGTTTGAGGATGACAGTGATGACTCCATTACTGGAGCAGATTAGAGAGGCACAGGTTGAGGGCCTGAAGGAGGAGAGGCAGAAGTGTGAGAGGATCGTGGGCCGGGTGGCTTCTTTTGATTATGATAGCCTAGGACTGTTGACCCTACACGGGAGGGTCTGGGTACCGTACTGGGGCGGAGTACGGCAGGTATTGATGGATGAGGCCCACAAGTCTCGGTTCTTCATTCACCCAGGGGCGACGAAGATGTATAGAGATCTTCGAACCGATTACTGGTGGCCCTGCATGAAGCGGGACGTAGCTTGGTATGTGGAGAGATGCCTGACCTGCAGGAAGGTCAAGGCAGAGCACCAGAGGCCCCACGGCAAGATGCATCCGCTAGACATTCCCGTGTGGAAATGGGAGGATATCACCATGGATTTCATTACCAAGCTTCCCAGGATCGCACGTGGGGTAGATTCGATTTGGGTCATCGTGGATCGGTTGACAAAGAGTGCGCAGTTCATACCGATCCAGGAGAGCATCTCAGCCGAGAAACTGGCTGAGATTTATGTGTGATAGGTGGTGGCACGTCATGGAGTGCCTGTCTCAGTGGTATCAGACAGAGACGTCCGTTTTACTTCCAGGTTTTGGAAGCGGTTTCACGACGAGATGGTTACTTGTCTCCATTTCAGCACCGCTTTCCATCCTCAGACGGACGGACAGAGCGAGAGGACAATACAGACTCTCGAGGACATGCTTCGGGCATGTGTGCTAGATTTCGGTGGCAGTTGGGATACGTATCTTCCGTTAGCGGAATTTTCGTATAACAACAGCTATCACTCCAGTATAGACCGGCCTCCCTTCGAGATGCTCTATAGGAGAAAGTGTAGGACCCCAATCTGTTGGGGAGAGGTCGGTCAGCGAGTCATGGGGAGTACAGAGGTGGTACTCAAGACTACGTAGCGGATTCAGCAAGTCCGGAGCAGACTCCAAACTGCTCAGAGCCGGCAGAAGAGTTACGCCGACAAGCGGCGTTCGGACTTGGAGTTTCAGGTGGGCGATATGGTCCTCCTGAAAGTGTCACCCTGGAAGGGTGTTATCAAATTTCGGAAACAGGGCAAGCTGGGCCCCAGATTCATTGGTTCGTATAGGGTTTTGGCCCGGGTGGGTCGGGTTGCTTTTCGGTTAGACCTTCCAGAAGAGCTCAGCCAGATCCACAACACGTTCCATGTTTCTCAGTTACGGAAGTGCTTAGTGGATGATTCAGCAGTGGTACCCCTGGAGGACATTCAGGTTGACGACAGCCTGAACTATATCGAGAGACCAGTGGCGATTCTAGATCGCAAGGTGAAAGAGCTGAGGAACAAGAGAGTAGAGTTGGTGAAGGTGCAGTGGCTGCACCGCAAGGTTTGGAGTGGATGTGGGAGCCCGAGCAAGAGATGAGGGAGCACTACCCAGAGTTGTTTCCAGAGATAGCAGACTTCGAGGACGAAGTCTATGATAAGTGGGGGAGAATTGTAACGCCCCGTTCCTGGTACGTATTAATTCATTAAATGTCTTTTTATAAAGAGCTACTCGACGAGTAGTAGCCCTAACTCGTCGAGTAGATGCCATGATTGGATGTGGGTTTAAGTGACCTACTCGGTGAGTCCGCGTCTTGACTCGACGAGTAGGCCAGTCTGGATGAAACCCTAATCCTTAGGGTTTGTACCCTATTTAAATGCCCTTATAGCCCCCATCCCAGCCTCCAACACCTCTAGAGTGTTCCTCTCAAAACCCTAGCCCTCCATTGGTGAGTTTGAGTGTTTCCTTCTTGATTTTGAGTGCTTTGGTGTATTCTTGAAAGTGTAGAAGAGAAGGAAAGAGAGAAGGTGCAAAGGAGAAGAAGGAGATCCAGAAGCTAGTTTCCATTTGCTACTTCATCTGGTAATAAAGCCTCTACCTTGTTCATTTACCTAGTAGATCTTTATATATGCTTGTTTTGCCACTTTTGGGACATTTCAAGGTCCAAACTCGAGTTTGGAGCTCCCTTAGGGTAGGGAACTATAGATCTGGACATCATTGAGCTCCAAGAGCTCAAAGTAGCTACCTTTATGCAAAGCAAGGCCTTATTCCAAACCCTAGGTTCCCATTTCTAGCTTATTTTTGTGTTTTAGCTTCATACCTCTATGCATGTACGTAAAGTTGGCAACTTTACGTGTTATATCGGCCCTAGAAGCCCAGATCTATAAATTGGACGCACTGGAACTGATTAGAATCAATTGTATAGTGAAGACATGCATAAGACTCGACGAGTCGTTCATTGGACTTGGCGAGTCGGAGCGCAAACTCCCGATTTCTCCGATTTGAGAGTTGTAAGTTGAATCAGTGAGTGGAAGAGGACTCAGTGAGTTAGGACAAGGATCTGGAACTAGAGGGACTCGAGGATTCTACGCCCCGACTCGGCAAGTCGAGCCGCGAGTTAGAGAATTGTGAGTTAGGGAACTCAGCGAGTCCATAGTAGGACTCGGCGAGTAGAGTCAACCTGGAAGTTTGACTCTGACCAGGACTTTGACTTTTACCAGGGGTACATTGGTCATTTACTCCATAAGGAAGTGATTCAGAATGTTATGTGATTGTAGTCGGGGAGTCGTCGGAGCAGCAAACAGGGATTTCTCACTCGGGATATCAACAGCCAGTTATACGAGGTGAGTTCTCCTTCAGTAGGAACGGGTCTACGGCACCAAGGCCGGCCCATAGTATGATATGATAGTAGCTGAGTGTGGGCGAGGCCCGTATCCTATCTTAACAGAGTGTGGGAAAGGCTCGTATCCTATCTTAGCAGAGTGTGGGCGAGGTCCGTATCTTATAGTAGTAGTTGATTATGATGTATGAATAGTAGGTTAGCTTTACATGTTGTCTGTATGATACTTGTATGTTGGGTTTAGTAGTTGAGTGTGGTATAGGCCCGTATCTCATCATAGCTGAGTGTGGGCGAGGCCCGTATCTCAAAGTAGCTAAGCATGGGCGAGGCCCGTAGCTCAGAGATATTGGAGTGTGGGCGAGGCTCGTATGTCCTAGACAGTGGAGTGTGGGCGAGGCCCGTATCTCCTAGATAGCAGAGTGTAGGCGGGGCCCGTATTTCCCAGTTAGCGGAGTGTGGGCGAGGCCCGTATCTCCACGAGTGTGGGCGAGGCCCGTATCTCCTAGTTGCATGCTATGTATAGATGGTATGTGGTAGATTGGGGAGACTCACTAAGCTTCGTGCTTACTGTTTTCAGTTTTGGTTTCAGGTACTTCCACTAGCACTAGAAAGGGCTCGGGGTGATCGCATGGCACACACCACAGTCTTTAGCTTGGGAGTTAGACTCTGATATTTGGATATGATATTTTGACACGATATTTGATATGTGACATTGTTATGATATTTTGAGACATACTACTTATGGTTTTTACTATGATATTGGATATCAGGGTTTCACAATGAATTAAAAACGAAATTTTTAGACTGTATTTTTGGGACGTTACATCTGCTCAGTAATTGCATGATAGAATGTTAGGAGATATGACTTTGTATGCCTACTATATGAGCTTCTAGACTTGCATGCTAGTACTGATCAATCAGGGATATGATGACATTATTAGGTTATCCTTGGTCCTAATTACTTGATGCTCGAATGTTGCTTGCTTTGTGCTTTTAGGAGTTCTCACTAGTTTCATCTAACTAGTAAGCGAATATGTTAGTTTACATATTAATAAGACTTGATAATTTTAGAAGGTTAGGTTTTAACTCTATTTCACAGCTATTGTTTGAGTCCAACCGTTGTAGTGTGAGATTTCTCATTCGAAGAATTATATTGTTTTGATGATATGTAATAGTATTCGCGAGCTAGATAGAGGAAGTTAGCAGGAGTTCCTTCTAACAGTTGATGGCAGAGAGTGGTGTTGAGCTTGCCCTAGGAAAACCTAGGAAGAGATTTATTGTTGGGAGCCTTATCTTGATGAGGTTAATTGTATGGATATAAAGTGACTTGGCGGATTCAAGGCATCCTTGAGGAAAGTACGGATAGATGTGGAAGGTAGTCTGGGCCCATACTACTAGAAGCAGAGGATTCGTACCCGAGTCAAGAAGAGTTGCAATGAAACCAGGAAGCTTGTAGAGTTTGTGATTCCTCTATATATTTTGATACGTATTCTTATGGTTTATATGGTCTATTTTCAGTATGGTGACTCTGCGAGGTAGACTGTTGGCAGTTCTGGTGTTGGGGAGGGCTCGGGCTCAGGTTCTGGAGTCGGGCAGTTGGATGATCAAACGAGTGAGTTTATTTCTTCTGAGATTACGCGTATCATTCTCGAGTAGACTCCTATGATCTTCGGTATGATCAAGGAGGGTATTGTGGAGCTGTTGGAGGAGCGTTTGAGCTATTTTCGTTCTGAGATGGTGGCCTTGATTGGGGCACGTTCATTGGCCTTCAGGGAGTTTCAGGCATGTGAAGCTCTAGAATATCACGGGGCAAAGGACCTGATAGCGAGCAGGAGGTGGTTAGCGGATGTTGCTAACGCCTTCTGCACCAGCAGTTTCCCCAAGGGGGCAAAGGTCATAATTTCTTCCTGTGTTCTGAAGGACAGGGCACGAGACTAGTGGGAGGAGGTTGGGCCCTCCGTTGGTGATGAGACTGTTGATTCGGTGATATGGGATGATTTTATGACTAGATTATGGGCTGAGTTTGCACCTGTGATTGAGGTGCAACAGTTGGCACGAGAGTTTCAGGATCTCCGCCAGACTACTGAGAGGTGGCTGAGATCACCGCGATGTTTCGTTAGAGGGCACTTTTGGTTCCGCAGTATGAGTTAGATGAGGAGATGAAGAAGGCGAGGTACCATGAGATGTCGAGGAGTGATATTCAGCAGTTGGTGAGCCGATCCAGCTGTAGGACGTTGGACGATATGATAGTGAGGGCTAGGGAGAGAGAGATTGATCTGGAGATGGAGGAGAAGAGGAAGCCAGATTATGTGCAGGGTGCAGAGGGTTCAGGCAAGAGGCCCAAGGTTGTTGATACGAGAGGGCAGGGCCAACAGGGCTAGGACTGTTATGGCAAGTGTGGCAGGACGCACGATGGGGCGTGCATGATGGGTGGTTCTGGCCGCGACCAGACAAGTCATATCAGAAGGGATTGTACTGCTACTACTACCACCACCCCGGTATTTATATCTGATTTGCTTTCATTGCAATCAGAGGGGCCACAAGGTGTCCCATTGTCCAAGTTTGATTGCAGCAGGACCGGTGTCAGCACCTGCTCCTACAACTCTACGGATTACCCATGGCCTCCTGGGTAAGGCGGATGCACCTGTGGTGTAGAGAAAGGCTTTCCAGATGACATCCGATGAGGCTCATGCAGCTCCTGACGTGGTGACGGGTATGTATCTTCTCTTTATCTCTTTATTTATATTGAATTGCCTGCTTATATTTATGTGTTTTATTTTAGGATCATTCCTTGTGAACGATCTATCTGCATTGGTATTGTTTGATTTTGGGGCTACCCAATCCTTTGTGTCGCTTTCGTTTAGCAAGAGGTTTGTCAGAGCTCCAGGGGAGCTAGATTATCCTTTATATGTCTAGATTGCAGATGTTCGATATGTCCAGGTAGCTAAGGTTCATCGTGGTTGTATTCTCCAATTGTTCAACGAGAAGTATCTGGTTGATTTGGTCTCATTCCTTTGCGTGGGAACATGGTTATTGTGCGCATGGATTGGTTGAGCCATAATGGGACGATGATCGATTGTGAGTAGCAGTTAGTTCGTATTCGAACCCCAAGTGGGGGAGAGTTAGTGGTTCAGGGAGAGAAAGCTCAGAGTGGGCCGATGTTGTGTTCAACAGCGAGGGCCAGACGATATATTCAATAAGGTTGTTCCGGATTTGTTGCTTATGTTATGGATACCCATGATAAGGGTAAGGCGACTATAGATGAGGTGCCCATCGTGTTGGATTATTCGGATGTGTTTCCGGAGGATTTACATGGTTTCCTCTGGAGAGAGGAAGGTTGAGTTTAGGATTTATCTGGTTCCAGGTGCGGCTCTGATAGCCAAAGCACCGTATCGGTTGGCTCCTCATGAGATGCAGGAATTGTCTACATAGCTGCAGGAGCTGTTAGACAAGGGATTCATTCAACCGAGCAGTTCAGCATGGGGGCACTAATCTTGTTTTTGAAGAAGAAGGATGGGTCACATCGTATATGAATTGGCTACTGGGAGCTGAATAAGGTCACGGTGAAGAACTGGTAGTCACTCCTGAGGATTGATTGTAACATCCATAAAAATTGAGCCAATTTTAAACTTTTTCAACCAATTAAAAACCAACCATCAATTATTACAAAGTGTTTTCAAAATATTTCCATGTCAGAGTATCCCAAAAATAAAAATCATAAAATGTGAGGAGCTGTACGATCACGCATTCGCCTTCCCGCGATCATCTGATGTACCTGAAACCAAAACTAAAACGGTAAGCCCGAAGCTTAGTGAGTTCCCCCAAAATACCGATACATAACAGATAGCACACATAATAACAACATGTAATGGGTCCACAGCTCTACAGACTGGATTACCCCTGAGCCCACAGTATGATTCTGGCTTGCCCTACAGGCCCACAACTCATATCTGGATTGCTCCCTCAGTCCTTAGACTGTAACTAAATGACTAGCCCTCAGTGCGAGTCTGGTATGCTCTCCTGGCCCTCAGTTCACATTTGGAATGCTTAGGAGTCCTCAGTATGAGTCTGGCATGCTCTCCCTGGCCCTCAGCTCATATCTGGCATACTCCAGGGTTTGTTGGTCACCGCACGGAGCAATGCAACCTCAAACCTACCCACATAACATGTTGACATATAATACTAACTATGCGTACAGATAATCAGGCCATATCACAGGTAGTCCTACAGATCTACCAAACTATTACAACAATTAGCATGCATAATCACTCTCAGACTATCATAAAAAATAGCATGTAATACTAACTCATACCCGACATATCAACAACTACTAGGATATCAAATCCAATGGGTCGGCCTTGGTGCCTTAGACCCCTTAGTATAGTGAGGATAACTCACCTCTCGCTGTCAACTGAACTGAAAGATCAACTCCTGCCACACGACTCCAAACACCAACACCTATAACCATCAATGTTCCACTTCCATAAATTCCCAATTTACTAAAATACCCCCAGAAGTCAAACTGGTCAACCCTTGGTCAAAGTCAAAGCCAACGGTCAAGGTCAACAGTCCATGTTGACCGGACTCATCGAGTGCAGCTAGCAACTCGTCGAGTTTCTTAAGAACTCTAAAATCACCAAAACCCTAATTGACTCGTCAAGTCTCCAACCAACTCGTCGAGTCCATGCGTGTCCAGATGTCGGGGGAAACCCTAACTGACTCGTCAAGTCCTCTTACTGACTCGCCGAGTTCATGAAGAAACTAAACAACGGGAAAACCCATCCCAACTCGTCGAGTTCATGCAGTCTATTTCTTGTCCAGATGATTTTAAGCTACGATTGGTAGATCTAGACTCCTAGGGCCTAGCTACCACGTAAAGTTGCAAACTTTACGTGCATGCAAGGTCTTAAGAGCCAAAACTAAGCTAAAGAAGAAGTTTAAGGCAAGGAGAAAGCCATAGCTTGACAAAGACTAGAACTTTGTGACAATAAGGGGCTAAAGGAGTCCAGATCTGAAGTTACAACCTCAGATCTTGCCCCAAATCTAGAAATACCACAACAATACACTAGAAAGGGTTCTAAACCCATGTATGAAGAGATCTAGCTAAGGAAGAGCCAAGGTAACGACTTGTTACCTTCAAAATGATGCTAAGATGGAATAGAATTCGGATCCACAACTTCTCCTTGCTCCAAGCTCCTTGGATTACAAACTCTACTCGCCAAGATCCACCTTCCAAGCTTAGTAACACACAAGAATGGAGAGTAAATACGATTTAAGGTTTTCTGAGCTCAAGGGGGGTTGTAAGGGAGGCTAAGGGAGGCTAATGACCCTTTAAATAGGGTGTAAAATCCTGTAAATTAGGGTTTCCTCCTCTAGCTCCAAATCGTCGAATTGGGTCCTCCAACTTGTCGAGTTGGTCATTTAAGACATGCGGCCAAATTCGTTCCTACTCGACGAGTTAGAGCATCCAACTCATCGAGTAGACCTTTCAAGATGAATATAAAGCTGTAAATTTTATGCCTGAGAGTCGGGGTGTTACATTCGTGATCTGTTTGACCAGGTTCAGGGTGCATCTTGTTTTTTCAAGATTGATCTACATTCAGGTTATCATCAGATGAGGGTGAGAGATGAGGATGTGTAGAAGACAGCTTTCCGGACTCGTCATGGTCATTACGAGTTCGTGGTGATGCCTTTTGGTCTCACCAATGCTCCAGTCGCGTTCATGGATCTCATGAACCGCGTGTGTAGGCCGATGCTGGATCGGTCTGTGATTGTATTCATTGATGATATCTTGGTCTATTCCAAGACCCAGGAGAAGCATGAGGAGCACTTGAGGGAAGTGTTGGAGACTTTGAGGAGGGAGAGACTTTTCGCAAATTTCTCTAAGTGTGAGTTCTTGTTGCGCGAGGTACAGTTTCTGGAGCACCTTGTCAACCAGAATGGTATTCTGGTCGATCCGGCCAAGGTCGAGGCTGTGATGCGGTGGGAGGGTCCGAGGTCTCCATCTAAGATTTAGAGTTTCCTTGGTCTACCAGGTTATTATCGGAGGTTTATCTAGGATTTCTCCAAGATAGTTATTCATGATGATGTGTTGGGATAATGTTTTATTTAACTGAAAAATGAAATTTTTGGGTCTTATTTTTGGGACATTAGAGCTCCATGCAAAGGTTGGATGGATGGTGAATAGAGGGAACTAGTGCAAGCATGGCTAGATGTGTCGGAAGATCCGACGACGGGCAATGACCAAGATTCGACAACCTTCAAAGTTAGAGTTTGGCATAATTTTTGTCATCGGATGAAAATGTAACATCCCAAAAATACAGATAAAAATTTTTGTTTTTAAATTCATTCCTTTCATAAGAAACTAATACCAAAATATTCAAGAAGTCATATTATATCATAACATCAGAGTATAAATCCCAAAATCACTAAGTGCGCAAAAACATGGAGTGATGCGGCGCGATCAAGTCAGGCCTTTCCCCTTCGAACTAGAGGTACCTGAAACAAACAATAAAAACTATAAGCATAAAGCTTAGTGAGTTCCCCCCAAAATACCACATACAAATCAAACATGCTACACAACATACTAAACAAACATAGTGGCAAGCATATCTAGTTGATGGCCTTCCCTTCGGTCTATTTCAACCGGATTCTGCCAAGCATATCTTTGTGCTGGCCTACCCCTTCGGTTTATCTCAATCGGATACTGCCAAGCATATATGAGTGCTGGCTTTCCCTTTCGGTCTATTTCAACCGGATGTCGGGTCTATTTAACCCCTACTACTACCACATAATATCATAGCAATAATCAACGAGTCATCATACAAATACAAACACGACTGAAAATTATCATAAAGACAATCATCATGCTATAACATAACTAGTGGGCCGCCCTTGGTGCCTTCTACCCACGGCTTAAGACTCTTGGCGGATTCCACAAATCTCATTTCTAAGACTTGAGACTCTTGAAGTAGGATAGAACTTGTCAATAAAAGCTCTTGGCATGTCGATCCATGAGTTGATTGACCCCGGGGGAAGATAGAATAACCAATCATTTGCTCTATCGGCCAATGAAAAGGGGAATTTCCTTAGCTTGATTTGGTCATCGGTTGACCCTTGTGGCTTCATACTAGTGCAAATAATATGGAACATCTTCAAGTGTTTATGAGGGTCTTCATTCTCTAATCCATGAAAAGTTGGAAGGTAATGGACTAAACTTGACTTCAATTCCGAACCTCCTTCCAAAACGGGGTAATTGATTCCGGTTGGAGTTCGTGTAACATCAGTTTCCATCATTTTCCTCAAGGTTCTTTCGGGAGCTTCTCCTCCGTCTCCCATTGCAATTGGTTCAATAATGGGTGGATTTTTATGTAAGGGTAGTGTTTCGGGAATTTCTTGGCGAGGGTCGGGGCTAGAATCGGATTCCGTATCACTTGATGAAGCGGTTTCAACCTCCGGATCCCCGTGAGGATTTGAAGCTTGACCACGTTCTATTCAATTTTCCTTCGCCAAACGTCTTGCTTCTTTTTCAATTTCCGGATTATAAATCAAAGCACCTATACGTTGAGATCTGGGCATAGAGAAACAAATTGATTAAAAATAAATCAATCCCCGACAACGACGCCAAAATTTGGTGGTTGTCGAGGCCAACAAAATTAATAACCCTAAATCTTTTACATTTAAATAGTGTATAGTGGTAAAGGGGTCGAATCCACGGAGATTGGTTCAATTTTATAACTCTATGAAAAATCTCTTTGTAAAAATACTTGTAAAATAACAATAAAAATAAAAATGGGGGTTTTGATCTTTAAAATACTTGTAATAAAACTAGATTTAAACTAAGATTTAAATGAAAAATTCAACAAAATAAGAATTTGATGTATAATCAATAAGAGAAAGATGGTTGACTTAAGGTTTCCTCACTTTGACTTTTTGATGAACATATCATTAGAATCCAATGATGCAATACTTGTTTTAAATCCTTAATTTGGCTATAGTAATCAAAGAAGCTTGAGATTACCTAAACTTTTCTTAGTTTTAGAAATGGTTAGAGAAGCTCATAACAATTTCCTTAGTCAAAGTCACGATTTCCATTAAGCATGTAATTAGTGAAAGTCAACTAGCATTAAGAACTAAAAAGTCACCAAATCCAAAAGGAGTCAAATGTTTTCACTACCATGTTGGAGGAAATGTTTTTATGATTGTGTGAAGCAAAACTTTCACAAAAATCATATGTTGCTTGCTAATTTGAAGATCTTTTACTTAATCAAGAAATTAGCCAACTAATCACCACAAACACATTTAAACTCATGAATAAAAACATATAAGTAGTGATAATATGTTAAAACACAAAACATTCCGTAAAGATTCAAGTGCAAGTTTATGGAATCTTCAACATTCAATAACTAGTCAAAAGATTTCACCAAAGTCAACCAATTTTGGTTTAGCCTAACATGGCTAAACACAAGAAAACAAAGTTAGAAGAGATTATATCAAATATTCAACAAGATTAAGAGCAAAAATGATGAAGTTCTTGAGGGTTCTTAGCCTTCCAAAATCTCCAGAGAGTTGTTCAAATTTTGGATGTCCAAGATAATGCTAAAGTGGCACACCAACCTTCCTAATATAGAGCTCCAAGCAAAATTCCTAAAATGCCCCAGCAGGAATCCACGCGGGCCGCGTGGAATCCTTACGCGGGTCGCATAAGAGTGACGAGTTTTTGGGCTTCTTCAAATGTTGGGCCTCCACAGCTTACCCCTTTGGCCCAGTTCGAGTCCAAACAACTTCTAGCCCATTTTTCTTTAAGTTCACTTCATTTTAAACCCAATTAGCCTTTTCTAAACGATCCATAGCTTCTGTAATCGCCCGATCATCAATCTTTGCATACTCGGAAATTCTCCCGCATCTTGCAAATTTAAAGTTCAATTCTTCCAAGCCTTTAAGTAATTGACAAGCCCACTCCATGCATCACTTCCATAGCCATCAAGCCCAAAATCCTCGTTGTCCTCCAAGTCCAATCGCCTCCAAAAGATTCCGCTCCGCTAATCTCTAAAAAATCTGCAATTATGCTCAGGAAACTAGAAAGTACCCGAAATGGTCATAAAATAACAAAAAAAGAAAATGTGCATGTAATTAACTAAAATGCGAATGAAATATGCTAGAATAAACTATAAAAAGAAGTAAATATAATGAAACTATAAATTCACCCCAAGCTTAAACCTTACTTGTCCTCAAGTAAGACAATACAAAAATGAACTCGACATGAACTATCCTAAGAAAAATAAAAAGAATGGGTAGAACCGTGGAGCCTGATCACCGTTATTCAACATGTTCAGAATTGATCTTGCTATTATCTCACGAATTTTTCATCCGATGACAATGGAACCATAAACCACAGCCAGAACAACTCCTCTAAGTGAGTAAGGAGGGATGGTCAGTCGCAGCCCTAATGGAACATGCATACAATGAAGAACATCTGTAGTAAGGAGAAAGCAAATGGACGGGCTCATATGGAGCTCTTTTTTTAAGTATAAACTCTTATCATGAAAATTGTGTGATATCATGTCTGTCGGCCACTCTTAAGTGTGATTGGGTTTCATCGCTCGGGCACCGTTGTAGAAATCAGTTCACTTAGTGTTGGCTCAAACCTCCCGTAGTATCCGAATCGACAGTGTCCCTAACATCACCAATTTGCGAAAAGAAACAACTCGATCTATATACAACAAAACATTCCTAAACAAATTAGTAAGTATCAAACGCCAAGTGACCAAAATGTAGGAAACTTTGTTCAATAATTGAACCGGTCACCTATCTAAGATAATTGCAGCTTGGATTTTTTTTGCTACATTAACTTGAAGTTAATGCACTAACATATTGAATTTTTTCTTTTTATCAAGAAAACTTTTTGACTCAAAATTTGGTTCCCAAAAGTATGTAAGTGGAACCGAAAGGTAATAATAATAATCTGAATGGTCTAAGTGTGAAAATGACCATGTGTGGAGCATAAAGATGTAAGCTCCTTTTCAAACTTGTGTTTTTCCAAATATAATGAAAATTTCCAAATGTGGACTAAAAGACTCTCTAGAATCCTAAGAAAATCGCAAAAAAGTATGGTGATGTAAAGAGACCGGATATGGATTCTACTCGGGGACAAGCACCAGTGCTTCATCCTAACAGTTCAAACATGATCAAGTGTGATCCTCTCGATGGTATGGACCGCAAGGCTAAAAACATCCATTGCTATAGTATATCCTACAGTTGTTAGTATTGCATGCATAATTCTTCATGAAACTACCTGACCATGATCACTTACCCCTTTAAGCTCCAGCAGTTGATCCCAAGTATGAAGTCCCAAACTGTAGCTAATGGTCCTGGTTCGATGGGTGAGATAGCAACAAGATCCTGGACCAATAATGATACAATAACTATGAACCTGTTCCATGACATCCAAGGGGGTGAGAATAAACAGATAACAAAAATGCATGAATGCTAATGCACTAAGCTAAATGTTATGCAAAAATAGAAAGTGGAAAAGAAGAAAATAAAATCTTTTTGGAATTTTAAATAATAATAAAAAATGAATGCAAATTAGCTTAAAACTAAAATGATATGCAACCTAACTAAAAATGCTTGAAAAAAATAAATAAATAAAAGGAAAAGGGAAATGCCCCACCCCAAGCTTAAGGACAAGCATTGTCCTCAATGCTTAAGGAAAGGGCAGAAATGACCTAAATCAGAGGGTCGGGTGGCAAAAAGTGTCCTTGGTGGTAGTGGTAATCCCACATATCGTGGACCTGGTGGGAAGTGGGTGGGAAGGACTGCTCCAGCCGATCAACATGGGTCACCACATCCTGGATGGCTCGGGTGTCTGAGTATCGATGCGCTGAATGGTGGAGAACATTGTGGCGAATTTGTCGAAGAAGGCAGGGGGAATATGATGGGATCTCGTGTCCCCCCTGCTGTTGCGGCTGATGTTGGGGCTGATCAAAATGTTGTGGAAGCTGAAAATGGTCATCTTCATGATCCACATAAGGAGGGTAGTCAGATGGAATGACCCATTGCTCGGGGTCGGTTGGTTCAAAAGACCCCACATCCTCATGGGGGAGAATGAGGTATGGTTGATTATCAAGATTCCATATGTGACCACCGACTGTTTCGCAAATGATGAGCATTTTTCGGAGCACGCGAATGTCGAGACGGGAAGGGCCGGTCGCTTTTTCAAATGGAAGGGTGGAGAGATGAAGTTGAAGCGGGGGTCTAGATGCAATGACCGTGATCAAGCCTCCAATGAAAATGTCCCTGGTGTCCATGGTGGCGGTGTTAAAACATTTGGCGAAAAAGAATGTTGCAAAGTCTGGTTTGGGTCCATTTTCACGAGTTATGCACCAAAGAAAAAATAATTCAGCTTTAAAATTTGACCCACTTCGGAGCGGGCAAAAAATGGTGCATGTAAGAACTCGGTGGGCCAGACGTAAACATGGATGAATGATTGAGGAAGCCTTGGAGGAAGATGATGAATATCATGGTTCGTGGGTGATTTGTTGCCAAAAATGGTGTTCGTTAAAGGTTGCGGGCCAAGGATCCTGTTGGGAGTAAGTGTGGTCTAGCGGGGTACCCATTATATCGTTGACGACGCATAATGGCAATGATCTATTCTCGCCTAGCATTTAGAAGGTGACGGTTTTCGTATCGTCATCAACGTGGAATGTGGAAAAGAATTCCAAGGTCGGCTCAACGTAGGTGGCTGCACGATTATGAAGGAACTGACCCCCAACCAATGTTGTCAAATAGTGCTTGAACTCCCTCTAGCACTCTGAGAGCTTCAAAAGACTCTCTATGGAGGAACTTTGTTGATTTGACTTTGCGCTTGTTGGAAACGAGAAAGTCATATGTTTTGTGGTGTTTGCGATTCTACAAACGAAATGGGCGGTCATTGGATTTTCTTTTCGATCCACCCTTAGATGAACTAGGTCCGGTTTTGGCACACTTAGACATTATGACACGGGACAAGAATTCGACAATATGGATTCACAATTTCACACTAAATACCACACGGATGACAACACAATTCCAACAAGAAATGGTTATTCAATATGCAAATATTCAAGAGAAAGGAATGAGTGTACCCAATTTGCTTATACCCGGGACGAATTATGGAAGCGGAATTAGAACCACCAAAAAGGTTCTTCAAAGCATACCCCAAGCTTATGAGTTTGCTCCGTGTTTTGCATTTGAATTGCTAGAACGACCCCAAAAACGTGCCTGAAGATAATTTTCCGGCGACTAGAGTGGCGGCACTTGGAATTGGGTGAAACTTTTTAGTGAGTTTTTATGGGAAGATTGGTATGGTTAGAAAGCCCTTGAGAAGAGAAACAAAACCCTGTGCTCGGAATCTCCAACGGTGGTCGGAGTTGGCCGGAAAATACGAAAGAAGACAGCGGTGGGTGGTGGTGGCGCCCGAAATTCCGGCCACGGATCGGATCGGTTTTTGGGTGGGGTTTGTAGAGGATGAGAAATGGTGAAGAATGGCAGTGGTTTCGTGGGATTTCGACCGGTAGAACTCCGGGAAATCGGATTTTTGTAAGAAGGTGGGAGTTGTGTTCTTGAGCTTCTAGAGAGAAAGTGGTGGGATTTGTTAGGGTTGAAATGAAGAAGAAAGCTTGCTGGAGTGTTTAATCTATGGTCAAAAGAGGTCAACAGTCGGTCAATGTTAGTCAGTTCATTAAACCACTTGGTAAACGAAAGTCAAACTGGTCAACAAAATTGAGTTTTGGTTGTCAAAAGGCACGCGGGCCGCGTGGAGACCGCATCTAATTTTCTCCATTTTTTATCGAGTGGCATAGACGGGCAGAAGGGAATCGCGATGAGGCATGCGGGCCACGGGTTGGCCGCATGGAGGTCGCGTGACCTGAAACAAAAATAATGTTAAGTCTATGGATGGACCTACGCAGGTAGAACACAGGTCAATGCGGCTTCAGAATGGGCCGCACCCTGGTCGCTCCTTGTGTTACGCGGGCCGCATGAGAATCAAGCTTCCAAGCTACGCGGGCCGCGTGGTCTTCCTGTGGTTCAAAAATTGGAATTTTCTAAAACTTGATTTTTTTAGGCCAAAATGATCCCCGTAAACAAAAGTTTGGAATAAAACGGGGAACGAAGGGTGAAACCTTTCGAAATATTTATTTTCAAAATCCCAAAAACGCTTTTTAAAACAATTTATTGAATTTGAGAGGGATGAAAGCATAGCTTTCCAAAAATGCCCTTCTTTAACGTCTTTGGCGAGACGTCCTCTTGCATGCTTCAATACATAGGGAGATCTAAATGGATGATTTCAAGAGCATTAGCATTGAAACCTTCATAGAATGGCTTCAAACGGTGCCCATTGACTTCAAAATTTTGTCCCGTCTTTTCGCTTTGAATTTCGACTGCTCCATGGTCAAAAGTCTTGATCACAACAAAAGGGCCAATCCACCTTGATCTTAACTTACCCGGGAATAACTTCAATCGTGAATGGTAAAGTAAGACTCTATGTCCCGGTTCAAAATGCTTCCGGGTGATGGACTTGTCATGGAAAATTTCCGTTTTCTCCTTATAAATCCTTGAGTTTTCATAAGAGTCATTTCTCAATTCTTCTAAGTCTTGGAGTTGAAGCTTCCTATGTCTTCCCGCCTCATCAACATTGAAATTGCATTGTTTGACCACCCAAAATGCACGATGCTCTAATTCGACGGGAAGATGACATGGATTTCCAAAAACCAACCTAAATGGAGACATGCCTATCGGGGTCTTGTAAGCGGTCTGATAGGCCCAAGGCATCATCAAGCCTCAAAATCTAATACTTTCTTGTCGGATTCACTGTTTTCTCAAGAATACTCTTCACCTCACGATCTGAAAACTTCCGCTTGACCATTTGTTTGGTGGTGGTAAGCGGTTGAGACACGATGGGTCATGTTGTACTTTCTCAATAAAGCCTCCATCATCTTGTTGCAGAAATGCATCCCTCGACCACTAATCAATGCCCTAGGCACACCAAATCTCACAAAGACATTAGATTTTAAAAAGTCGATAAACGTTTTGGCATCATCCGATCTTGTGGCTTTGGCCTCAACCCATTTAGATACATAGTCAACCACGAGCAAAATATAAATGTTGCCAAATGAGACGGGAAATGGGCCCATGAAATCAATCCCCCATACGTCAAAAACTTCACAAACAAGGATTGGATTTTGTGGCATTTTATTTTTTTGTGAAATGTTTCCTGTCCTTTGGCACCGTTCACAACTTTTGCAAAACAAATAACAATCGCATGGCATGGTTGGCCAAAATAATCCACACTCAAGAACCTTTATCAAAGTTCGGTTAGGTCCGAAGTGTCCCCCACAAGCAAATTCGTGACAAAATTGAAAAATAGATTGATGTTCTTGTTGGGGTACACATCTCCTAATAATTTGATCGGGACAATGTTTCCACAAATAAGGTTCATGCCACACGTAATATTTTGCATCGCTTTTTCAATTTATCTTTTTGAGCACGTGTGAATGTGTCGGGATACCTTTTCGTGACCAAAAAGTAAACGATATTGACATACCAAGGAGTAGATTGGGTAAGGGAAAAGAGACGCTCATCCGGAAACTCGTTGCTCAACGGGAGAGGAGTTTCATATGAAGTGATCCGTCTTAGATGGTCGGCAACAAGATTCTCGCATCCGCTCTTCTCCCGAATTTCCAAATCAAATTCTTGCAATAATAAGATCCACCAGATGAGTCTTGGCTTTGCATCTTTCTTTGTCATCAAGTACTTGAGATCCGCGTGATCCGAATACACTATAACGTTGGTGCCAAGTAGATGTTGCCTAAACTTCTCCAAAGCGAACACTATGGCCAACAACTCATTTTCCGTGGTAGAGTAGTTGCTTTGAGCTTTGTCTAGTGTTCTCGATGCATAGTAGATCACGTGGGAGGCTCTTCTATTCTTTTGACCCAAAACGGCTCCAATAGCATAGTTGCTTGCATCACACATGATTTCAAATGGGAGATCCCAATTTGGAGCTTGCATAATGTGAGCAGATGTAAGCAACTCTTTGAGCTTGTCGAAAGCTTCTTTGCACGCCTCATTGAACTCGAAATCAACATCCATTTGCAAGAGTTGGCACATTGGTCTTGTTATCTTTGAAAAGTACTTGATAAACCTTAGGTAGAATCGTGCATGGCCCAAAAAAGAACGAACTTCCCGAATACAAGTCGGGTAAGGTAAGCTTTGAATAACATCAATGTTTGCCTTATCTACGTCAATTCCTTTCTTTGACACAATGTGACCCAAAATAAGACCTTGAATCACCATAAAATGACATTTCTCACAATTTAGAACCAAATTCGTTTCAATGCATCTTTTCAAAATTTTGGTGAGATTGGTCAAACATTCTTGAAAAGAGTTACCATATACCGTGAAGTCATCCATAAAAACTTCAATTATGTTCTCAACATATTCCGAAAAGATACTAACCATGCAACGTTGGAAAGTGGTCGGAGCATTACACAATCCAAATGGCATTCTCCGGTATGCAAAATGTTGAATGGACATGTAAAGGTTGTCTTTTCTTGGTCTTCCGGTGCCACCGGGATTTGGTGAAAACCGGAATACACGTCTAGACAACAGTAATGTGATTTCCCGGCCAACCTTTCTAACATTTGGTCAATGAAAGGCAATGGAAAATGATCTTTTCTTGTGCTTGCATTGAGTTTGTGGTAGTCAATACATACTCTCCACACGTTTTGCACGCGGGTGGGGACCATCATACCTTTGTTGTTCTCGACCACAGTGATTCTCGTCTTCTTCAGTACAACTTGCACCGGGCTCACCCACTTGCTATCCGAGATTGGATAGATCATTCCCGCATCAAGGAGCTTCAATATCTCTTTCTTGACAACTTCCATCATTGGCGGATTTAACCTTCTTTGCACATCCCGACTTGGCTTGCATTCATCCTCCATTAAAATCTTATGCAGGAAAGTGGAGGGGCTCAATCATTTGATATCCGCAATTGTCCAACCCATAGCGTCCTTATGTTCCTTCAACACCTTTGGGAGTTTCTCTTCTTCAAATTCGGTTAGATGGGTCGAAATGATAACCAGAAGAGTCTCATTCTTGCCCAAGTAAGCATACTTCAAGTGTTGAGGTAGGGCCTTTAATTCCCATTTCGGGGGTTGAACAAGGGATGGTGGCAACTTTGTATGGGTTTGGGGCAACTCGATTTGCTTGACATCAAATCTTGTAGATTTCTTCACCTCCAATCTATTCACCAACTTCTCAACTTTCTGGTCTAAAGAATAAAGATTTAATTGTTCGGCCAGTCTCCCACAATCAAACCCCTTGCTTAGGATCATTTCCAACATATCACCGTTAGACAACTCGAACACTTCTTGGGTTAATGGATCAACAACATCGACCAAATACAATGATGAAACATCACTAGGATATCTCATAACATTATAGATATTAAAACTTATTGTTTCACCATCAAACTCCATTATCAGACTTCCCGCATACACATCGATTTTTGTCCTAGCCGTCTTCAGAAACGGTCTCCCAAGTAAAATTAGAGCTGATTTGGAGGACACTTGTTCTTCTAGATCAATCACATAGAAATCCGTCGGGAAGACCAATGTGTTCACTTGCACCAAAACATCTTCTAAAACACCCCTAGGAAAGACACTTGATTTGTCTGCAAGAGAAATTATGACATCGGTTTCACTTAGAGGACCCACATTCAATGATTCATATACCGAGTAGGGCATGACATTGATAGAAGCACCAAGATCGAGCATAGCGCTACTAAAAGTGACATCCCCAATCTTGCAAGGAACCGTAAACATTCCCGGGTCTTTGCACTTGGGTGGAAGCTTCCTTTGTAAAACCATGGATGCGTTTTCATTCATTGAAATTTTCTCATTTCCCTTCAATTTCCTCTTGTTAGTACAAAGTTCCTTCAAGAATTTCACATATCTAGGAATTTGTTTGGTAGCAACAAGTAAAGGAATGTTCACTTCCACCTTTTGGAAGGTGTCCAAAATTTCTTTCTCCTCCATATTCTTCTTGGAAGTTGCAAGTCGGGATGGGAATGGCGGTTGAGTGGCAATTGTTGTCACTAGGGGAATAGTCTTCTTTGCAACTTCGGCTTGTGCATCATTCTTGACTATAGGATCCTCAATGGGAATGACCTCTATTTCTTCCTCATCTTCCCTTGAATTCTTCTTGGAACTACTCTCTCCGGTTTGTTTACCACTCCTTAGAGTCACTACATTGACATTTGGGTTCTTTTCTGTTTGAGAAGGTAATTTGCCACGGGACTCCAACTTGCTTTTAGATGTAAGGTTGGAGATACTAGTCCTTGTCTCTTTTTGGAATTGTTGGGTACTAGTGGCTAATGATTTGACAATGTCTTCAAGAGACATTTCGGAGCTACTCGGTTGGGATTGAGGAGGTTGTTGGTGATGATGTGGAGGGTGCGGTTTGGGTTGATAGTGTGGTTGTGGATGTTGGTAGTGAGGTTGTTGTGGTGGGTAGGAAGGTCTAACCAATGCATTTTGAGGCAATGGTATTGGGTTTAGCTTATATTTGGATTTGGCTTCCAACTCAAATTATATGCATTTTGGTAACCGGATGGTTTGTTGTGGTAATTTTGGAATTCTCTTGTAGCATTCACGTGTTTCGCATCTTCTTGGAGAATGGGACACATATCCGTAGGATGTCCCATTGTTGCACATATTCCACAAACCATCACTTGTGGAGTTTGTCCCATTGCTAACTTTTGAACAACGAATGTTATCTTTGATTTGAGACTCTAGATTCGACGTCCCCACTTCATTGACTTTTTGTTGAGTTTCTCTCTTCATATCTTAATGCGGGCCAAAATGTCATGAATTTGCGGCTATGGTGTTGAAGAGTTGTCTTGTTTTTTGTGGAATTTTTCTAAAGACATCTCCACCACTTGAGGCATCAACTAGTATTCTTTCCATTGGCAATAATCCCTCATAGAAGTGTTGAATGAGGATTTGTTCCGGAATTTGATGTTGTGGACAACTATAGCACAAGTTGTTGAACTTCTCCCAATAATCATGAAAAGTGTCATTTTGACCTTGGCGGATTCCAAAAATCTCATTTCTAAGACTTGAGACTCTTGAAGAGGGATAGAACTTGTCAAGAAAAGCTCTTGCCATGTCGATCCATGAGTTGATTGACCCCGGGGGAAGATAGAATAACCAATCATTTGCTCTATCGGCCATGTCAAATCCTTCCTTTGGTATTTAAATATGTCATTTTGGTCCTTGGAGTTGGTCGGAATTAGCCCTAAGAGGGCCTAGAGGCAAATTGGTAATTCTTGGGGTGCATGAGTAGTACGTTGGGCGTACATTTGGGTACGCTAAGCGTACTAGGGTGCACCCTAGTACGCTGGTCGTACTAGTGTTCGGGTGAAACCCTAAATCTTAGGGCTTGAAGAGTATTTAAACCTCATTATGGACTATTAGCCTTTCTCATTTCAGCCTCCAAATCCCCTGATTCGTTCTTGCTAAAACCCTAGCTCCCTTGAGTGAGAGAGAGAGCCTTAAAGAGTGTTTTTGGTGATTTAGAGTCAAATGAGGTGCATCATGAAGCTTGAGAACGTGAAGCAAGGCTTGGATCTGGGAATTTGGCTTCCTTCTCCATCATCTAAAGGTATAAAGTTCATACCTTTATGATTTGTTTGATAGATCTCTTGTTGGGTCCTTTTTATACATCTTTTTGGTCCCAAATGCTCCATCTTGAGCATGGAATATTCTGGATGTTTTGAGTGATCCTTTCAGACCCTTGGAGGGGTCCTTAATCATAAAAATGAGGCCCCAATGGCTAGAAGTGTCCCATGCATTTGGTAGAAAGGTCTTAATGGATTAAGACCTTGTATTAAGAGCTTTTGGACGTCTAAAGTCATAAACTTGGAAATTTTATGACTCTAAGATGCATTTGGACCATGGATATGAAGTTTGGGCTTAAGTGCTTAAGCCATTAAGCACTTATAAGGATTTTAAGCTCTGCGAGGGTACGCCCCGTGTATGTACGCCCCACGTGCTGAGTCAACCACCTTGATGGTGGTTAATGTGAGGTGGAGTACGCCCAGCGTACCAAAGGGTTATGCCCCACATACGCCTCTTGTTTGGGCTACAGACTTTGGGCTGCGAGTTTTGGGCCACCTTTTGGGCTTGAATGCTTGGGCCCTCTTAGGACTTCTGGATATGATTGTTTTGGGGTTGATTGGAGATTTGGACCTTAGGAGTAATTTGGGATTTTTGGATCAAGGATTTGGACTTGGGCCTTGGCCCAATTGGGGAAAGGGTAAAGTGGACATTTACCCTAAGTATGGACCCTTAGTTAAGGATGGTAATCCAATTATTAATTGGAGGTTTGTTTGTTGTGATAGTTCGAGATTCTTTGTGAGCCAACAGCCGGAGGTTTCAGTGTGATTGACATTGTGAGGTGAGTTTCCTCACTATACTTAGGGGCCGATGACACTAAGGCTGGCCCAGTGGTTTGATAACCTAGTATTTATTGATATGTTGAGTATAGGTTAGATATGCATGCTAATTTGATATGCTAGTCTGGTAGATTTAAAGGACTACCTGTGATATTGCCTGTTTATTTGTACATGATATTATCTGTTATATGTCGACATATTTTGTGGATGCGTTGAGGTAGTACTGCTTTGTGTTGTAGCCAACAAACCCTGGAGTATGACAGATATGAGCTGAGGGCCAGGAAGGGCATGCCAGACTCATACTTAGGACTCATTTGCATTACATATACGAGCTGAGGGACGGGAAGGGCATGCCGGGGAGCAAGCCCGACATAAGCTATGGGCCGAGGGCAAGCCAGACTTATGTTGTGGGCTCAGGGGTAATCCAGTCTGTTAGTTGTGGACCCATTACATGATGTTATTATATTTGTGTTATTTGTTATGTATCAGTATTTTGGGGGAACTCACTAAGCTTTGGGCTTACAGTTTTGGATTATGTTTCAGGTACCTCAGAGGATTACGGGAAGGCGAAGGCGTGATCGTGTACCTTCTCTTGTTTTTGTTTTACGATTTTGATGTGAAACTTATTTTGGAAACAATTTGTAAACAATGATGGTTTTGGGTTTGTTTAAAAAGTTTAAAATTTTCAATAATTTTATGAATGTTACATCTTGATGCTTAGTTTTTCTCCATGCATGCTCTAAAAGGTCTTAAGGCATTAAGAAGTTGGGATTTTGTGAATTAAGCACTTAATGAGCATACAAAGTCATAAAGTTGGAAACTTTATGACTCTTTATGATATTTTAGACTTGGATCTGCATTTAGACGTATTAAGTCGAAATATAAGCTCTTAATAAGTTAAGAAGGAAAACTGTTGTGTATGTAGGACATACCAAATGGTATGCTGCATGTACGCAAATTTGGCCCCGATGCCTCGGACCTCTAGTACGCCCCGCGTACATCCGGAGTACGCCCATCGTATGAAGCCTGAGTTGACTCGACTGAGTCAACCCAGATGGGTTGACTCGGTTGACTTGTGGATTTTGACCAGCTTTCAGCAAGGGTGTTTTGGGAAATGTTATTAATTTAGAATGGGAAATGTTTTAACATTTAGGATTTGGGTTGAGCCAGTTGTCGGAGCTAGGAGTTTTTCTGACTGCATTCAGACCGTGAGGTGTGTTTCCTCACTGTTCTTGGGGGTCGAAGGCACTAATGTCGACCCCTTTGGTTATGTATCCTAGTATCTAAGATGTTACTATACAATAGTAATCTGTAGTTCCGCCAACTAGTCTATTAACTGGTTATCTGATTATATGTTGTTGGATATATGTTATTTTTTATGTGCATGTTGACATGGTATGGTGGGGTTAAGATTGTAATGCTTTGTGATGTAAGTCAACAGACCGGGGCATTCTAACTATAAGGTTGTGGGCCAGGGCATTCCAATTGGAAGGTTGTGGGCCAGGGGTAATCCAACCAGGAGGTTGTGGACTCGTTATCTGTTTGATTATCTGTTTATGTGTTGGTACTTTGGGGGAACTCACTAAGATTTCGGCTTACAGTTTTAGTTTATGGTTTCAGGTACTTCCGAGGATCGTGGAAAGGCAAAGACGTGATCGTACACAACTTCCTGTTTTGTCATTGGATCTTAGGGAAAACTCTGATTTGAAATAATACTTTTGAAACAATGACTATTTTGTAAACAATATTGATTCATGGTTGGTTTTAAAAAAAATAAATTTATTATGATTTTGGAGTGTTACATGGAGACAAAACAAAATGATGATTCTGTGTTCCTTCGATTGTTCAAGTTCAACTCATACACATTCAATTGTTAGACAACCTAATGATCTGATACCACTGATGGGTTTTACATGTAATAATGTGGAAAAATCCTTACACTCTTAAGGGTACATGCAACCTACTTTGATCTATGTCATAACACTGTTGAAGCAACATACTATTGAACAACAAAACTTATAAACCCTAGATGAAATCGAAATTCACATTGAATGGAGGGTTACATACCTTTTGTAGATCCCAATCCAGTTAATCAAAGTCTTATTGTCTCCTTGGAAAACCTAGCTCTAATAGTGTGTGAGCCTCTAATGGTTCACACCCAAAACACAAGAAACCCTAGGATTAAAGGAGAGAGGGAAGAGAGGAGGAGAATTTCGTTCTCACCCTTAGGGTATGAGAGAGCCATAATTTTTGGATGCCTAAGGGTTCTATTTATAGTCCAAGGTAAATTCGTGAAAATGTGTGACATCCCCATTTTCACGGCCAGAAAAGACCGATTTGTTTATGCTTTATTTTGAAAATCAGAGTATCTTTTAAAGAAATATGTTGCGGAATTTGTTCCCAGAAAAACATGATAAATACGTTATCAAAGCATTTATGAAGAAATGTATTTTATTCATTTTAAAACATTGGGATGTCGTCGTCAATACAGAAACATAAGCATAAACAGACCTTACATTCATTATCACTATTGATTTACGTCTCCTTAATCTCTCAGTGTAATGTAGCTTCATATCGACACCTGTGATACAAATAAACTGAGTGGGTCAGGTTGGGAAACCTGGTGAGTACATAGGGTTTTCAGCCCACAATAATAAAGTTATTATATTTCATTATCAAACAATAAACCCAATTACCCATCCCTATTAACTTCTTTATTACTTAAGGATCTACCCTAAGAATTATCTATCTTCCACTCATTCGTTCCTAAGGGTTGTCCTAAGGAGTAGGTACGAAGTCCATCACTGCCAGGGTTTATATAACAGACACTAAGTCCATAGCTACCGATGTTATCTATAAGGGACTAAGTCCATAGCTGGCAGGGTACTAAATCCATAACTACCAACGTACATTTATAAGGCACTATGTCCATAGTTGCTAATGTTCGTTTATGAGACACTAAGTCCATAGCTGCCATGGTTTTTAGAGTACACTGGGTGAACATATCGTTCACAACACCTATAGGTTATGAGCCTGCTAGTGTTCTACTGGACCGTCTAGAATAGTCAGTGGTTGTCATCCATACTCTGCTAGATGACGGGGCCAACGCTTGGGTCAAGGCTTCTCATCATTATTTTCACATCTCATCCTCATCTCATGATCTATATCATCTTTCACCTCTCATCTCTCATCATCCGTATCATCTTTCATCTACCCATCTTTATCCATTGTAAATTTATAGGTATAAAATCCGTATACAGTTTAAATCAACTAAAACATGTATATTTTGTTCATCCAACATAGATATCAAGAACACAGATAATATGCACACATAGCACGTAATTTATATTAAATACTTAATATCTATGTGTAAGATGAAAGTAACTATGCACTCACTTGTTAAAGTGATGACTCCAAACTCAGACAGCGCTTTGCTTCTATTAATTTACTTTCATTTGACGAAACCTAGTATCTTTACCACTATATTTTAGTCTAATATTTACTGTGACTAATTATTAGTCTTGGTGTTATTATTATTATTATATAAGCGTTAGAACAATACTTCTCAACTACTATGTACAGACAGGGGCCAGACATGAAACACCGGAGGGCAGGGCCATTTTGACATTATAACACTTCTGAAATCCAACAACCCAGACGACCCTTCAAAGCGGATTCTCCGTACCGCAAGTAGTTAAAAAGATATTATAATGACACTTATATAAGTCATAATACTAGCCCAAATGTTTATTATAAGTTCATAATAACCATACTAAATTTAAATATAAGCTATACTTAAAGTAGGGTAAGCGTATCTCACTTACAACGGGTTTTGCTAAAAACCGGATTCTGCGGGAGCAGAACTTCCCGAGCCGAAAAGCTCTTTTTCTCGGAGCCTATGGGCGCTCCGGGGTTTTTTTCTAGCACGTTGAGGTTACTAGGGCTTTGGTAGGGTTTTGGGAGGTTTAGAGAGAGAGAGTAGAGAGAGAAAGAAAGGCTTAAGGTGTGATTTTTGAGAGCTACCCTCGCACCTCCTTTTATATGGGGCTGGAGCTTCGGAGTGCATGGCGTTCCTCGGAGGAGCGCATGGCGTTCCGGCTGCGCAGCGCACTCATGCGAACACATGGCTGATCCAAGGCCGTGTATGTGAACGCGGGGCGTTCCTCCTTCCTGCGCGGGGCGTTCTTAAGCAGCCTCGCAAATGACCCTCTCGACTTATAAAATTCATAACTTTTGCATACGAGCTCCGTTTTCGACGTTCTTTATATCCACGCATAGGTGGAGACGTACTCTATAACTTTCTTTTAGACTTCATTGGCTAGTTTTGATTTTATTTTTAAAATTATATTTTTAACAGGCCGGGACATGAAAAGTCCGTAAAAAATTCATAACTTTGTTATCCGACGTCCGTTTTCGTCTGTCTTTTTACCGTTGAGCTCCTAGTATGAGATCTTCGATTCTCGTTTAGGTTGTGTTGGATAAAAATCGGTCGATCTAATATTCGAACTCCGGGCTACATACTGCTATGCCGAATCTTGGAAAAATCATAACTTCCTCATACGAAGTCAGATTTGGGCGTTCTTTTTATGCACGCTCTCAATTTAACGTATAATACAAAGTTTGTTTAGATTTCTAAGGCTGAAAAGTATTTTATCATAAACTCGCTTTTTTTTACGTCACGCAGCGTCGTGCCGGTTTTGCCGCGAAACTTCGACGGACTATAACTTCTTCGTTATAACTCGGATTTCAACGTTCCTTATATGTACGGAACCCTTGTGACATATACTATAACTTGGTTAAGATTATTTATTCTAAATAATCTTCTATCAAAAGTCATTTTTGACACTTAATGTCTCTAAATTGACTAGCCCGAATCTGCGGGCGTTACACAATGCAAGATCTAAAGGATTTAATAATAGATTTAATCTCAATGTTAATCTTTTCCTTATTTACCATTAGGAGGCTTCTGGAAACCCTAAGAAGGGCTCCCAAACCGTCCATGTCATGGACCATTGTAGAACTGCCTCTTTTGTTCAACTATTGAACAATTACAATTCACCCCTTGCACCTTTAATTAAATCGAATTAATCCCGAATTAATTCCAGATTAATTTTGATTAATAATTAATCATTTATTACCTATTTTTAATTAATTTATTATTCATATAATAAATTAACAAATCATTAATTAACAAATTCTAATTAATATATTAATCACATAATATATATTAATAAAACATTTTATCTCTCTCTCCTTTGATCAATCCAAGTCATTTTCTGGTTACGAGGGCAACCCAAAAAAGACTTTATATTTATTCATCAAAATTATACCAATTTAGTTAGTACCTTAGACACTTAATCCAACAAGGTTACCTATTTGGTTTCGTGTGTCGACCTGCCAACCCGACTATATATATTATATTTAAATAAAAAATTATTTATGAATTAATGCCTTAATGAAATATACGACGTGCCCTAACACTCCTAATCTTAAATCCAATTTTCGATCCATTCAAATGTGTTGCTTATTAAGTTATCATGCTAAGTACTTAGATTGATATTTGATTGTTCGTTTCATTCTAGTCAATGTAAAATGCTAGTTGTTAATTAATTTAGAGACATCTATAATTCGTATAAATTTCACATTTGAACACTTACCTGAAAATGACCCGTCTACACTTTGACCCGCAAACTCATATACTTAAATGAGTTATGTGGGTTGGATTGGGTTGATGTTTCCAACCCGTCAACCCGTGACCCACCAACCCACCAACCCATATATCTTTTAGGTTGGATTAGGTCAATGTATTCTGACTCGCCAACCTAATTAACAGGCCTAAAATACAGCTTGTTTGACAACGATACTATATGGACTAAATTTGCAGTTTTCTCTAAAATGAAAAGGTAGGTATGAAATTCGCTAATATACAAACAATTAAGGGACGAAAATGGAAAGTTGCTTCCAACGAATAGGATAAGAGAACATTTGGGTAAGCCTTTCCCGTTCACCACACCATAGACAGTCCTCGACGTACATCAGCAATGGCTCAAGCGCTAGCAACACCCGTCGCACCTTCACTCTCTCTTATCTGCACAACCTCATCTTCCTTCAAATCCAAATCCGCTTCAAACTCTCTATCATTCTCGACTTTCAATCCTCCAAAGGTAACAACGAATGTCGATAAAACTGGGTTTTCTTTCGATTTGTTAACGAATGAATCGTAAACTTGCAGGTTGGTGGATTGAGCATAAGATGCGCTCGTGTTGGAGGAGTTGAGATACCGAACAACAAAAGAGTTCAGTATTCGCTACAGTACATTCATGGAATTGGGCGTACCAGAGCTCTTGAGATCCTGAATGATCTCAAAATGGAGAACAAAATCACCAAAGATTTATCGGAAGAAGAGCTGATTATACTTCGTGATGAAGTTTCTAAGTACATGATTGAAGGAGACCTGGTATGCTCGAATTCCTTTCTCATTTAATTTCATTCATGATTTCTCTTACCCATTCCATCCGATTTTAGGGTTTCAAACCAAATCCTTCTAAAATTCAACTTCTTAATCCCCAATTTGTATGATTGAATGTGGTTTTCGTCTGATTTTGATTTCACAGAGGCGATTCAATGCCCTTGCAATTAGGAGATTGAAAGAAATTCAGTGCTACAGAGGTGTACGCCACATTCAGGGACTCCCTTGTAGAGGACAGCGAACGAAGAACAATTGCAGGACTTTGAAGGGCAAAAAGATTGCAATTGCTGGCAAAAAGAAGGCCCCTCGTTAGACTCAAATCTCTGGTTTGTGACTTTGTTCATTGTTCATGTTACATCGAGATTATTGTTTAATGTTAGATTAAGTAACCTTGTTTTTTGTACTACATTTTGGGTTCGATGATTAAATTCAGAATTGCAATGAAACAAAATTACAACTTTAATGCTTAATATCTTAAATGTTTAAATTAGTTCAATCGTTCGTAGTGTGAGCTTATGATCTTCATTGTGAATTTTGATTGAGAATTATTGATTGTGAAGTGTGAATGTTAATATGTGAAGCTGTGAATTGTTTCCATGTGGCAATCATGCCAATTAATTCTATATGGTATTGATACTCGAATATATAGATACTATTAAAATAGTATTGATACTCTAATATATGTTTTTATATGACTTATGATATTAATTATATATAATATTAATACTTTGATATATAAATTTCTATATAATATAAAAAAATCGCTATACCATCGCAATCGCTATTTGATTTTTGACCGATATAAATGGGTTAGTGTTTAGTGATGTTATGATTTTTAACCCGCAATTAAAAATGCGACTACAATGAAACAAAATTGAAAATCGATTGTTTAAACGTCTAGAGAAAAGTGAATGAACTCGGTAGAACAATTGTGAAATTTAGCTATTATCAATATTGTTCTTATATTTTACACTATGTTTGTCGAAATAGTTGTAAATCTAATTGATAACTGAAAAACTAACTGCTTAGTAGCTAGCTTGAAAACTAGATACTAGTTGAAAAACTAGTTACTAGTTGAAAAAATTAGATAATAGCTTAAAAGACGATCAACTAATAAAAAAATGATGTTTGCCATAAAGTAGCTGATAATCTGGTTAAAACATGTAAAAGTTATAAAATGATCGTATAAAATATTGAATCTTTTATTATAATTAATAAAATATATATTTGAAATTTTTTAAAATAAGCTCAATAAGCTGGTTGCAGCTTCAATTTTATTTTTTCCTTGTAAAATATTGTGGATCAAACGACCGAGTAAGTTTTACGTTTAATACTTTTACGTCACAAAATATATGAGAACAAAATATCTACTAACATTTTTTATAAGCATTTTGTAGTATCAAACACATTATTTTTTAAATTTATAATGAATATATTGGAGATAATTTGTTGGTTAAATTGTTGATATTTATTAAAAAAATAAATAAAAAGGATACGCTACGGCTCGTAGTTCTTTGGTTGGACATACGTAAACAACTTGCGTTTTGCTTTATTAATGATGTATGATTAAATATCATTATGTTGTTGAAAATATATTATATGGGTAATTACTAATCTAGCCAAATTAAGGGGGTATTTAATAATTTTTAGCCAAAAATTAGCAAATGGCCAAAAATAGCCCACGAAACCGTAGGTTTCGAGTTTCGTCTACTGTTTCGACATTTCGTCTACTGTTTCGCGTTTTGTATAAATTTTTTTTTCCCATTTTTGACATTCAAAACCGTAGGTTTTTTAAAACCTACGGTTTCCTTTCGAAACCTACGGTTTTCGCAAAAAAATCTATGTTTTTTTCTTTTTTTTTTGGAGGGGTTTTATCTACTATTTTGGCCAAAAAAAACTACGGTTTTAATTTTTAATTTATTATTTATTATTTTTAAATTTTTTATTATTATTATTTTTTTGTAATATAGAGTATAAAAAAGAGTGTTTATAATATGTACAATAATTTTAACAATTCTTTTGTTTAAATTTTAACAATTATTTGGTTTGAATTATTTTGTTTTAATTTTAACAGTAGTCAACTCTGACGAAAAGAGTAGACTACTTTTTGGGTAAAGTTGACTACTTTGTTGCTAAATTTGACTACTTTTTCGTCAGAGTTGACTACTGTTTTCAACCTATCTTATATATATTAAGTATTTTATATTTTTGGAAAGTTTATTCTCTCTAGCTTCTTTATCCTCAAAATTAAGATAATGAGTTGTAACGAGTATTTTGTATTGCTCATTACGGATGGAAGATGGGAGTTTGTTAATTCCCAATTATCATATGTTTGGCCACTGGGATACAATCCGAGAATGTTTTATTTAGGTGTTGAATTTTACGAAAACACAACGTTCACCGAATTTGTTCAGTTGGTCAAGTGCAAGATGGGTCTTCCCGAAGAATCAAAAGTTAGTTTGGCCTATCAACATCCAGAACAACTCTATTGTTGTGGTATTGTTGATGATCGTGATATTAGAAAGCTGATGAAGGTAATAAATGGCGTTGGAGATAAATATGTGTCTGTGTATGTGGTGGTTGAAGAAGGCGTTTGGCCGAACGAAATAGATGATAGAGGAAAGGCATCTGCAGCAAATTTATCAAGTGGAAAAGGGAGCAACAACCCAATAGGTAATTTTAAAAGTCCAAGTAAAAGTCAATATCATAGTGTTGCTGAAAATGTAAATGTAGTGCCAGAACCGATTATGTATGTTACACCGGAGAATTATAAGTATATCGGTGATAATGATGTTGGTGTATATGTTAATGATGTTGGTGTAAATGATTCATTTGACAAAAAAAAAGCAGTAGCCGTGGTGAATAAGGTTGGTAATGAATCTAGAAAACAGGAAGTTCCGTTTTTGCATGATGGTGAACTAAAAGGATATGGCGAGTTTGCGGATTGTGACAAGTTGGATATATCCGGCCTAGATAGTGATTCTAACGGAGAAGAATTAGATGACGAATCTAAGCTTATTTATTCAGATACCATGTTTCATGGTATGTCCCCTTTGCCTTCGTGTCCTGTAAATGCTGATGTGAACATTCCATGTCAGAGGGTGTATATAAGTGAAGAGATTAAGGTTTTAGACATTTTTGATGACAAAGAGTTGCTCAAGCTTGCAATTGGAAGACAATGCATGGAACAAGGTAAGCAGTATAAGACTACCAGATCGAGCAAAGGAAGGTTCGAGGTTGTTTGTTTGGCTAAAAATTGTTCATGGATGGTTAGGGCAAGGGGAATCCAATCAACTACTGCTTTCCAAGTCACAAAAGTTGTTGACCAACACACATGTTGTGCGACAAATTTGGAGTCTAATAATCGACAATCAAAGAAAAAGGTACTTGGCCACTTTATCGCTGAAGTATTGGCCGGAGACTATAATAGAGTTTATCGGGGCAATGAAATTGTTAGGGACATCAATTCTAAATTTCCAATCAATATCTCATACCAACAGGCATGGCGTGCAAAACAGTATGCGTTGTTGATGTTAAGAGGTACCAAAGAGGATTCATTCACCAAACTACCAGTGTATCTGCACAACTTGGTCAAGCACAATCCAGGAACTGTTACTCAGATAAGAGTAGACGATGATGATCGGTTTGAGTTCGTGTTTATCGCGTTGGGTTGCTCGGTAAGCAGTGTTAGTTTTTATAACAAATATAACATATGAATCCTAATTGGTATTTGTTAATGCAATGAAAAATAATTGTAGGTACGAGCGTTCATCAAATATTGTAGGCCGACCCTAATAATTGATGGTGGTCACCTAAAGGGTGAATTCAAAGGCACAATGTTGCTCGCAGTGACAATGGACGGTCAAAACCAAATCATGCATGTTGCTTATGCCATTTGCAAAAGTGAATGTACTGAGACGTGGTCCTGGTTCCTTCGAAAGCTACGTGAATGTATAGGCAAGTTGGAAGACCTTACAATCATATCTGATAGGGCTCCATCCATAGCGACGTCAATTGCAAATATATTTCCTCACGCCTATCATGGAATATGTGGTATCCATTTGTATTTCAACATTTCAGCAAAATTTGGAAGTAGCGATACAATGCACGCATTATTTTGGGAGACATGCAAAGCCTATACCATTAAAAAATTCGATAATGGGATGAAAAAAATAAAAAATGTAAATATTCGTGTATGGGAATACTTACAAAACATCAATCCAGAAAGATGGGCCAGGGCACATTTTCCTGGGAATCAGTATTTTCTTATGACATCAAATAGTGCGGGGTCGATAAATTCAATGTCACGATTTGCAAGAAAGATGCCAATATTGATGTTGATTGAGTATTTTCGTGCAACAATGCAACAATGCAGTTTTTAGAAACGTAATGTTGCAGGTACTAATATTTTATATACATTGTTGATTGAGTATTTTCTTAACTCGTGTAGTAATACTTTTATGAAAAAATATGTCTATTTTTTTAGCTAAAACTAAAACAACACTCACCCAATGGGCTGAAACGATTATACAAGCAAATAAGAATGCTTGTAATAATTGGATGGTGTACCCTATCTCAAATAGCAGATTTGAAGTGAAAAGCTCTAACCACAAAAGTGTCATTGTTGATTTCCAACAAAGAACCTATACATGTAGGCGGTGGCAAATAGATGGCTTACCTTGTGGCCATGTTATAAAAGTGCTGACAATGAACCGTTACGAAGATTGTTCGGAATTCGCTTTAAAAGCTTACTTTACAGAAACATTAAGGAAAACTTACGAGGAGTCTGTGAACCCCTTACCAAGTCCATCTGAGTGGGAGATCCCCGATGATGTGATGACCGTGAAGCCACCCATAATGGAGAGACGTCAGCCGGGTAGGCCAAGAAACACTGGACGTATTCCGTCGCAAGGTGAGCGTCCCATACGACAAGAATGTTCTACATGCGGTCAATTTGGACACACTAGGAACGATTGTACGGGTAGGGGATCAGGGAGCGGATCTGGGGGGAGGAAAAAATCTACACAAAAGGGCATAATGACTGATGAGTTTGCATCCGGGAGCAGGTCACAGAACGAAAGCGTGTATCCTACTTTTGATTTCAATAGTACATTTGATTTGAATTGTCCTTAGATTAATGTAGGAAAGCAATGAATTCCCGTATTTGTAATTTGTATTGCTTGTATTAAAAAGCACTTCTGAGATTATTAATTAAATCTAGTACTCCACTTATTAACTCCTTTATTCCATGAAAAATAAAACACAAACATAAAACATTATAGAAATCGAGATACACCCTTACGAAACATTACACAAGACATTTCACATAAAAGAGCCTTCTACATGAAACATTTGTTATTTTTAAGTAGGATCCATGCATCCTCATACTCGAAGTCACTTCCCTCGTGCTCCAAAATGTAATGATCTTTAACCATTTCTAAAAGATCTTCGTCGTTGTTTGGATAACGATACCTGTTTTTAAGATGATGATACCATCGATTAAACCATGTGATTTTTTCTTTTAAATCCATCCACTTACCAAAAATATCTTCTTGTATTCAGTGTTTTCCTTCTCCCAACGAGAGGTTAAACATGGCTGTTATGCGGGTCCATTCATCACCTTCTAAGCAATCAGGGTTAACCATGGTTACATCATCATAAATGTTCATCCAACAACGTGTTACCACCATTACTTCTCTTATTGTCCATGGATGTGGAGTATTGGACGGAGCAATTGCGTTGGAAGAAGTTGGTTGATTGGAGGCCATTTTTTTAAGTTTTTTGTTAGTTTGTTATAATTTTATAGGAGTACTTAAATAAGAAAAAAGAATAACATACAATTAGGTGGATTCCCATAAGTACTGTTTGAAACTACATTATGAAACCGTAGTCAAATAATGTCAAAGAGTAGTCCGATTGTCAGATACCTTACACGGAGATACTGTTTGAAACGACAAATATACTGTTCGAAAAGACAATACATTATACAGGCTACAAAGTAGTAGTCAAACTCTATGAAACCGTAGTCATAGAATGTCAAAGAGTAGTCCGATTGTCAGATACCTTACACGTAGATACTGTTTGAAACGACAAATATACTGTTCGAAAAGACAATACATTATGCAGACTAGAAAGTAGTAGTCAAAGTCTATGAAACCGTAATCATATAATGTCAAAGAGTAGTCCGATTGTCAGATTCCTTACATGGAGATACTGTTTGAAACGACAAATATACTGTTCGAAAAGACAATACATTATGTAGGCTACAAAGTAGTAGTCAAAGTCTATGAAACCGTAGTCATATAATGTCAAAGAGTAGTCCGATTGTCAGATACCTTACATGGAGATACTGTTTGAAACGACAAATATACTGTTCGAAAAGACAATACATTATTGACCTTGCCTTTGCAGCTCCTACTTATTTATGTGTCCGCATGTGCAAAGCCCCTAACCCACACAACCTTACGCATACTAAGTAATTGCTAATTGTCTCTTACTATTGTTTCGAAATGAGTTTCTCCGACACTGACCATGAAGAAAGCTTCAACAACTTGCCTGTTTACCTTCATAACCTAAGGCGAACCAACCCGCATACTCACACTCACATCAAAACGGATTTGATGGATCGTTTCCAATCTTGTTTTGTGGCTATTGGATGAGTGGTATAATTCTTTTCCAAATCCGTTTTGTGTCTTTACATTTGATAATGTTTGTACATTAAAGTAATTGGTTTGCACTATTAAAAATTACAGGTCCATGCATTCGTGCATTGTTTCTTGCCTGTCCTCTACATAGGTACCGTCCCTCTTAGAGGGGACTACCTAAAAACAATGTTTGTAGCTGTTGCTAAAGATGGGAACAATCTGACTTTCCCTATAGCGTTTGGTATGGCGGTTGAAAATAATGTGGTAAATTCTACCTGGTTCCTGATGACTTTAAAAGAATGTCTCGGAGAGGGTAGGGAAATAGCGTTCATATCCAATATGTACGATGGCGTTAGCTCTTGCGTAGATAATGTTTTTAGTGATTCTTATCGTGGTTACACTTGTAACAGCGTGCAAAACTATTTACGCACAAGAGTAGGCTCTGGGAGATCATTGGAAACTTTGTTCTGGATAACATTAAAATCCTACACGTTGTCAACTTTTGCACAAAATTTTTCTAGATTAAGCATTGATGCTCGTGAAGTGCTTACGAATATCGGTCATCCGAAATGGGCAAGAGCCTATTTCCCTAACATCTGTTCGAATGTACTCAACATGGAAGTTCCTCAATACTTTTCAGTAGTATCGTGCAATCATTGTAATGTACCGATAATAGCGCTTATCGAGGGAATTCGTGAGTACATGCAAAATACTTTTGTTGAACGAAGTATAATTGCAGGTATATTTTTGGATGAAATATAAAAGAATTAAATAGGTTGTACAACAACCTTTTGTAACCGTATTTAATTTTCAGGGAGTTTGACTGGTGTATTAACACCGTATGTTGAAATGCTGGTTCAAAGAAGGATGCAAAAGTTTGTTCGTTGGCAAGCAACACATATCCCCCAACAGATATCCTCTCCCATGTCAACATATGTGTATGAAGTGTTTGATTTTAAAACAACTTGTGTTGTTGACCTTAAAGCTTATACTTGTTCATGTGGAAAATGGAGCAGTCTCGGTATATCATGTGGTCATGCCATCATAGCAGCACGTGATTCAGACATGCATGACATTGTTAATTTGGTTCAAGTATATTACCATGCCGATGTATATCAGCTCATCTACCAGACACAAACCGTTCACGCAGTTCCCCTACCAGCTGAATGGGAAATCCCAGACCCTTTGATGGTTGTTTTATTGCCGATGTAATTTTTATTCCCTTTAAATAATGATGCTTGCAAAATATTTGTCCTTGTCTATGTAATATATTTGCTGTTGAGTTTGTAATATATTTGTCTTTGTCTATGTAATATATTTGCTGTTGAGTTTGTAATATATATTTCAATATATTATGTTTGTAATATAGTTGACAATGTGTTTGTAATAAGTTTGAAATACATTATGTTTGTAATCAACAAAATTGAACATAACATAAAAGTAAAGGAAATTACAATTAGAATTAAACATAACATTGTTAAAGGAACGTCTCACCACCTATTACATAGTTAAATTGGTTTCCACAGATTAGGAAACTGTTTGGGATACAAGTTTTGTTCACGGTCGATAAAATCCCCTCTAATTCTAACAACATCTAATAGACAATCCCGTTTTGCTTGAAGCTTTTGAAACTCTGTATTTGCATTTCGAATCCACTTCTCAGCTTCCTTGATATTTTTTGTAGTTTCAGCAATCCATTTTTCTTTTTCAATTACTTGATCTGCTATGTCGTTTGTACGTTGGTTGAGTTTGCGACTAATTTCAGAGTCCTTTTCGTTGGCTTCTTCAGCAGCCTTCATGGCATGGAAAATGTCGTCAGGCATGTAATCTGGGAGTGGGAAATATGGGCCTTCAGGAATTGGGTTTGTATCGGAACAAACATAGCAGTCTTCGTCTTCGCAATGCCAAACACCGAAGTCAGATGAATTCATTTTCAATTTTAGAATGTTGTAGTGTATCACGTATAAGTTCTATGTTAGTTGCATATTAATAGTTTGAGAGCAAAAATCACTATTGGATAAGACAACAGGTAAAGTATTAGTCAAATGCGACTAGACAGTAGTCAAAAGCTATAACACAGTAGTCAAACTACAATCGTGTGTCAGAAAAAAACATAACATTACTGATAAAAACGTAAAGTAGTAGTCAAATACACTTAACATAAAAATCATTTGAACTTAGAATTACTAATAAACATAACATAATTCTGAAAGGAAATTAGAATTACAAATAAACATAATATTACTGGTAAACATAACTACTAATAAAATTAGTCTAAGTAATTAGTAACGTGCAAATGGTGGTACGACGACCATCTTCTCAGTTGGTATTTCCCAATGCAGAAGAATGGGAATAGGATTAATCGTCTCCACTTGGAATGCATGTCGATACACTGCAGAAGTCAACCTATAATTAACCAATTGCTGTTTCTCTTCAACTGTAAGCCTGCTTAATGATGCTATACCATGTTCACAGGGTATGCCGCATTTTTGCCATTTGCCACAAGTACAAATACCACGTTCAACTTGTACCGTTTGTATGGTTAAATTACAACGCACTTCAAATTTGTCACTACCAATATGTGTAACCTCATAACCATTAGATTGGTTCATTCTCCATTCAAACACGTGTTGTGCATAAGGGGTAAGTTGACCATGCATTCCACCTGTGTAATTAATTTACTTAAAATTAAAAAGAGGATAGAGTAACGGAAAAGAAAGAAAACAATTCTTTATTACCTCCAAATTCAGCTAGTTGTGCGTACACCATTTGTATTGACTGATGGACCAGCTCAATGATTGTCGTTATTGGTAACTCGTACGTGTTTGATCTAAGCCAACTCAATCCAATCGGAATGCTAATGTATTTAACATTGAAACAGACTTTAGGAAAAAAGGCTCGAGCCCATTTTGCCATTGGGATATTGTCAAGCCAGTCAAGATCATACCTATTAACCTCATTTTTTAAATTGTTTAAACAAACGTAAAATTCAGACAAGCTATAAGTTTTGCATGTCTTCCAGAACAACTGTTCGACAACGATACTTCCTGTGGAAGCCCGAACTTTATCGGCTATATTTTTACAACAATACCCATGATAGGAATCTGGGTATACTTGCATAATGGCGTAGTCTATCGAGTCAGACATATGGCTTATGAAACCAACTTCAGTAGTGTCACCTAAGCATTCTTTCAACCTTCTCATGAACCAAGTCCAAGCCTCTTCACAGTCATCACTTCCCAAAGCGAATGCTATGATCAGGGGTTCATGATTACCGTCCAAAGCATGAGCAAGATACATTGTTGTTATGTTGGTCCCAATAAGGGGTACATGAGCAACAAATAGTGTTGGTATCATGGATGTGAGAAAGGTAGTAATTTGTAAGAAACGATGGCAACATTACACAAATGTGAACTTGAAATAAATAATAACATAATATAGAGGAGGAGTTACCACGCATCCTAATGCGACAAAACAAAATTGAAACCTGTCTCTCATGTATTTCTTAATGATTGTGAAAGAGTTACGATTTGTTCTTTGAAGATTATGAAAGAGTATCGGTAGGTTGGAAAAGCTTTGTTTGTATATCTCATTAAATCCACTCATTATGAGAATTGGTATGTTTCAATGAATTTGGTCGAGGCTATATAAAGGGATTTCATTTCAAATAGAATTCGGTCAGAAACGTTGCACGGAAATAATGTTTGAAGCGAAAAATCTACTGTTGGAAAAGACTATACATTATGCAGTGTGCCAAACAGTAGTCAAAGACTATGAAACCGTAGTCTAATAATGTGAAGGAGTTGATTTTATATAGGGATTAAAGCGACCATCAATGCCTCTGATATTACATACGGATTAGAAGGTAGCGTTATCTACAATGGAAATTATATTTATTAAACGAACATATGACAACCTATTACATAGGGATTAAAACGACCAGCAATGGCTCTGGTATTTCCCATTCAGATGGAGGGGGAACAACATTCACATTCCTAGTCTGGTATGTAGTTCGAAATACATCACCCCGATAATATATTTGAACCATATCGGCTAATTCCGTGTTGTTTGTATAACGTGCTGCAGCAAGAGCATGACCACATGCTATACCAAGACTGCGCCATTTCCCACAAGAACATGTGTGTCGATTCAGATCCACAACACATGTACGTTTGAAATCAAAAACTTGGAAAATATCCGAAGGTAGCATAGACAGGATCTCAGGTGGGATTTTCGTTGCTTTCCATTGCCGAGACTTTTGCATCCTCCTTTGAAGGACCATCTCTGCGTAAGGTGTGAATACGGTGCTCAACATTCCTGAAAAATCAAAGGATAATAAATTACCGGCATTTAACTGATTTATAAAAAGTTCCTATATTACCTCCCATGACACAACGTTCTGCAAATGTTTGTTGGATGTACTGCACAATCGCATCAATTAGCGTTATTATCGGTACATTGCGTTGACTAACCGATAACACCATTAGGAATTCTGGAATATTAATGTTTAGTACATTCCAACGTATATTAGGGAAATAGGCCCGTGCCCATTTCATATGTCCGATGTTGTGAAGAACTTCCTGTGCACCATGACTTAACTTAGAAAATGTTTGTTTAAAGTCTTGCGTGGTATATGCTTTGCATACACGGAAGAACAAGTAGTCTAAATTTTTTGCTTTGACCAATTCTTAATCAACAATAATTCAAAACAATGTTAGACGAATAACCATGGTAAGCATCAGGGAATACTTGACCAATGCAAGAAGCAATGGTATCGCCCATGTTGGTTATGAGCACAACTTCCGTACCCGCTCCGATAGCATCCTTCAACCTCATAAGGAACCAAGTGCAGGAGTTAACACTATATGCCACCCCGACACCAAATGCTATTGGCGTAGTATTGTTGTTTCCATCAATAGCAATTGCTACGAACATTGTATTAAGATACTCTCCTCTGATACGGACACTGCTTATGAAGATGACCGGAAGCATGCATCCTATAAATGCGTTGATCTATTTCAAATTTTATATAACATAATTATTAGTTTTTAGACTAATCTAAAATGGTTTAGCAAAATAATAAACAAATCGATACTACATTACCACACATCGAATAGCAACAAAACATAGTTCGAACCGATCCATAACATCGATTTTGATGTATGTGTAACTGTGGGGATTTGCACGCTGAATGTTGTGGAGGTAAACAGGCAAGTTGGTAAAGCTGTCTTCATAGTCATTGTATGAGAGACTCATGTTTAACGTTAGGGCGGTGAACAGGAACCTTTGTAAAATATATCAATAACGATGATTTAAATTATTTCAAAACCTTTTTATAGAATCGAAGCAGTATTCGAAAACTAAAGTAGTAGTCAAATGGTGGTAGACAATAGTCAATACCTATAACACAGTAGTCAAGCTACAATCCTGTGTCAGAAATTAACAGTTAGATTAGACAACACATAAACCAGTAGTCAACTGCAAGTGGATAGTAGTCAATACGTACAACACAGTAGTCAACCTACAATCCTGTGTCCGAAATTCACTGTTCGATAAGACAACATGTAAAATAGTAGTCAAATGCTAAAAGGTAATAGTCCAAACCTATAAGACAGTAGTCAAGCTACAATCATGTGTCCGAATATGTAGGTTAATGGCACTATATAAATGAAGATATTTACCTGGCCACACTAATAAAAATTCCATCTCAGTAACCAATCAAAATGGCAAATTGCACTTGTGGGGCTCAAGGTATTATAAGGACATCAAGGACTTCAAACAACCCTGGACGGCTATTTTACGCTTGTCCTAAAGAGGTATTTGCGTTATCACTTAATTATATATATATATATATATATATATATATATATATATATTGTTATTTATGATTGAATATTTAGAGAATACACATAATGTTTTTGATATTTATTTATCAGCCACCACAGTCTGGGTTTATTTGTTGGCTGGATGAAGCGAAAGACAATAATTCGTTGATAGTCGCTAACTTAGCTCGATCAAAGAAGAAGCTTCAAAGCAAAGTACTACACTTGAAGATAGCGTTACTTTGTAGTTGGATTTTCTTTTTTGGTGTTGTTGTGTATAAGTTGTAGTCTAAATCTCGATTATGCAGGCTGTATGTACCACTAAGTAGTAGAAGTACGTAAGATGTAGTAATGTATGTTTTTAATTGTAATGGTTTGTGTTTCCATGTATGAGAATTTCTTGTCTTAATTTTCTATATTGCTTGTGTACTATACATGTTGTAATATATATTTATTCTTAATTCATTCGACTATACAACACATGTTGTTTACAAATAAAAAAGTCAAAAATAGCAGAGATAACCATTTCGTTGAGTAATTAATAAAACAAAGTTGACATTAACATAATTAGATTACTAAACATAAGTAAACTAATGTATGTTTTTAATTGTAATGGTTTGTGTTTCCATGTATGAGAATTTGTTGTCTTAACTTTCTATATTGCTTGTGTACTATACATGTTGTAATATATATTTATTCTTAATTCATTCGACTATACAACACATGTTGTTTACAAATAAAAAAGTCAAAAATAGAAGACATAATCATTTCGTTGAGTATTTGATAAAACAAAGTTGACATTAACATTATTAGATTACTAAACATAAGTAAACCAGGAACTATTACATATTTTGCAGCTCCTAACCAACCACTAATAAAAAAACATAGTTGCAGATATACTACCTTAAATTTAAAAATGAAAGACATACTTGGACATATACTACCTTTATATTACTACAACAAGCAAGAACATTATTAAAATACTACTCATCTTCTTCCCACATCGGAAACTCATACGGATACTCTTTTTTCATAGCAATGACTTCCTTTTTTTTTCTCCAAATAGTACTCACGAAGTGCTAATTCACTCTTAAGCTTTCGCAAATTTTCTTCACTGGAACGGATCGAACTCTCGGTAGATTGGATTTCTTGCCTGGTACTTATAATCCAATTCTTTTTACGATCAATGTCATCACAATAGATGTCTAGAAGGTCTCTTTGGAGACGATAATCTTTAAAAGCCTTATCCACTTCAGCTTCTCTTTGTAACAACAATTTTTTCACTTCCTCATCCATCTTCTCTCCTACTATAGGAGGATCAACGTTGGGAGGGGGATTGGTTGACACGTTATGGGAACTTGTCCCCAAAGGAGGCTTATTGTTGGACGTTGATGGCCAATTAAATTTTGCCAAGATCCTTTTCATCTCCTCTAATCTTTCTGTCATTTTCACACTTCAATTTTTTTTGTTATTGTTTCTTTCATTTCTGAATTGATAACAAATCCACATTAAATATAACACAAGATAACAGTCAACGGCTAGAAGATAGTAGTCATAACCTATAAAAAAGTAGTCAATCAAATCAACTAATAATCAAATGCTATTAGACAGTAGTCAAAACCTATAAAAAAGTAGTCAAATAACAATCATGTGTCGAATATTCACTGTTCGATAAGACTAAACATAACATAGTAGTCAATGGCTAGTAGACAGTAGTCAAATCCTATAAGACAGTAGTCAAAGTACAATAATGTTTTGGTAGGATGTGACAACACATAATATAGTAGTCATAAGCTATTTTACAGTAGTCAACACCTATAAAAAAGTGGTTAAATTGTCAATTATATATAGAGACTTATATGTATTCTATAAACCTCAATCACATAAACTGATGTCCACCTCTCAAGAAAAATGGTGGTTGATGCCACAAGAGAAGCGATCACAACTATTAATAAAAGAAGAAGAGATCAAGAACGAGATTAAAGGCATTGAAGAAGATAGGAAACGATTGGATAAGTTACAAGCCGATATCTGGTCTAAAATGAGGTCGATCCAAGACAAAGACGCGACATTAAAACTGCACGGGTTTGGGTACAAGATGCAACAGACTACGCCAACAAAGAAGAGGTTAAGATGGAAAAGATTCTCATAAACATACAAAAAAAAATACGACTGGGTGATTCAAGAAAAAGAAAAATTTCCAAATGATTTTCAAAATGTTTGAATTTGATAATTCTTGATTAATCAACTAGTAAGTTTATGCATTATTTATGAGTTTATGTATGTAATATGTATTGTATTATATTTGCTTGTTTATTATGATTAATCTATATAATATGTAATTTTCTCTCGATATGATACTTTCTTTATGTTTCATAATAACGGGACATTTTGATAACATAAACCAAAATACAACTTTATCTTTCGACATGAAACATTAAACAAAATTTGTTACTAAAAAATTACTAATCAAACTAACTACAAAATCGCCTTTGCAACTGATCCATAGTATACCATGTCCATCCTATTGCGAAAGTTAGTAGCCGCAAAAACAGGTGCCGTCGATATACCAATCGCCCGTCCAGAAACAAGCTGCTCCATGAACATCAGCATAAAGACACCGCACTCTCCAAACATCCCTTCCTGTTGGGGCACGTCCGTAACATCCGTAACAGTAATGGATGCTTTCTGAAAAGGCAAACCCATGTGATTCCAATAATCAATGTCAACAAGAATGCGGTCTACAAGATCTTCAAACCGCACAAAATTAATCATGGTGACAGCGCGAAAAGAGCGCAAGCTGTCGTACAAATTCAACGACAGCATGTCCATCCATAACTCCCCAAGTACCCAATGATGTGGGTTTATACAAATTGGAAAATAAACCTGTTTTACCACACAACCGTTGGAATTAGTTACAACGTTTCATTAGTGTAATATCAAAATTTAAGTGATTAATCAATAATATTTGTTTACTTACACGGTCAACTTCTAACCAAGATTTACATCCATCTAATGGGTCAAACGAATGTCCCAATGCACTTCCTAGCTACTCGAACGTCTCAAATGCAGCAAAAAATGAAGATGACATGATTGTCCATCGAGCATCGTTCGGTCTCCGCTCATTCGAAAGCTTTCCCCATAAGTCAACATGTTGTATTTAAATCTAATTTAAACATACGGACCTTATCAATTATTTAAATTTTAAATATAAACAAATGTCTTCATACCGCTTCATCTAAATATCCCAAGTCAATTGAATAAAAAAGGAGATCCCAAAACCTTGCTTCGATTCTTTCATTGTACAACCGATGTTTCAAATAAACATCCGGTTTGTTTCCCATGTATAATGAAGGGGCGGCACATCCAGGAATGACATACGACTCCAATAAAAGTGTCGGGGGATCGCTAAAAGAAACGGGGGGTGGTGGTTCATTGCGTATTACCCCACCCGGACGATATCGGGGAGCATTTTGAACCTACAGTATACACGTAGTCAATAAGTATCCATATAGTTAAAATTTTTTTATAGTAAATATAATTTTAAAGAAACTTACAGAAACATATGGAGAGCTAAGATATTGAGAAGGTTTCAATACCCTAACCGGACGACCTGGTTTTGCAACAGGAGGCACGTGTATATGATTTTCCGCATCCACGATGTTGCTGGCAACAATCTTCTTTTTCTTCTTCTACAAAATACATATTAATTTATTTAATATACTCTGAAAAAATATAAAAATTAATATACAAAAAAATAAAATTATAACCTCCTTCACGGGTTTTTTTTGTTTTCTACGACCAACATCATCATCCTCGTTTACTCGATTTGAATTCGGTGGACTACCGAATTGTTCGTTCACCGGGCTTGTCATCCGATGACTACCTCCCACATCTTCATTCCCCTACAGTTAAACAAAAAATAATTTAATAAATAATTATTTTACCTCGAAACCTTCGTTAAGAATTAATAGTAAATTTATAAAATGAAATATTTTACCCCAAACGCTGCGTCAAAAAATTCATTATTGTCATCCCGTTTTTCAAATCCCTCTTTACATTTTATTCCTCGGATTTCTTCCTCCAAGCTTTGAAGTCTTGCCATTATTTCTCGGGCTGTTCTCCTATTAATTCCCACCGTATGAGTTTCTCCGGTGGACTGGGTAGATCGGCTGTTTCTACAGGATGAATCAGATGAAGATGCTCCCTACATAAATTTTTTATATATCAATAATAGTTGAAAAATTTTAATATACTAGATACTACTTTTAGTATTTTACTTACATCTTTTCTAAAGTTGTAGCGTACAGAAGAAGGGACTTCTGGCGATTCAGGATTCAGACTAGAAATATATGTCAAGTAATGTGGAGTAGATGACTCGACATCTGAGGCAATCATCTTTCTTTTCGGTTGATGTGCCTCGTCCTGGTCAACATCGAAAAGATCGCAAACTTTCTCCCATGTTAACCTCCTAAGGTGAAACCACCGCAACATACGAGGATATAAATTGTTTCGTCGTAACGCAGCATTCCCCCGAGCTAGTGGGAACATCTCCCATATCCATATCTTGTAATAAATATACATTAATATATAAGAGTTAGCAATAACTAACAGGGATTATGAAAAAATAAAAACCAAAAAATTTAAAATTATATTTTTACCTTCAACGGAATAACAAAACTGGATAGTGTATACATACAAGGTTTTTGTGGGATGTTTGGACATATGATCCTCAAATTTCTTAAACATACCCGACAATCTAGGGTATGTTTTACTCCATAGGTAACTCCCCCACGAGAACCTATATTACATGCAAAACTATTAGTTAAACATATAAAAAATAGTATTTTTTTATAATATTAAATTGATAAATACCTGTTCCATTCATCCAGGTTCTCCACCACCCACAGAAATTCCTTCGTGACTTTGTCTTTCGGTTCTTTTCCCAAAAAACCTTGATTGAGGATATATAGCAAAATCGCACGGACAGCATCGTCAGCCGATATCTCATTGAACCGTCGGTTCAAGATAAGTAGCTCTAAATCTTCTACAAGTAACGTAGTGTCCGTGCGATACATGAAGACTCTGGACCGAAATGTATTATCACCGTATCCGTGATTATACATGGTTGAAAATTCGATCCTTGAAGTAGGAAAATGGCCCATGTAAAGTCCCGAGACAATACAAAACTCTTCCGGCCCAAATGATAAAGAACGTCTAGAAAACATGAAATGTAGACGTTCAGCTGCATCACTTTCAGGAGTAGGACGCAACATGTGAAGTAGTAGGCCATGAATAAGTAGTCCGTCTCCGGACTGAGCCGGTAGATCCAAGAGGTAACCAAAGCTAGTCCTTGAAAATATCTCTCGAACCGGCCCATTCAACTGACTCAAAACTTCATGCAACGTGTGACATGAAGCTTTCACATATATATTGCATGTCATCTTTTTGTTAGGAAGCTACAAAATAAATAAAAAATAAAGTTAAATAAGGTTTTATAAAAAAAAAACAGTGTTGGAGTATCACACAATAAAACAGTTAAACATTTCATATAATCTATTTACTTTCTATAAAATACCAAAGTAAATTATTTTACACAAAATTTTGTCTTTTCTATACTACTTGTATACAAAAAATAGTATTGTACTTTAAAAATGGTGTGACAATAACATATTTTATAACAAACCCGAAACTACCAAAACACAATGTTATTTTATCAATACAGTATAATACAAAGTATCTACACATTATACACATAAAAACTTCTTCAAATAGATACTACATTGTTATTGTATGCTATAATTGAGACATAGAAAATAACATCATTTTTAACAACATGCAAAACATTGAATCATAAGATACATACAAGTGGATACAATCGTTACAAATACGTTTAAACAAATTTTTTTTTAAGAAAATTGAAAATAAAAAAATATATATAAAACCATACATTTTAGGAAACCTACAAATTTTTTTTTTCCAAAAAAAATCATAAGTTACATACAAGGGGATACAAATGTTTATTGGCTATTAAATTTTTTTTAATAAAAAAAAACGGTTTTTTTGTGAAACCTCAGTTTCCTTTTTTTTTTTTTTTTTTTATAAAAAAATTATACCACAACAAAATACATCCAATTCCTATTCTATTGATACCATTTAAAAAAAAACGAAAGAAAATAATTTCCGTACGGTTACATATGAAACCTACGGTGTACAAGTCGAAACTTCACAAACAGTGCATTGGGCACTTGTACACCGTAGGTTTCATATGAAACCTACGGTTTTATATTTTTTTTTCAATTTTTTGCAAAAAAAAATTTATCCCCATAAACAAAACCTACTCCTAATCACAAACACGGTAAAATTTTTAAGAAAAGTAGACAAACCTGATTGTTCTTTGGATGCTCCATTGAGAGAAAAACGTAGCCTAACAAAAGAAAACAATAAGAAAATGACATAATCTAATTTTTTGTTCATTATATACTTTAGGTTAATGGGCCACGAAAAAGTAAACGGCCCCTTGAAACAGTAGCCCATTAGGGGAAAAAAGTAGTCAACGGGCGTTGACCGTAGTCATCCCCTGTTGACCGTAGTCAACCGAATGTTGACTACTCTTTTGTGGGCTATTTTTGGCTAAGTGAGTTTTTTTGGCTATTTTTTGATAAGTAATTAGGAAAAATGGCTAGTTTTGTATTTTCCCCTATATTATATACGTTTATTAAAACCCATCGTCCTTATCAACACTAAACTTTTCCGCTTTCATATTTTAACCACATTATTATGATCAAAACGACTCTTTACGCCCTTCTACATTTGCAACTGCCTTTTTAGACAAACGAATATACCCAACGCAGATGGTTTCATACATTTCCCGCAGTCTTTTCATCCAAGAACTTACATTCTCGAATACATTCTCGACTCGTAATTCATGGTAAGTGTATAAAATGAACATTTATTGTCATTCAAAATATAAAACAAAAACAACTAAATATGGAAATGGTAAATCTATTCCTTAAAAAGCTGCATCTTCGCCTCTTTGTTTCATATGATTCATTTGTAGCATTTTTTTATTTTGTATTTTTGTTTCATTCTTAAGCACTTGGCATAACCATCATTAGAAACCTCCTCTTAACTCACTTCATAAGTTCATATGCATTGCGTATGAGGTAGTGTTGTCGATAGCTGTCATAGCAACGACCATAACGCTACGTAGCAAAGCGGTGCTATGAAGCTATTACCTTGTATAACATAGCGGTCTCACTTATTATCAATTTTGCAACCAGCCTTCAATTCACCCCTATTTTATGAAATTGATCTTCTATTAACCATCAATCCATGTTGAATTTTTGAAATTGGCCATCAGTTTTGCAATCATCCCTCAATTACCTTCAATTTTTGATATTGATCATCTATATATAAATTTGACCATCAATTTGTGAAATCGGCCATCATTCCATGCTCTGTTTGTGAAATTGACCGGTAATCGACGCTAATATCTGAAACTGACAATCAAACTTCATTAATCAATGAAATTAAGGGTAAATAGCATAAAAAACACTCCGTTTACACCAAAATTTTAATTTGACACCGTGTTTTTTTTGTCTCAAATTTGACACTGTGTTTTCCAATTTGTTACAACTCTGACCACTTGACCGGTTAACCAGGTTACATGCTGACGTGGCATGATGACATGTTAGTTTTGATGATGTGGCATGCTGACATGATATGCTGACGTGTCAAAATTGAATTTTTTTTCACAAAAAACACTAAGTTTTCACTTTTTTTTCGATTTTGACACTAAGTTTAATTTTTTCTTTCAATTTTGACACTATGTTTTTTTTACATTCAAACCATAATTTTATGTATAAATATGTATTTTGACACCTTAGTATTTTTTGAATGTAAAAAAAAACATAGTGTCAAAATTGAAAGAATAAATTAAACTTAGTGTCAAAATCGAAAAAAATGAAAACTTAGTATTTTTTGTGGAAAAAAAATTCAATATTGACACGTCAGCATATTATGTCAGCATGCCACATCATCAAAACTGACACGTCATAATGCCACGTCAGCATGTAACCTGGTTAACCGGTCAATTGGTCAGAATTGTAACAAATTGGAAAACACAGTGTCAAATTTGAGACAAAAAAAACACGGTGTCAAATTAAAATTTTGGTGTAAACGAAATGTTTTTTATGCTATATACCCTAAAATTAATACTCAATTTTTGAATTAGCCATCATTCGACCATCAATCTATAAAATTGATTGTCAATCGGCCATCAATTTTGCTTTTTTCAAGAGCTTCATGACCTATTGTTCCTGCATTGCGCGCGCGTGTGTGTGTGTGTATATATATATATATATATATATATATATATATATATATATATATATATATATATATATAGCTGTAAACGAACAGAACGTTCAATAAAGTATTCATGAACCGTTCGACAGGAAGTCCGTTTATGTTCATTTATTTAATAAATGAGAGAACACGAACATAAATTCTCGTTCGTTTAGTTAAACGAACGAACATGAACAATGGTCTCGTTCGTTCAATTCTATTCGTGAACGTTCGTTTATGTTGTTCGTTTATGTTCGTTCATATAAGTTCATTTTATGTTTATATATGCTTAATCATGTTTGATTACATTCTAGATTATATGTTCATTTATGTTCATATATGTTCAATTATGTTTTTTTATATTTGTTCGTTTATATTCGTTCGTTTAACTTGTTCACTAACATAAACGAACGAACATGAACAATGTAATTTGTTAAACGAACGAACATGAACAAGAAAACTAGTTTGTTTATCCGTTCGTGTTCGTTCATTTGTTCGGCTAACATAAACGAAAGAACATTAACAAGCCCCCGTTCGTGTTCGTTCGGTTCGTTTACAACCCTATATATATATATATATATATATATATATATATATATATAGCGTGCATATGTTTCCTTTCACAGACTATTTGTTTTTTAGAAGACTGCATGCCTAAAAAGGTATGCATGGCTTCTTTTTGGAGCATACATGGACTCACCTATTTTCAAGTATGTAGCCATTTTCTTGGTAAAATAAAAATGACATAACTTCACTCGTATTCTTACAAGCTTCAAATATTATTTTATGTCCTTACAAATTTTAAAACTATATATATATATATATATATATATATATATATATATAACTATAAAATTCACATCTATATTTAATTAGGGTTAAACTAATTTAATATGGTAAAATTTATCAAAAATCCAAAATATCATATGATATTACTAAACTCTCTCGAATAAAAAATTAGATTAAACCAATATACTTAAATCAAAATCAATTTGTTCTTTAAAAACTTCAAGCCTCCGGTGCCATTTTTCTAAAGCTTCTGCAGACAAATATTTAAAATGTAAAAATATGTTAATGAATAGATAAATTTCATAAAGCTATATTATTTAATATAAATATTAATGTAAATTAAGTTTAGAAAATACAAAATTCTTATGATATTAATGTCACTTGAAATTGCTTGTTGCTATTAACTTTGTTAATAAAGCACAACATAATCTTATTCAACCGATTCGATACCTCTTTTGTAATCAACAATTTTTAGTAGCATAATGAATGAACAGACAATAACAAATAATCTGGTTCAACCGATTTAATTCTTATACGTTTAAGGATTATAATGATGGATCCTAATTTTGTGTTTTTTACTTCTAAACCATCTGTTTGATTTTTCACATAGATAGTTTCATGTATATAGTTTTTTTTTGTAGTTAACTCATTTTAATGATGATTTCTCATAGATGGTTTCATGAATTTTCCTATAAATAGATTTTTTTTAAAATTTTTTGAAAACAGTTTGAATCAATTGATTGATTATATTTATGCATGAATAGTGTTTTTAATTTGCAATTTAGTTTTTTATATAAATTATAGATAACTATTGAAAAAAATTGAGAAAGAAAGTCTTTTAAGTTAAAAAAATCAGTTTATTTTAGCAATATGTACACTTTTAAAAAAACAAAATATATTCTTCTTGCAGAGTGCAAACGTTTGGTTTACATCTTCTATTGTAGATGTCTACATATGTGGTTAGCATACTACAAACCTTTTACCTATTAGAAACATCACTTCAATTTTATATTTCTCAGCTTCTATAATATGTATATATGTTTCTCAGCTTCCAATATTCTATTGAGATATACGAAATAATAGACACTATTTCATCGTCATTGCTACGTAGTGTACATGTAGCTTGTTACTATTGTCCGTTATTCGTCGTAGATAACACTGGTATTAGCACAATATGGACATTTTGAAAACCATAAGAATTTGAGATTGTATTTAAATCAATTTTGATTCATTCTTTCACCATTCTAACAAATACACAAACAACTACTTCCTAGCATCAGTTTTGTGTAAAACCAACAAGAAGCACTACTCCCAACTTTCTTGACAATGATTTTGTAATGAGGTTTACAATTACATAAGGATATCTATGTAGAGCTAGATATTTGAATTTGAACCTAAAACTACATAGTTTTTTTTCAACTATCAAGATCTATATATAAAGAGGGACCCGATTGGCAATCATTGACAGTCAGGACTAGGATATATCAAACTCTATATATAGAGCATGACTTAATTAGAAATAATTGACAATCGGTACTAGGATATATCAGAAGCTACTACTCAACACTTAATATAGTCAATGGTCAGCCATGTGTGTTTATTGATGTAATTAGCAAGGTAGAATCATAGCACACACATGTTGCATGTTGAAGAAGGAACCATGATCTGATGATATTAGTATGTTTGGATGTGTGAAATGAGAATACAATTTCCATGAGAATTGTAACATCCTCAAAATGGGACTAGAAGTTTTTGCCCTTTTTAGTGAGAAATAACTTTTTTTTGAAAATAAATAAATAAATAAAATTTGAGAATATAATTTAATAATTATATCTAATTGAAATAAGTAAACCAAAATGTGGAAATAAATTAATCAATTTTTAGGAGAAAACTTAAAGTGATGTAAGTGTTTAAAAAAAATCAATTGTGATGTTTAAATGAATATTTGAGATAGAGGGGTTACTTTTGCTAAATACCTAAAACATATATTTGATTGATCCTTAGCTATTTTCAGAATCATTTTGTTAAATAAACTTATATTAGTGGTTTAAGTTAGAATTGAAAAGCTTTAATGTTAATAATGACATCTAGGAAAGATTTGAGTTTGAAGGACTAAAACTATCAAACCTGTCAAACCAGAGGGTCAGATTTGAAAGTATTTAGGACCTGCTTGATAAGACACGGTAAATTGATGGCAATAGTCTTATTTATGAAACCCCAATCAATTTGACAATCCAAATGGTGTTCTTTTTTAGAAATGGATACTTAGAAGGCCAATATGACATTTAGGTAAACATCTAACTAGTACAGTGGTTCTCCCAATTTGAAACAATGGATCGAGATGGAGAAGGAAAGACACTCCATGGTTGCCTATTTTGAGCTCCAAAGGAAGATCTAGGTTTGATTGTAAAGAAAGAAAAAGTTTGAAGCTAGGATTCCAATTTTGAGCTTAGAAGATATAAACCTTCGTACTTTCTCACAAATTCTGAAACTAGGGTTTGGGGTGGATTCCAAATCCGAAAAATGATGCCCCGTGTTAAATGATGTGAGCATTTGGAGCATTACCATGGAGCATTTGAGTTTAATGGAGCACTTGGAATTCAATGGAGCACTTGGAGTTCATGGAGCACGTAACAAAGGAACATATCATCTGGGAAGGGAATAGATCACCAAACAAAGGAACAGATGAGTCATTATGGATCATGAAGCTACATCATGTGTATTGCTGATGCTCATGAAATGCATATCAATAATGAAAGTTTCAGAAGCTACTTCATGGCAGATTGTGATTGGTTGACACGTTTCATGGGCCTATGGATTAATGGGCATGGCCTGTTTGTAATGGAGAATGGTGCCCATTGTTACAACATAACTACAAGAATTGGTAATATTACTATTAATAGTAGGGTCCTTTTGGGTTATACACAAGGACATAAATAAGCAATAAATGATGTGGGAAATTTAGAGGGACTTGATTTGTTAATTAATTTGTAACGACACAAAAATAGTGATAAAATTTTTCATTGTAAATAACATTAATTCCATACATCAGATATCTCAAAATTAACCACAATACAAAATATCCAATCATCAGAGTGCAATAAACATAAGTGTGGAAACATGAGGGGGATGCTTTGCCATCACACCGGACCCTTCCCTTTCGTACCAGAAGTACATGAAACCAAAAACATAAACTGTAAGAACAAAGCTTAGTAAGTTTCACCAAAGTACCACAAACCATACAAATCAATGGGCCCAGCCCTGGGGTATATTCCAACACAACATACAATAATTGGCCTAGCCCTAGGGTTTCTTTCAATCCAATCATACAATCATGGGCACAACCCTAGGGTTTATTTTAACTCATTCCTACAAACAGGAAAGAATCACAATGACAGCTAGCATCCTACATAACATAATATCATGGGCCAGCATTGGTGCCTTTGACCCATATATACAATGAGAAGACTCACCTATTAATCAATGCTCAACTACTACTGCTCTCACTGCTAGAAATACCGATGCTACCCATCACATATATATATACCAGATAAGCACTTAGCTTTTTTTTCCAAAAACTAGAAGTTTGACCAAAAGTCAACTCAATTCAAAAGTCCATGGTCAAAGTCAACTGTTAACATTGACTTTAGTCAACCGCCATGTCGTGGCCATCAAATATCCATACATTCATGATTTTCCTAATCGCCACTCCATGGAGACCTTATTCCATGCCGTGGGTATTGGGTTTCAACAACTTAAGGGTTAAGCTGTCTTCTTTCGATCCCAAGAGCTCTAAAGCTCAGGTCTGGTCCAAAATAAGATCTAGAAGGATAAAGTTTCCAACTTTACTTGTTAAGACTAGCCAAAAGGTCAAAACCTCAACCCCTAGGTTCCAAAAAGGCTAAATGAGACATAACTACATCCATTAAGCACTTAATCCAAAAGCCTTTAGCTTATTTACTCCAAAAGGGTTTTTAATACTAAAACCATCATTTAATACTAAAACCATCATAAAAGTTGGTGCTTTACAGACATGAATGTCCAATGCATGTCTTGAAGCCATAATAAGGCAAAATAAGGTTTTTTCCATAGAAATCTCATGTACGACTTAAAACTCAACCAAACTTCGGATCCAAACCAACAATCATGTCAAATGTTCTAGAGATTCATAAAGTTGCAAACTTTATGAGATATCACCACTTCAACCAAGAAGAACATGCAAATTAAGGGACACAACTCAAGATCTAGCAACTTATCATGATGAAAATCGAGTCATTAACACTTACAAATGTCCAGAAGAGTGCTAAAACAAAGGATGAGGACTTGCTTGCTGAATCATAACTCACTCCTTCTTCTTTCTTCCTTCAAGGACTTCAAGTAACACCAAAAAGGGCTTAAATAAAGGAGGAAGGAAATTATGGTTTCTTAGATCTCAAGGAAGCTAGTGGAGGCTGAGGGTGAGTAAACCCTAGCCTCCTCATTCCTTTAAATTTAGAGAAAAACTCAGAAAATATGGTTTTCCATTTGCCAGCTACCATTTCATGGCCATAATTGCCACGCCATGGCGGCTTAAAAGAAACACGTGATCAAATCTTGACTTGCTACATGGTGGTGGCTCCACCAACCCATGGCAAACCACAAAATCCCAAAAATTGTAAAATATAAAGTACCTCGGGATCCGGGTGTTACATAGTTTGGAGGATAAAAGAGGATAAGTAAACAGTCACATAATTACTATTTATATGGATAATTATTAGTTGACTAGATAAATATATTTTAGGGTTTTATATCCTTCCCTATAAATATAGAGGCATATGGAAGAATTATTAAGATGAGAAATATTAAAATCCTAGAGAAAATTCGGTCCTACCTCCTAATTCCCGAAACCACCAAAATCCCAGTTCCTACGTTGTTGTTGCCTATTGTCCATGATGTAGCGACATAGTTTCACCAGATTTTAGATTTTGGAGCATTAGTTCATTGTGTTCATTGGTTGGGTTGTTATCGAATATTGCTGATCTAAGTGCTTTAGGTGCGACTAAGAAAGAGGAGTTCTACGTTGGACTATTAGCTCTCATCAATCAATCAAAGATCTACGAGGGTTTTTAAGAAACCTAAAATGTATGTTTTATTGCATATTAAAGTTGCATTGTTTTAACATACCTTTTTCACAACCAAAATTTTCTTTTTTATTTTAGGTAAACCATTGTTTTCATAAAAACCAAGTCATAAAAAATACGAGTATCAAATACAGTCATCCCAAATATTAGAGTATCATAATAATATGAAATCACAAGACCTATCGATGGGAGTGTACAATCAAGCCTTCTTCTTTCCACGATCATTTAAAGTACCTAAAAGCACACTTAAATCCACAACAATAAACACAAAGTTTAGTGAGTTCCCCAAACTATCACATACATCAAAACAAAATAAACAACTATGGGTTATCAGCAACCTTGAGAATATCATCAGTCCTAAGGACTATCAACAGTCCGGTGGGCTCGCAACATCCCTATGGGTTAACAACAACCCTATGGACTATCGTCAGTCCTAGAGTTATCAACAACTCAATAAAATACACATAACATCAATAAGCAAATAAGACTCCGCTAGTCTACCATGAACCCTACTATGACATAGGTAATATAGTGATAAGACTCACCTTGCAGATAGTAGCTCGACACACAATTTCTCAAATAGTGAATCCAGATACTATGGGACATCTAAATGCAGTTTGGAAGTACCCACTTAGTCTACACCTTAAAACCCTTAGGTTGACAAAAAATCAACCATGGACAAAAGTCAATGGTCAAAGTTAGCCCCAGCTGGCCCCCACGTCGTGGACACCATTTGGCCATGTCGTGGCAATATTAGGACAAAACAGTCACAAAGACAATCCGTCGCCATGACGTGGTGGCCAACTTGTCACGTTGTGGAAGCCGCTCTAATCAACTTAATGTAATATTCCCTTAATCCTTCAACCAACTCATTCATACTTTCTATTGGGATTTCTTACTCTCAATACTTCATAAAAAGCATGGCTTTATAGACATGCATGCCCAATGCATGTATTGAGCTCAAGCTAGGTAAAATGGGTGAAAATAAGATCAAGATCCCATGCATGAAACCTAAATCTCAATTTGTCTCTAGATCTGGTACAAGAGACCACAAAGGAACCTCAAGGACCTAAAAAGTTGCCAACTTTTTGGAGTCGATACACTCAAACCACCCCAAACAAGGAAGAAAGTGGATAAAAACCTAGATCTAGCAATTTTGACACATAAAGGTAGGAGCTTGATTACTTATAAGAGTCCAGAAACAACACAAGATGACGAGGGGGAGGTTTGCTTGCTGGAACATTACACCAAGAACATATTCTTCTACTTCTTCTTCTTCAAGGGACTAAAATCACCACAAAAGCTCACTAGGTCAACAATGGAGGTTAGGGTTTCTTGTAGGTTGAAAGGGAGGTGATGGAGGCCGAGGATGTGAAAACCGTAACCATCACATCCCTTAAATAAGGCACAAAAAACATAAAATTAGGGTTTGCACTCTGGTGGCTAACATGTTGTGGCCAGACATTTACCACGTCATGGTGCACACAGATAATGCATGTTTCATTTGATCATGACCACATGATGGTGTAGTATCCGAACCTTGGAGGTACTTAAATTCTTGAATTTATGCATTTTGGGGGAGACTCACGACGTGAGCCATAGTGTTCACGATGTGAGAATGCCCATTGACCATTTGACCCGCATCCATGAACCTCACGACGTGAGACATAAGGTCTCACAACGTGAGCCAGGTCTGATGACCCAAAACCCTAATTTTAGAATATTTAATGGAATGAGAGGGCTAGGAACACCCATCCTCAGCTTCTCTCACTCCGTAGCCCCTAAAAACCCTAATTCCAACCTCCTTGAGACCTTGGACCATTGTTGGTGATTTTGGAGAGCTTACTTGGAGTTTTTGGTCCCTTGAAGTGGAAGAAGGCTCTTGTGGTGCTTCTATTTGGCAATCTAGCTTTTACCTTTTGGATTTGCTGAGCTTTTGAGAATTTGTAAGTCATAAAGATCATATCTTTTTGCCTTAAGAATGCTAGGTCTAAGCTTTGGAACCTTTCTTTGCATGGTTGGTTGGTTTAACATGCATGAGATCCATAAAGTTGGAAACTTTATGGATCATTGAGACATCGTCTGTATGTGAGTCCTTTGATCTGAGTTTTGGTGTGGTTTTGGACTCCAAGCTTGAACCTTGATCTTAATGCCCTTATTTTGACCTAGTTAGTGTTTAAATCATACATTTGACATGCATGACTGAAAAGCTACGATTTTTATGGACCTTAGGGTCAAGGAAGGTATTCTGGAAAGTCCCAATGTATGACTTAATGGATTAAGAGCTTAATGCTCAAAGTTGGTCAGAATTGATCTCACGCCGTGAGAAATGGAACCTCACGATGTGAGCTAGGCGGTTGTCCCGATCTGAGAATACTATTGGATGAGTGAAACTGAGTTGACTCACCGAGTGAGTCTGGGTCGAGTTTGTCCTCATGATGTAAGCCTTAGTGGTCACGATGTGAGGGTGAGCTTAGGAAGAAATTTGACCTTTGAGCCTAGGCGTTGACTTTTGACATGAGTTGACTTTTGGTCAACTATTGGTTTTGAAGGCTAAATCTAAGGTTTATCTTGCTCGATTATCTAGGTGTGGAGTAGCATCGGTGTAGCTGATCGTTAGAGCGACATTAGTTGATTTTCGATTGAGAGGTGAGTTACCTTCACTGTATCCGTGGGTCGAAGGCACCAATGCCGGCCCACTAATTTATGCTTGCAGTAAGATGATTGTCTTTGTGATAATTGTCTGCTATGCCAGTATTTGTTGGTGTTTCTGTGATTATTTGGTTATGATATTATGTGGTAGTGGTAGGGGTGAAATAGACCTAACATCCGGTTGAAATAGACCGAAGGAGTAGGCAAGCACCCAAATATGCTTGATAGTATCCGGTTGAAATAGACCGAACGGGTAGGTGAGCACCCAAATATGCTCGAAAATATGTTTGTTTAGTATGTGGTATTCTGGGGGAACTCACTAAGCATTATGCTTATAATTTTCAGTTTATGTTTCAGGTACCTCCAGTTCGAAAGGGAAGGGCCCGACCTGATCGCACCGCATCACCCTATGGTTTCCGCATTAAGAGATTTTGGGATTTTGTACTCTGATAACATTTTGTCACAACTAGAAGATTAGGGTTAAGATTTCTATCTTCGTAGAAGATAACTTCTTTGTGTAACCTTGTAACACTATGTTTAGTATAAATCAAACTTCAATACTATTTAAGTTTATACATCCAAAAAAATTATGATTCAAGTCGAAACCACCTTGTATAAGACCAAAACCTAATCTGATAAGCTAAGTTTACTCAACTTTGGACCTTAGCCCAAGCTTTCTTGTCCCAAACCCCTATTTGGACCAAGACTCTCTTATTGGGCCCTAATGGGTCGATAACCTCTCAAATTGGTCCTTTTGGGACGAAAACTCTCTTTTGGCTCTAATGGGCCTAAAACCTCAATTAGACTTTATTATGGGCCGAAAGTCATCCTTTGGGTCCTATTGGGCCTAAAATCTTATTATATGGGCCCTAATGGGTCAAAAATCTCTATTGGGCTCTCTCCTTGAAACAAAAACCTTTATTAGGCCAATTTCACACCTTTTGGGCCTATTATTGGACCAAAACCATTCTTAGGCCCGAGCCAAGCCTAAAAACTTGTACAAACCGAAAACACTAATGGGCCTAGGGTGTTCTTGGTTGACCTTCAAAACCGAAAACTTTTTTCTCCCTTCTCCATAATTCGATCGGATATACAAAAAAAAGGAGAAAAAGAGGAATTATCTAAGCATGTCACCTCAATATTGCATGGCAAATAACAATGCTTTAAACCTACATGCATCTAGGAAGAGTGAATATTGCTCAACAAGTATCAATGCATGACTTCCTCCCTCATCTCTCTAAACTCGGCCGATCCTCCCTCTCACTCCCCACAATTCATTTCAAAGTTCACTCTCACTTCTCATTTCCTCTCAAACCTTCAACCCCTCTCTCATCTTCTTTGTCTAAGATTCGTGGGTGTGTGTGTGGTTTCAAAGAAGGTTTCTTCATGCTTACAAACTTGGTAAGTTTTTGGTAAACTCTATGGTTTTGTTCCAACGTTACACTAAAAATCCTTACATGTGTATGTTTTATATGTTTATGTGTGTTGAAATATGGTGATCTCATGCTAAAAATCCATGAACTCGAGATTTGTACAAGTCTCAAGTTGTTGGAAACAAAGTTATCTTGTGTAGCTTCACATGTTTTGTTGTTATGTTAAAAATGTTTTATTTAATGTGTGATAAAAATCACCATGATGTCAAGGAAGATGTTAAAACATATTTGGATATAAAAGTTTCGAAAGTTGGTAAAATATGCAAAGTTACACTCAAAATGGTAAATTTTTTAATATATAATTTTTTTTTACCACAAACGCTTGTAAAAATGGGTTATTCATGACAGTTTTGGTAAAAATGGGTCATTTATGACAATTTTCGTAAAAATGGGTAATATATGACAATTTTGGTAAAAATGGGTCATTTATGACAATTGTGGTAAAAAACGGGTTATTTATGACAATTGTAGTAAAAATGGGCAAATTCATCTTTTTCCACAAAATTTGTATAAATACGTAAAATAAAATAAAATTTAAACTTTATATGTATTGTGGAAAAATTGAGATATGTAAAAATTATTATTATTATGGTTTAAAACCGAAGGTAATACGTTATTTTTACACATATGAAGGTTAACAAGATATTAGAAATTAATTATAACTATCGTTATAAATAATTTAATATAACCGGTAAGCAAAGCAGAGTTTTTACGACAAAAATATGCGCGTGTCATAACCTGACTATCAAAAAGCTGTTAAATTACAAGTGTTAAATTGTATGTCATAAAGCTATAAAACGCGAGTCATAAAAACCACAGTTATAAACTTACCTTAAGAACATCGTATACATTATTATATAAATCCGCGTAACTTTTGTTGAGGCTCTTGTGAGACACTCCTTCCCCATACCTACCTAGCGTACACCGTAAGCTCTGTAGTTATAACCAGAGTTTCCTGGAGGGAGACCGAGGTAATTGTGTATAGATCTATACGGGGTTGGCACCCCCATACCTGAGCTGTTCGCTACAGCTAGACGGGCCAGTCTAGGGTGACAAGTATCTTTAGAAACCGGCGCTTGAAGAACGTCAAGACATGCACGTTAGTCATATTAGTATGGTTATAATGACTCACATAGAGAATAACAATATTATTTGAATCTACGAAGACTATGCACTCTACTAGTTTTATAAAATACACAACCATGTTTCGTCTATTTTGTAAACTAATTTTACCACTCCGGACTTAGGGTTGTAGGCCCACAACACTTTTGTATACATAAAATATAGGATTTTCTGGGGTCATACTTTTTTCAAATACAAACAAAGGAAAACAAAGAACATGCATGCAAATACAAACGATTTTGGAACAAGACTCACAAACTACTTTTATAGAAAATATTGGATTTTCTGGAGTTACAGCCTATTATAAACAAAGATGTTACAAAGTTTTCTTACAAATATGCTTATGAACTCACCAACATTCTATGTTAACGCTTTTCAAAACGAATTGTATTCTCAGGGACTCAGTAAGCAGGTTTTGCAGCTATGGATTTTGGATATCTGTTGTATTTTTGAAATATCATACATTGTGTTATTTTTGGATGTAATTTCATGAAAAAATACAAAGTTGTAAACAATGCATGTTGGTATCTGTAATGTATGATGTTTGGTTGCTATGTCTTATTTATAATCAACTGTTATGATATTACAATATGAAGTCACCTGCCCCGAGACGTTTCCGCCGTCCCAGTTCGGGGGTTTGACACATTTTACTATGATACTCTTTTCACTATTTTAATATTACTATCGTGTGATATGAATGAATTTAAAACAAAATTTTATTTGTATTTTTGGGTTGTTACACGTGGTGTGTTCTCCACCACGTCGTGACCATCACAAGACCCATATTTTTCTTCTTTATTTGCGAAAAATACAAATGAATCATTTACCTGGAATAGGTATTATAGTTCTCCCCCACTTGAACTAGATTTCACCCTTGAAATCATCAGCTGAAAACAAATTCGGGTAGTGCTCGCGCATCTCCACTTCGAGTTCCCAAGTCCATTCGGAACCCTTTCGGTGCTGCCATTGCACGTTCATCGATCCGACCACCTTAATGCTCAAGACCTTCGTCTTCCTATCAAGGATCACCATCGGTCGCTCAATATATTTAAGGCGCTCACCAACATGAATATCATCTAAAGGAACAATTTTGAACTTTTCGGTCATACACTTTTGCAACTGTGAAATATGGAAATTGTTATGGATCTGATTGACCTCCTCCAGTAGATCCAGTTGGTACGCTACCTTGCCCACTCTAGCCATAACACGGAAAGGGCTGATAAAACTGGGACCCAACTTCCCCTTCTTCCTAAAGAGAATAATACCTATCAAGGGTATACTTTAAAAAGTACTGTATCCCTGACCTGAAACTCCAAATTCAAACGCCATTTGTCCACATAACTCATTTGTCGGCTTTGTGTCGGCAGTAGTCTCTGTCTGACATGCTGAATGAGCTCTATCGTCTTGAGCACCACTTCCATGCTCCTCATGACTATCCAACCCATCTCTCCCCAGCAGACCGGGGTCCGACACTTCCTCCCGTAAAGAATCTCGTAGGGAGTCATACCATTGCTAGCATGATAGTTGTTGTTAACTCAGCCAAGGGAAGGTAGGAGTCCCAGTTCCCACCAATATCGATGATGTAGGTTCTCAGTATACCCTCGAGAGTATGAATAACCCTCTCACCCTGTCCATCTGTCTGCGAATGATATGTAATACTGAAGTACAACTTGGTACCTAGGTCCTCATGGAACCTCTTCCAAAATGTAGAGGTAAACAGAACTTCTAAAACTGAGACTATAGACATAGACACCTCGTAATGAGCCATAACCTCTCAAATATAAATGTCGGCCAATTTATCAGCCAACGAGCTCTCCTGAATAGCAAGGAAATTGGCATGCATGGTCAACCGATCCACAATAACCCATATAGCATCAAGTCCCTTGGCCGTCATTGGTAACTTGGTGACAAAGTCCATGGTGATCTGCTTCCATTTCCACACGGGGAACTCTAAAGGCTGCAACTTCCCATGTTGTCTCTAATGCGCGACCTTAACCTACCGATACGTAATACACCTCTTGACGAGCCATGCTATCTCCCTTTTATGTAGGGACACCAATATCCGAGTCTCAAGTCTCGATACATATTTGTGGCTCCAGGATGAATAGAGAAACGTGGACTTATGTGATGGGTTTTACATGTAATAATGTAGGAAAATTCCTTATACTCTTAAGGGTACATGCAACCTACTAGATCTATGTTCTAACACTATTGAAGCAACATACTATTGAACAAAAAACCTTTTAAACCCTAGTATAAATCAAAATTCATAAAGAGTCACATACCCATGATTTGTTAATGTAAACAGACTATTTGATTCCAACAATATCAATCTAAAAGTCTCTTTGAAAACAAGCTACAATTATGTGCGTGCCTCTAATGGTTCACACCCACAACACAAGAACCCTAGAAAGATTAGGAGACAGGAGAGAGGATCAGATTTTTGGATCTAGTATGATCAAAAGAGTGGCCGAAAATTCCAAGGTATAAGGCCCTATTTATAGTTGACTAGAACATCTAGAACCCCTAATTTGAACATAAAATAATATTATCTCAAAGAAGACAATTATCTAGTTCCTTGATTATCTAAATGGAGGCTTCCAGAAACCCTAATAGGGTTTCTATAAACCATCTATATGAGGAAAGTTCTGGAACCTCTCCTCTGCTCAACTTTTAAACAATTACAACTTTAATCCTTCAACCTTTAATTAATTCTAATTTACCCAGAATAAATTCCAAATTATTTCTAATTATTTCTAAATGAATTATAACTATTTCTAATTAACATATTAATCATATAACATATTAATAGATCATTTATCTCTCTCGTATAAGAAATCTAAGAAATTTGTTGGTTATGAGGGCAACCCAAAAAGGACTTTACTTTTATTTATCAACATCATACCAACTTAGTTAGGACCTTAGACATCTTAGTCCAACCGTCTCCCACTTGGATAAGTCGCTAACCACAATTGCAAGCAGAACTCCAAATAACTAGTAAAGAGTATTTTCAAAAACACTACCAGACTCTGTTGGTCCTAAGATAAGTGATCAACTATTCCTTTGTTCTTCTCGATATAGTATGCACATGAGACATGGATTAGAATCAATCTCTTTGTCCAGGATTCTATTTTCCGATAGTCCCGTTTTGTGATTACGTCATTAGACTACCAATTGAACACATCAATTTAGTCCTGGATGGGCTCAACAGTATAATGTCAATATTAAAACACCAAAGGGCCCAAAGATATCACTTTTCCTATTAAAGAAAAAGGAACGAATAAACTTTGACTATATAATCATACAATTTTTCTTATCGATTCATACATGGAATTACACTTTTTAACACCTAGTTACGAGATGCCTTGGAATAAACCAATGCAAACCGACTCATAAAACATGAATTATATATATATATATATATATATATATATATATATAATTGAGGATATTATCATCTTAGAATTACATATGATTAAATCCATGAAGGAATCTATAAGCGCAAGTTTAACCAATACTAAAAATCTCTATTTCTAAGTACTCAAGAATGTTGCAACTATCCCAATGCAATGTCCAGTCTTTATGGACAATCTACAAATGATTCATGACAATCTTAATCAATACTTACTCCCAAAGTATGACCGATTGTGGCATTTCGAATAGCTTAATATTCAAGAAGTAAAACATGCAAAATGAGACACAAGAATAGATTAATTGACAAATGGCATCCTAAGCATTGAATATAAATAAATCACTATTTAATTAATCACCATCCAATTACAATTTATCATTGTTACAATGTTTCAAAATTAATCAACTACTAAAATATAAAATCTAATATCATCTCTCAGCCTAATGCTCTTAGCATGCTCAAAGTACTTGACCTTGCTCAGACTCGTTGTAAGAGGATGAACAAGATTCTCTTCTGATGATACATGATTCACCAAGAGTGCATCCTCTTCACCTTTATGTCTAATGTAGTGATATTTCCTCTCGATGTGCCTAGATTTGCCATGATCTTTAGGTTCTTTTGTTAAAGTTACTACACCCTCATTTTCACAGAAAATATCTATTGGTTCTTGGATTTATGGAACAACTCCAAGATATCCAATAAAGTTCTTTAACCATATAGCCTCATTTTCTACCTTGCTTGTTGCGATGTACTCTGATTCACAAGTAGAATCAACAACCGTTTCTTTCTTGGAAATTTTCCAAGTTACTTCTCCACCATTCAATAAGAAAACCCATCATGATTGAGAATAACTATTATCTCGATCCATTTGAAAACTGACATCTTTATACCCACTGACCATAAATTCAACTTTGTCGCCAAACACCAAGATCATATCTTTTGTCTTTCGTAAATACTCAAGAATGTTTTTCACTGTAGTCCAATGAGCTAAACCAGAATTTCCCTGATATCTGCTAATCATGCTCAAAGCATATTCCACATTAGGTGGAGTACATGTCATAGCATACATGATCGATCCTATAGCTGAATTTAACAGTATGATGCATGGGTAAGTCTCCTTTATTGGAATTTTCCATATTGAATCTCTTCCATATCTTGTCCAAGTATATACTCAGACTAAGTCCTAGTAAACGTCTATACTTGTCCCTACAAATTCTTATTCCAAGAATATATGTAGCCTCTCCTAGATCCTTTATAGAAAAACATTTCCCAATCCAAGACTTGACTTCTTGCAAGCGTGGAACATTGTTTTCTATTAGGAGTATGTCATCCACATACAAAACTAGAAAGGTTACTACGCTCCTACTAGCTTTGAAATACATGCAAGACTCATCCTCACTTCTATAAAATCCAAAACTCGTTGACCTTTTCATGGAAGCAAAGATTTTAGCTACGAGATTCTTGCTTTAGTCCATAGATGGGCTTCTCAAGCTTGTAAACTTTATTAGGGAATTTGGCATGTACAAACTCTTCTGGTTGAGCCATGTAAACATCCTCAGCCAGTTTCCTATTAAGGATATCCGTTTTGACATCCATTTTCCATACTTCATAGTCATAGTGAGCAGCTATGACAAGCATTACCCTAAATGACTTAATACTAGCAACTGGTGAAAAGGTCTCATCATAGTCAATCTCTTGGGTTTGAGTAAAGCCTTTTGCAACCAACCTAGGTTTGTAAGTCTGTACATTATTATCCATGTTAATCTTATTCTTGAAGATCCATTTACAACCTATTGTCTTTCGACCATGTGCTTGATCAACCAAGATCCATAATTGGTTATCATACATCGATTGGAACGAACCATATCAAGAAAGGTTTGATTACGCCTCTCACCTACACCATTTAGTTGTGGTGTCCTAGGAGGTGTCAATTGTGAAAGAATTCCACATTCCTTTAGATGGTCGTTAAACTCGATACTAAGATACTCACCACCTCTATCAAATTGTAGCTTCTTTATATTTTTTCCCAATAGGTTCTCTACTTCATTCTTTAACTCTTTAAACATTTCAAAAGTTTCCGATTTATGTTTGATGAAGTAAATATAACCATTTCTACTATAATCATAAGTAAATGTAATGTAATAGCGATTTTCATCCTCTGTGACAGATTTGAATGGACCACACACAACCATATGGATGAGAACCAACAAATCTTCACCTCTTTCACATGTAGCAGTGAAATGTGATTTAGTCATCTTGCTCATCAAACAAGACTTGTATTCGTTGTCTGGTTTTAGATCAAACGACTCCAATAGTCCATCCTTTTGGAGTTGGGCGATGTGTTTCTTGTTAATGTGCCCAAGATGACAGTGCCATAGGTATGACTTGTCTAAAATATTAGAAGAACCGATATTATACACATTTTTGCCTAATTTATTCACATAAACAATAGTCTCATACACACCATCACAAGGATAAGCTTTGAAAATAAATACAACATTAAAATAAACTGAAACAGTACCATCATTATTATCAAAACTATAACGACACCTTATCTAAATAAAGCATGGAAAGAAATAATATTTCTAACCATTTCTAGCGAATAGAAACAATTATCCAAATCAACCTTAATACTATCAAGCATAAGCTCATAAGTCCCAATCTTGGTAACAGCTGATCTTCGCTTGTTCCCCATGATCAAGTGTAGCTTTCCATGCTTGACCTCTTTACTTTCCTTTAGTCCCTACATATTATAAAAAAATGTGGAAACCACATCCTATATCAAAAAACTAAGAATTTGAAACACAAGTATTATTTGAATAGAATACGTACCAGAAGGAGAGCCAGATGCTTTGGCCTTGGCATATTTCACTTCCTGCTAGTACTTGGGCAACTTCTTCTCCAATGGAACTTTTAGCCATAATGAAAGCAAACGACTTCTTTTGGATCAGCAACAGGATGAGTGTTAAAGTTAGGCTTCCCTTTTGATCCACTAGATTCTCCATGGCGGGCCTTCTCTTTCCATTTGGATTGGGAAGGGGCCTTTCTCTTCTTCCCTCTACTTTGTTGGACAACCTTGATAGAAGCAGTTGCAGAACTATTGAAGTGAGACTTTTTCATTCCTGCCTCAGCAGCTTGCAACAGATTATGAAGCTCAATCAACATCACCTCAGTATTGTTCAAATGATAGGTCTATATGAACTGATCATAACTACTAGGCAGAGAGTTGACGATCTTGTTAATGGCAAGTTCCATATCAAAGTTCTTGTTGAGCTTTTCCAATCTTTCCACATGCCTCTACCTTTTCTACATATAAGCGCACATAGATTCCCCTTCTTTCAGTTTGCATGACATAAGGGATTTGACCACTTCATAACGCTCTTGTCTCGCCTTTTTGTGAAACATCTGAGACAAGTCCGTGTTAAGCTCATAGGGCCAGTAATCCTCATAAGACTTTTAGAGCTTAGGTGCCATAATCGTAATCATAATGCAAGAAACCTTTGTGGCATTATCCACAAGCTGATCATAATCATCAAGCTCTTCAGGAGTAGCAGTTTCTTTGTTGATTTCTAGACTTGGAGTAGTAAGAACAAACCCTTTTTTCTTATAGTGAAGCATCATCTTCAGATATCTCATCCATCCCATGTAGTTTGGACCGACAAGATTGTCCTTAGCAATAACTGATAGTAGAGTGAAGTTATAGTTTGATGGAGGAGGAGGAGGATGGAGTTCACTATTTATAGACATCTGAAAAAGTGACAAGATTTCAATTAGTTGATTCAATCGTTAATATTTTAACCCAATTAATATTCAAGGCTAGGATCCAATAATGTGATTCGAAATTCAGAAATGGGATACCTAATCTAATCACGAATTCATTTAAGGTAGGTAATGCACTTTACCAATCTCAATCTATATGAGATTCCTAGATCATTTGAGATTCATTGAATCTTATCCATGGTATGTTTAATCTCATTATGCTCTTTAATTTGTGACCGGGATACCAAGGATAACAAATAAGATGTGAATAACCATGCAAACCTTCTTGACAACCTTGATGTCATTTATCATCTCAAATTGACGTGATGGTAAACCACACACGCTTCATCAATTAATAATAATTTTTGAGTTGTGCCATCATATCAACTTTATAGTCCCAATTTAGTATGTTGGTTAACCACGCACGCTCCACTAACGACTCATAAAGATTGGCGTGTGTTTTCATGGATTAGCATACATTTTCACATTTTCCTAAAGTAACTAGAGTAAGATTTTAAAGTGATATTTTAAAGAAGGTTCTACTACTTTATATCACTATACATTTAATGAGGTTTTGTCTTATCGAACCTGTTCGACTAACGAGCCTCCACCATAAATGAGAGCGGTGGGTGAAAAAGACACCCAATTAATGGTTGTTTTATAGGCCGTTTCCTTATAACCTCTTTATAGCATGGCTTCATGAATGAGGTGTACTAGCGATTTGACTGACTCATATTATACATATAGTATTAAATATTGAATATATAAGTATTGTTGGATTAGGTGTCTAAGCCATAACTATATTTGGTATGTACTTGACCCGGTTGTAGCATGGTCGTTTTGGGTTGCCTTCACCAGAGCAACTTAACTGGATGTATAATGGAGAAAGAGGTTATTATGGTTTACTAATATATTATATGAATGATATATTAAAGGAGAAATCATATTTTTTTAATTAATATTGGTCAAGAGTTAATTTAGAATTAATTTTGTGGTCAAAGGATATTAATTAAACTTGGGGGACTGATATTGTAATTATAAGATAGTTGCAATATGGGCTGTGGATCCCTTAGGAGAGGGATGGACGATTTTATATGGGAGCCCATATAGAAATCATCCAAGCTAGGGATCCTAGAAGGATCTTGTGGGCTGCTTAGAGCCTAGGCAACCGGATTAGGTCTTTGACTGAAACCCTAACTGTACAGCTATATAAGGAACCCGTGGGCACTAGAATTCGGCTACCACTTGAACCGTAGATATCATAGAGCCGATTTTGAGCCTCCCCTATCTCTCCAAGATCATCCAATTGCTTTGGTGTTTGTGATTTATTAGAGGCATCACATTTGAGGTGCTAGGTTCTCAAAAGCTCAAGATCTTCAAACTACAATCAAATGTAACATTCTTACTAGTATATTTATGTTGATTTCGCTTTTTGTTATATGATAGATTAGGGTTTGCAAGTCTTGGACAGTTGTTGCATGTACAATAGAAAAACTAGATCCAAGCATTAGGGTTTGCATGTGCACCATAGGATGGATGATTTGCTCATAACCCAACAGTAGTATCAGAGCCTAGGTCGTTTTTCTTTTGTATTTGATGCATAGCTAAATTGTTCAAAGCTCAAAAGTCGAAAAATCTTGCCTCTGAATGATGTACTTGTCGAGTCACCAGATGAACTCGACGAGTCAGGGCTACTCGACGAGTCCAGTTTTGTGACTCGGCGAGCCGGCTCGTATGGTGGCTGATTTTTTGGGATTTTGACTAAAACTGAATTGGGATAATTACCAAAAACGTTTTTGACTGATAAAACTCGATTTTTTCAATATGGTATTGATTATCCTAATTCAATTAAAAGATAATTGTCATAAATAAGATAATTACTTGTTTTATAAGATAAAAAATTGATTATTTGTATTATTGATTTGAATTATCTTGTAAAAAAAATAGATTATGTCAAATTATGTGATAAATACTAATAATATGATTAATTAATTATTTTTCAAATTTGATCTAAAATATGTTTTGAAAAGTTTCAAAACTTGTCCTCAAATTTTGGAATTTAAATTTTTGATTAAAAGTTTAATTTTGAAATATTTAAAATCTAAACCCTAGAATTTTACAAGTTTAAAATTCGACCTTATATATATATATATATATATATATATATATATATATATATATATATATATAAGATTAAGCTAGTCTTACCGTTAGTAGGCCTCATTCACGAAGTCGATCTATAAGGGGGGTATAAGGTTGTTGCCTATTAAATGACAGTTTAATGGGTGTCCACACTCACCCACCGGGTAGGAAAGGGCAACTAATTCCTCTTTAAAAGTATAATGTTTAATAAAGTAACTAAATGTTTTTATAAAATTCCCAATCTTAGTTACTTTAGGTAAAATGTGAAATGTTGCTATTCCATGAAATTACACTTTGCACCCTGCCAATTCGTTAGTGGAGCGTGCGTAGATAACCGACACACTAATTTGGGACTAGCAATGGTGGCAAAGGGTAACTCGATGTTTGTCATAGATCAATGAAGCGTGTGTGGTTAACCGACACATTATTTAGGTGGTAAATGACATCGAGGGTACCAAGTACATTTGCATGGTTATTCACACCTTGGTTGTGATCCTCGGTATCCCAGTCACAAACTTGAAGGGCATATCAAGATTTTAACATGCCATTGAAAAGTTCAATGAATCTCAAAAGATCTAGGAATTTCAATTCATTTAAAACTTAAAATCTTTTTTCGTTTTTCATGGTGGAAATTGGTAAATCATCTTTTACCTACCTCCACATTATTTGTAATTAGATTACGACATCCCTCTTCTAATTGTGAATAATTGTGTTGGGTACTAGCTCTAATTTTTCATTTGGGTGTTTAATTGGGAATTCTTATCTAATCTAAACTTTGTTCCTTTTCTATTTTAGATGTCTACTTCGAACAACAACAACAACGCTTTTGGATCGACCCCTTCCGACTCATTCTCACTCATGAACTTGTGTAGGAGGGTGATATTTGATGGGTCCAATTTCAACGATTGGATCCACAACATTCGCATGGTCACCCGCTACGAGGACAAAGAGTATGTTCTCGACAAGGAGTTGAAAGAGGTCAATATGAACACTGCCACTCCCGAACAAATCGCTGCTTACGAAACCCATGAGCGAGATGCTACGAAGGTTCATTGCATCATGCTCGCAACAATGATTGCTGAACTCCAAAAGTCCTACGAGGACTACTATCCATACGAGATGCAACAAGATTTGATGGAAAGGTACCATCAAAGTGCTAGGCAGGAACGGTATGAGATCATTGTTGTAATGATCACTACCAAAATGAAGGATAGAGAGTCCATCACGGCCCACTTGTAGAAAATACAGAGATACATGCACTGCTTGTTGAAGTTGAATGTCAACTTCGATGTGGCGATGGCCATAGATATCATTCTACACTCCTTACCTCCTTGCTACGACCAGTTTCGTATGACCTACCACATGAACAAGGAGGAGGTCAATCTAAGAAAGCTTCAAGGCCTGCTGAGAGTAGTCTGAAAGGCAAATCTATTGCATCTACTCCTACTACTGTTGCCCCTATTTTACCTATTGGGCAAGGAAAAGGAAAGAAGAGGAAGGCTCCTTCTAAGAGCGATAAGAGAAAGTCTCATGATGGTACCTCTTCTAGTGGAACCAAAGTTGGTCTTGTTGCTCCCTTTTCCAACCCGAAGGATGCAGAGTGCTTCTACTGCCACGACAAAGGGAATTGGAAATGAAGCTGCCCGAAGTATCTGCAAGATATCAAGGATGGGAAGATAAAGCCCTCCTTCGCAGGTATTTATACTATTCAATCTAATAACTCACCACATTCTATGTCTTGGTTCCTCGATACAAGATGTGGTTTTCACATTTGTTCTGATTTGCAGGGTCTAAGAAGAAGTAGGGATGTGGAGCATGGGAAGATAAACTTGATCATGGTGAATAGGAAAGCATCGCCTGTCACCAAGATTGGAGTTTACTCTTTAGTGCTTAGTAGTGGGTTAGGTATAGATTTGAATAATTGTTGCTATTCGTCAGAAATGACGCGAAACATTATTTCTTTTCATGGTTTGTATAAACAAGGTTTTAGATTTTCGTTTAATAATGAAAATGGTTCTATTAATGCTTTCTTTAATGGTAATTTCTATTTTGAAGCATTGCCTTGTAATGGTATATATGAAACTATGATGGTTGTAGACAACTTAGGAAATGATGTGTTACATATCGACTCTTCCAATAGTTTGGATAAAGCGTGCTTGTGGCATTCTCGTCTTGGACATGTCAACAAGAAGCGCATAGCCCAACTCCAAAAGGATGGAGTGTTGGAGTCATTCGACCTTAGGGACGATGACACATGTGAGTATTGTTTACCTGGAAATAAGACCAAGTCACCCTTCACTGGTACTTGTGAAAGGGGTGAGGGTTTATTGGATCTCATACATACCGATGTATGTGGGCCCTTTAGATCCACTACAAGGGATGTGAACCGCTTCTATGTGACTTTCACCGATGAGTATAGCAGATATGGGTATATCTACTTAATCAAGCACAAGTCAGAAACCTTTGAAAAGTTCAAAGAATTTAAGCAAGAAGTGTAGAATCAGCTGGGCAGTAAAATTAAGATGCTCCAATCCGATCGAGGAGGTGAGTACCTTACTATTGAATTCCATGACTACCTCAAGGAATGCAGAATTCTTTTGCAATTGACGCCACCTAAAACACCACAATTGAATGGTGTGGCTGAGAGGCGAAATCGAACCTTGTTGGACATAGTTTGTTCCATGATGAGTCGTGCTTCGTTACCTATCTCATTTTGGGGGTATGCCTTAGAGACTGCCGCCCATATCCTTAATCTAGTCCCAACTAAGAAGGTTGCCAAAAGACCTCACGAGATGTGGACAGGGAAAGTTCCCTCGTTGAAACATATCAAGGTTTGGGGTTGCGAGGCTTTCGTAAGACGAGAGACTCTTGACAAGATCGAGCCTCATAATGAGCGTTGTATTTTCATCGGCTATCTGCAAAAGTCCTTTGGATATTTCTTCTATAGAGTGAGTGACAACGTTGTCTTTGTTATGAGGAGAGGGGTTTTCCGAGAGCGAGAACTCATATGCCAATAGGATAGTGGGAGGAAAATTGATCTTGAAGAGATTCAAGAATCAAACGATGAAGGAACCTCTAACACTGGTGGTCAACCTGACGAGGAAACTCCTGTTGAACCGATTGACGAGTCCCTACCTCTTAGACGTTCCAATAGAGTTAGTGTTCCACCCGTATTATATGGTTTCCATATAACTGCTGAGGGTGATACGTTTATTAGTGATAGTACACTAAGAAATTTGGATGAACCTAACACCTACAAGGAATCCATGGTAGGCCCATAAGGAAAGAGGCTATGGACAGCGAGATTCAGTCCATGTATGACAATCAAGTTTGGAACTTGGTTGACAATGTGCCAGGTCGTTAGACGGTCGGGTGAAAATGGATCTTCAAGAAGAAGACTGATATGGATGGGAAAGTACACACGTATAAGGTGCGAGGTTGCGAAGGGCTTTACTCAAATTCCCGGAGTTGACTATGATGAGACCTTCTCACCGGTAGCGAAGATTAAATCTATAAGAGTTATGCTAGCCATTACTGCATTTCATGACTATGAAATATGGCAGATGGATGTCAAAACCGCTTTCCTTAATGGGAAGTTGGCTAAAGATGTTTACATGAGTCTGCCAGAGGGTTTTGTCAACGTAGAGCACCCTAATAGAGTGTGTAAGCTTGAGAAATCCATTTATAGATTGAAACAAGCGTCTCACAAATGGAATCTTTATTTCGATGAGAAAGTCAAAGAGTTTGGTTTTTCAATAAGCAAGGATGAGTCCTGTGTATATGTCAAAGCCAGTGGGAGTATAGTTAACTTTCTCATTTTGCATGTGGACGACGTACTACTCATAGGAAATGAGTTCCCAACCCTGCAGGAGGTCAAGTCCTGGCTTGGGAAGTGCTTCGCTATGAAGGACCTTGGAAAAGCTGCTTATATTCTAGGGATGAGGATTTTGAGAAATAGGAGTAAAAGACTAATAGGACTTAGTCAAAGTACTTACTTGGATAAAGTGTTGAAACGTTTAAGCATGGAAAATTCCAAGAAAGGGAAGTTACCAATCCAAAGCAATACCAAGTTAAGTAAGACTCAAAGCCTGAGTACCGATGCCGAGATAGCAGAGATGAGCAGAGTACCTTAGGCTTCCGCAGTTGGCTCAATCATGTATGCTATGGCATGTACTCGCCCTGATGTGGCCTTCGCTTTGAGCATGGTCAGCCGATATCAAGGGAACCCTGGTATATCACATTGGACCGTAGTAAAGAATATTCTTAAGTAGCTTCAGAGGACTAAGGAATGGTTTCTTATCCTCGGTGGGAGTGATGAATTGAGAGTGCGAGGGTATAGTGGCGCTAGTTTTCAGACTGACCGGGATAATTTCCGCTCGCAGTCGGGCTGGGTCTTTACCCTGAATGGAGGAGCAGTGACATGGAAAAGTTCCAAGTAGGAGACCGTAGCTGATTCAACGTGCGAATCAGAGTACATAGCAACGAGCGAAACGTTAAAGGAGGCGATATGGCTAAAGAACTTCATCGGAGACCATGGAGTTGTACTGGTCATAAAGGAGCCTATGTAGATTTTCTGCGATAACGAAGGTGCGGTTGCCTTAACCAAGGAACCGAGGGATCATGGCAGATCCAGACATATCGACATAAAATATCATTTTATTAGACATCGGGTAGAAGAGGGACTCCTCGTAGTAAAGAGGGTATCGTCAGAAGAGAACCCAACAGATCTCCTTACGAAGGAACTGAGTAGGGTGCACTTGCAGCATGCTAGGAGCATTGGGCTGAAGGACGATATTAGTTTTAGTGATTAGATAGCTTTAAAAACTTGTAATAGATAAATTGTAATTAACATTTGATGATTAAATAAAGGTGTTTTATTTATAAGTAAAGTTACTATCTTGTGTTAATTATTTACTATTGTTTCACTTTGCATGTTTTGACTTCCTAAATAATAAGATTATTTAAACTATCCACAGTCAATCATACGTTGGAAGTAGGTATGAAAGAAGACTTTCATGAATTGGCTTGTAGATTGTCTAAGCGTTTAGACATAGCAAAATTTTGCTGCAACGTTCATGAGTGCTTATGAAATATGATTTGAGTATTGGATTAAACCCGCACTCACATGAATCACTTCATGGAATTTAATCACGAGTGACTGTGAGATGATAATATCACATAGTCTTTAAACCTAGATATATGAGTTGTTGTTTACGCGTTGGTTGTGCATTGATAATGCGTAAACGCATCAGTAACTTGATGTTATAAAACAAATTGTTGTGTACGATTTGATGAGTAAATAGTACAAGCATATAAGTCGAAGTTTATCTGTTCCTTTTATCCTACGAGGCTAAAAGCGTTATCTTGGGCCCCTCGATGATTTTGTTTTGACTAATGCGTCGAGCCTGGTTAGGACTGAATTGATGTGTTCAATTAAGTTCTATGTCAGACAAATCAGAGATCGAGAAACAAACAGCTGAACAATAAGTATGACTATGTTCCATGTAATTGTCCACATGATATCTTGATAACGGGGGACTATATGATCCCTTATCTAAAGGACGTGTTCGAGTCCGACAGCGGATTTTGAGAGCTATGATTGATAATCGGATTTTGAAGTCGTACTTGCATTTATAGTTATAAGACTTATCCAAGTGGGAGACTGTTTGATTAGGTGTCTAAGCCATAACTATATTTGGTATGTACTTGACCCGGTTGTAGCATGGTCCTTTTGGGTTGCCTTCACCAGAGCAACTTGACTAGATGTATAATGGAGAAAGAGGTTATTATGGTTTATTAATATATTATATGAATAATATACTAAAGGAGAAATCATATTTGTTTAATTAATATTGGTCAAGAATTAATTTAAAATAAATTTTGTGGTCAAAGGATATTAATTAAACTTGGGGGACTGATATTGTAATTATAAGATTGTTGCAATATGGGCTGTGGATCCCTTAGGAGAGGGATGGACGATTTTATATGGGAGCCCATATAGAAATCATCCAAGCTAGGGATTCTAGAAGGATCTTGTGGGCTGCTTAGAGCCTAGGCACCCGAATTAGGTCTTTGACTAAAACCCTAACTCTACAGCTATATAAGGAACCCTTGGGCACTAGAATTCGACTACCGCTTGAACCCTAGAGATCATAGAGCCGATTTTGAGCCTTCCCCCCTCTCTCCAAGATCATCCAATTGCTTTGGTGTTTGTGATTCATTAGAGGAATCGCATTTGAGGTGATAGGTTCTCAAAAGCTCATGATCTTCAAACTACAATCAAAGGTAACATTCGTACTAGTCTATTTATGTTGATTTCGGTTTTTGTTATATGCTAGATTAGGGTTTGCAAGTCTTGGACAATTGTTGCATGTACAAATAGAAAAACTAGATCCAAGCATTAGGGTTTGCATGTGCACCATATGATGGATGATTTGCTCATAACCCAACAAGTATAAGGGTGTATTTTAAACATTTTAAAAACACAAGGTTAAGTTAATTAATTAGAAATTTTAGTTAATCGATAATGTAAACCAATAATGATTTTAATATTAATCTTTTAATTAATCAAATAATTAAATGTAATTTGATCATGAGGATAATTCACAAATTCAAGATTTAGGATATCTGATTACAAAGTTAAATATTTAGATTTTATAAAATTAAAATAATATTAATTAAAGTAATTATCCAAAGCAATTTGAATTAACCAAGCAAAATAATTCGATGAATAGAGGCTCCTCACGACGTGGCAGAGGACTCTCCACGTCGAGATAGAAATAAGAAAAACGTGGATCAGAAGATTGTCACGACGTGAGACAGAGATTCTCACGACATGACGAAGACAGAATGAAGATTCTGTCATACTCCAAATCTCTTTTGATCAATTCAACTAATGCACATTCAATTGATAGACAACCAAATGCTCTGATACCACTGATGGGTTTTAAATGTAATAATGCAGAAAATTTCCTTAAACTCTTACGGGTATATACAACCTAGTAGATCTATGTCATAACAATATTCAAGCAACATACTATTAAACAACAAAACTTTTAAACTCTAGTATAAATCGAAATTCATAAAGAGTCACATTCCTCTGATTTGTTATCGTAAACACACCCATTGATTCCAACAAGATCAATCTAAAAGACTCTTTGAAAAAAAGCTTCGATTGTGTGCGAGCCTTTAATGGTTCACACCCACAACACAAGAACCTTAGAAATATTAGGAGAGAGAGGAGAGATGAGCAGATTTTCAGATATTTTATGGTTAAAAGAGTGGCCAAAAATTCCAAGGCATAAGTCCCTATTTATAGTTGATTAGGAAGCATTTAGAAACCCTAATTTGGATATAAAATAATATTATCCCAAATAAATTAGTTATCTAGTTCCTTGATTATCTAAATCGAGGCTTCTAGAAACACAAATAAGGTCTCCAATAACCATCCATAGGAGGAAGGTTATGGAACCTCTCTTCTGTTCAACTTTTGAACAATTACAACTTTAGTCCTTCAACCTTAAATTAATTCTAATTACCCCAAAATTAATTCCAAATCAATTCTAATTTATTCTAAATTAATCATAAATGTTTCTAGTTTATATATTAATCATATAATATATTAATAAATCATTTATCTATATCCTATAATCAATCTAAGCAATTTATTGGTTATGAGGGCAACCTAAAAAGGACTTTAATTTTATATATCAAAATTATAACAATTTAGTTAGGACCTTAGATACCTTAATCTAACATTATGCGCCTCCTCTAACAATATATGATGGACTCCACCGGAAATTGGAACCCAAACTTGTCTACACAGGGTCAATAGGCTTGACTGTCGGTGATGAATCTATCAATCCGACCCCTGATCTCTCATTCTTACCGGTCTGCCTCTTCAATCCATCCTCCTGGGCCACTATGATTATATGCAAAAGTAATGAAATGATGGTGATCCACAAACACAGGTCTCGAATATGAGTACCAGGCGTCTTGTAACTCAAAGCATCGACCGCCACATTGGCCTTCCCCGGACGGTATAAGATCTGGCTGATACATGAAGTACCTTAAATTTTTCTGATTCGTGTAGATAGCACAACGGACGCCATATATATAGTGGTGCCAAATCTTAAGAATAAAAACCGCCTCTCCCAACTCCAAACCGTGAGTAGGATAATTCACATAATGAGTCTTTAGTTGCCTCAAAGCATTAACTATCACATGCTCCCTCTGCATCAATACGATACCCATGCCTAAAATAGATATGTCACAATATACCACAAAGTCACCAACTCTCTTAGGGAGTACTAGAATCGGTGCCTCACATAACCTCTATCGTAGGGGCTCAAAATCCAACTGCTACTTAGGCCCTGATTGAAAAGTGAAGTCCTTCTTGGTTAACCTGGTAACAAGAACTGCACACCTGGTTCATAAGATCTATGAACGTTGTTGGTGCGTTAGTGAACCTAAAAGGCATCACCACAAACTGGTAATGACCGTAACGAGTAGGAACTTTTGAACATCAGCCACCCTAACCCTCATTTGATGGTAGCCAGACCTCAAATTGATCGTGGAGAACCAAGATGCTCCCTGCAATAGGTAAAAAAGGTCATCAATCCTCTTGTAACAACCCAATTTTCAAAAAAAATTTAAACTTTTAATTTCATAAATATCATCCGTAAGGAGTACAAAAATCCCATTACATAGTCATATTATTTTATAATTCAGAATACAAAAAGCTAAATGCGAAAACATTGTAGAATGCACGCCACACCATCAAGCCGGGCCCTTTCCCTTATCCATAGGAGTACTTGAAAATTTCAATAAAACTGTAAGCACAAGCTTAGTGAGTTTCCCAAACACACGAATCATATAATCACATAATACCATGCACACATGTATACATACAAGTTTGCCATGGACTCCCTCCATGGTCTTCAATGGAATACCATGGGTTACCCCCCATGGTCTTGTATCCCCGTGCCATGGGCTCCTCCCATGGTCTTGTCAAATTCCATGGGCTCCTGTCATGGTCTGCACATAAGTCCACATATAATTCCATTAACAAACAATTACATATTCCCAGACGAAACATTTCATAATCAATAATGGGCCGGCCTTGGTGCTTTCGACCCATGAGTGTGGTGAAAAGACTCACCTCAAATATTGAACGGTAGCTGACTAGGTCCTGTCTCTGAATATCAACTCTACTCAATCCCTAAACAGAAACGATTCCTTAAATACGACTCAAAATGCCCTAAAACCCTTAAAAGTCAAACTTGGTCAAGGACTAAAGTCAACGGTCTGAGTTGACCCAACTCGCCGAGTTGTCCTTCAACTTGTCGAGTTTCATTAACTGCACAGATCGGGATAGCACGCATCAACTCGTCGAGTTCTCCTAATGAACTCACTGAGTTAGCCAGGAATCCGATAACTTAATACATTAAGTTGTTTCCATCGAATCTAGAAGCTTCAATTCTTAGATCTCCTTCAAAATGATGTCTAGAAGGGTAATGTTTCCAACTTTACCCTTAAAAACCACCAGAATGAACCCAAACCCGAATCCTTGTCTCAATAGAGTGAGTCTTAACCCATTAAGCCCCTAAACTCTCAAAACATAGTCCCAAAACACAGATCTGGCATCCTAAGGCTGGAATATCACGTTAAGTTTCCAGCTTTACGTCCATGCATGCAAGAAAGGAACCCTAGGACCCAAAATGGCTTAATAAAGGACTTATTGCATGGATTGGACTTAAGACCAAGCAAAGCTTGTAACTTTAATCCAAGAGAGGTCTTGAAAGGGTCAGATCTAACATAAAACCCCCTGAAACCCTCAACCTATTGGACAACCCAACCATAAACCCAAAAATCAAGCTAAAACATCCAACAAAGAGATCTAGAAGATAACAACACAAGGTACCGACTTTATACCTTAAAAGAACTTCAACAAATGTAGAGTTTCTGGATCCAAAGCCTTCCTTCCAAAGTAAGCACCTTCAATTTCAAGCTCCTTCCAAAGAATACCAAAAACCAACTCTCCAAGCTCACCACATGCTCACACACTCAACCTTGGACGATAATGCACGAAATTAGGGTTTCTGGATAGAAGAGGCTGGTAAGGAGGCCAACCAAGGGAGTTAAGGTCTTTAAATAGGGTGCAAAACCTTAAAACTAAGGTTTTCTTCACAGCCACCAACTCATCGAGTTGGGACACCCCGAATCGCCAAGTTGGACCAAAAATTCCCTCAGCCAAAAACCCTCTCGACACGACGAGTTGGAGCTTCCAAGTCATCGAGTCCCCACAGAAATACAATAAATTAGGGAATTTAACTAATACCAGATCCAAGCGTTACAAATCTCCCCCACTTGAATCAGACTTCGTCCTCGAAGTCCGTCGTATCAAAAAATCTTGGGTAATGCTGTCGCATCTCCTCCTCGGGCTCCCACGTCCATTTTGAGCCCTTCCGATGTTGCCACTGCACCTTCACTAACTTCAATTCTTTGTTCCGCAAAGATTTTATTTTTCTGTCTAAAATTGCAATGGCTTCTCAACATAGTTCAGGATCTCATCCACCTGAATGTCATCCTATGCAATAACTTGCCCCTCCGAAGCTGAGACACATAGGAAGTATTATGATCTGACTCAGCTTCTCCGGAAGATCCAATCGATAAGCAACCCTGCCGACTCGGGAAAAAATGGGCCCTAACTTGCCCCTCTTTTGAAACCGAGTAACGCCCTTCCATGGCGACACCTTCAACAAAACAAAATCCCCCACTTGAAATTCGAGATCCGAACGACGCCGATCAGCATAACTTTTCTGACGGCTCTGCGTGACTCGCAACCTGTCACGCACCTACTAACCCAACTCGGTGGTCTTGAGCACCACCTCAGTGCTTCCCATAAATCGATGTCCAACCTTCCCCCAACAAACTGGAGTCCTATACCTCTGACCATACAATATCTCAAACGGGAGCCGGTTAATACTAGCGTGATAACTATTGTTATATAAGAACTTTGCTAGTGGAAGATAAGTATCCCAACTTCCTCCGAAATCCAATACACATGCCCGGTGTAACACCTGTTTCGAGTTTGTAGGGTGTTGGTGCATGAACTCGGCGAGTTGGGAGCCCAACTCGTCGAGTAGAGTCGTGATAACATGGAACGCGGGACGGACCGACTCGGCGAGTCGATGGGTCGACTCGGCGAGTCCGAGCTGTTTAAAGAAAACCCTAAATTTTGGGGTTTGCACCCTATATAAACAACATTATACGCCTTTGTAGCCTCCCTTAGCTTCATAAGAAAGCGTTTACGGTCGCAAACACTTGGGTGTGTGAAGTAAGAGCTTTGGGAGCTTAAACCTTGGGATTGTGGAAGGAATTCCAAGTTTGAAGAAGAAGTATCAAGGGGAAAACACTAGATCTAGCATCTAGTTCGTCTTGGGCATTAAATTAAGGTATGAATCTGTTACCTTAAGTTTAGATTCTATTTGAGGGTTATGACCAACTTTGAGGAAATGGAAGCAAGCTTAGATCTGGACCTATCACAAGGATATGGTTCCAGATCTGGACATTCTTAGGTCCCAAATATCATAAAGTTGCACTTAAGCTCATTCCCTCTCCATGCATGAAAACCTTGTTGAAGGTTAGTTTTGGGTGTTATGGCCATGTGAGGCCTTGCATGCACGTAAAATTTGCAACTTTACGTGTTATCGACACTAGTAGAGGATAGATCTAAAGTTTTGGACCTTGAGCCCCAATGAAAAGGGCCGTAAACATAGTGGACTAGGGGGGGGGGCTCGGCGAGTCATGCAAAAGACTCAACGAGTCGAGAGGGTTTACGGCCAAGGGTTTACAGCCATGAGTTCACGGTCAGGGGTGTACGGTTGGTAGTTTACGGCCGTAAACATCAAGGAACTCGACGAGTCCCTCGGGTGACTCTGCGAGTCGATGAGTAAGCAGGGAACCCGCCGAGTGACTGATTGTACTCGACGAGTCAAGGTCAATATGGACTGTTGACCTTGACTATAGACCTTGACTTTGACCAGGTTTTACCTGAGGATATTGATGGGATTGTGTTAGGCTAATCACCTGATGATTATAGGCAGTTGAGAAGGAGCAGCATGTGGGATATGTCTGATCTCAGCTTATCAGTTCAACAGTCGAGAGTTGAGTCTCCTCACCATACCAATGGGTCTAAGGCACCAAGGCCGGCCCATTTTATGATATGTGATATGTTAGCTGAATATGTGTTATGTTAGTATGAAATTTGCATGGAAGACCTCAGGGGGTTCCCAAGGCAGTAGACTAAGACCATGTGGGGCTTCCCATGACAATTAGTTATATGTGTTATGCGGTATGCTAGCTATTATGTGATATGTGGTATGCTAGATATTTCTATGATATGCGGTGTGCTAGTTGACTCTGTGTTGCTTGCATGGAAGACCTCGGGGGGTTCCCGAGGCAGTGGGATATAAGACCATGTGGGGGTTCCCATGGCATCCCAGGCCAACACCATGTGGGGGTTCCCATGGCAGTAATCTAAGACCATGCGGGGGTTCCCATGGCAGTGGACTAGGACCACGTGGGGGTTCCAGTGGCACTCGGTGTAAGACCTTGGAGGGTTTCCAAGGCTTACCTATATGTTTGTATGCATGGCTGGTGTAGTTGATATGATTTACGTAAGTATGTGAATAAGACTTTGGAGGGTTTCCATGGCATCTTCACATGTGTATATGTATGCTTATGCGATTGTTATGGTTTATGTAGCTGTTATAGCTGCTATGGATTATGTGGTTATGTGGATTGTGTGGGGTATGCTCTAGGGAACTCACTAAGCTTCATGTTTACAGTTTTGTTTATGGTTTCAGGTATCATGGTTTGGAAAAGAAGGGCTCGGATTGATCGCAGTGCACACACTTATGATTTCCACAATGAATGATTTTGGGATAAACTCTGATAAATATTTTACTTAATGATGATTTGAAATGTTTGAAATAAATGGTATTAATGTTTTAGCTATATTAAAAATGAAATTTTTAGCCTTGGTTTTTGGGTCGTTACAAGTTGGTATCAGAGCCTCGGTTTGAGGGATTCGGGTATACCTTCGGGTGTGTCTGAACTCAAACTGAGGATCTGTAAAGTTTTCAAAAAATTTCAAAAGAAAATGTTTTCAAGGAAAAGGTTTTCTAAGACAAGAAAGGGTGTGGTGCATGCAATCAACCGAGCTCAAGTAGGTTCCCCCAGAATACCCACACTTGTTATCTGTTATGAGTTTATTATGAATCTGTGAATCGCATGCTAGTTAGGGCTAGGGGAGATGCATGCATATGTTGTTTGAGTTGGTAGACTTGCATGCTAGTGCTGAGTTGTCAGCAATAGATTGGTCTGATATGTGGTGCTTGTAGCCTTGGGAATATTTGATGCCATGCTAGAATGAGAATGATTATTGGTATTAGTAACTGCTACGTGTATGCTTTCAAATTGTATACGGTTAGGATCTTATAGCCTTGGAATAATTGATTTGGCCTTATTTACTGTTCCTTGTTCGGTTGTGGTCCTAGGGTAGAGTCTATTATTCGACAGTCTATTAGATCCTGTTCTGTGTATAATTTGCATGCATAAGGCAGCCGACAGTAAGGATGGATGGATGTGGACAGCGCGAGTTGCGATATATGGGAGGAATGTTTTATGATAGTCCTTTGGATCGGAGTGCTACTGCACGAATGCTGCTTGCTTTGTGCTTTGTGGAACTCTTAAGTGATGGGAGTCAGCTACTAAGTGGATGTGACGATATCCAGGAGGTGCATGGCTGGCATCATGGGGAGTTCTTCAGCAGCTGATGGCAGGGTGAGGATGGGAACCTAGGAAGGTCTAGGATATGCTCCAGTGAGTTAGTGGGGCGGTTTAGTGAGATGGGGAGCCTAGGGGGAGCCTAGTAGGTGCTTCGGTGGATATTGTGTTGTTTTTTGGCGGATATTTGGTGCATCAGAGGGATAGGTGACTTAGAGGATTTTGGAGGATTACTGAGGAAAGTATGGATAGGTGTGGAAGGTAGTATGGGCCAGTACTACTGAAAGCACAAGATCCATACTCGAATCAGTGAGAGTCTTGAAGAATCTAAGAAGCCTGGGAAAGAGAACTTTTGATTATGATTGAACTGTGGGGATAGCTGCTGCGCAGAATGTGGATGAGAACGCAAGGAGAAGGACCAGGGTTTGGTTCCAGCTCCGGTGGTGAGCCAGATAGTGGGAGGGCTGCTAGGATTTCAAGTTCGCCTTGGATCTCTTGTATCGGGCATAAAGGGCTGATTGCGCGATTTATTGAGTTTTGGGATTTGACTCTATGTCTAGAGAATAGTTTATAGTCAGCTTAGAGCAGAGGTTTCTCCAGCTTCTGTAGTTCAGCCGTTGGCGCTTGAGCTGATGAGTGTGTCAGGGTGATAGACCCTGAATGATATGGATCTCTGAACCAAGGACGGAAGATTGATTAGGAGTACCTCAATGAGAGAGGTTCAGGTCAGGTGAATTTATTGGAAGGTCTCAGGCGGAGACCTAAGAGTCGGATCAGCTTTTGAGAGGCCAGCACTATCGGATCCAGTGCCACGTTTGAAGAAAGTGCATGATGAAGTTTCGCTCCAAAGGTTTAGATTGTCATTGGGATCAGAATGAGGTGTTTCATTCTGTTCTCAGGGTGGATGTGGTATCACAGGAGAAGGTGGTCAGGATTCCCTCGAATGTTGTAGATATGCTACCTTTGGCCATTTCCGGTGGATACCGGGTATTTGTATCGCTTGGGAATTGTGATAAGTTGGATATCGGGTTGGTCTTCCGCTACCGTATGGGTTAGCAAGGGTTGTCAGATGCCAATCGGCATGTTGAGGAATCTTTGAGGGATCTTTAGACAGATGTATCTTGCGGAGCGGATTCCGCGTGTACCGTGATTGCTCCGAGTCGTTGTCAGAATCTGTTCAGTGATCTGGGTTGCTACGGGTGTAGCAGGTTTTGTCACGCCTTCAGGGATTACCCATAGGGAGCAAGCCAGTTATATTTTCGTTGTGATCAGGTGGAAGACAAGGAGGTCGACTGTTTGACGATCAGGGAGGAGCAGTGAGTGCACCTGCTCTAATCATTTTTAGGGTTGGTTCAAGGGCTTGAATGAGGGAGTTATGACTAGTTTTCAGTAGCCTCAGTATTTATGTTTGGAAGGGCCATCGGGATTGCCGAGGGAAGGGGGAGTTGTTATGGAGGTTTTGGTTACACTACCCGTTCATTGGAATCCGAGATCTGACCGTAATATCGCTTTTAAGCGTTTGAAGTCATTGATGTTGTTAGGATACGAGAAGTGTTAGCTAGTTTTCAGGAGTTGTGCTGTTTTGGGCAGGGTTTCTTATGGTGCACTAGTTTCGAAAGCATCGGTCGTTAGCAGATTGATTATTGGAACGTAAGAAGGATTGAGAATCCTTCAATTTTCATGAACCAAGCGGACTTAGTCGATTCTAAGTGGGGGAGAATCGCGAAGGTGTACAGGGCAGGGGCAGGTATGAAACCGGGATGGGTCTCTCATCCTCATCGAGGAAAAGTGGTGGACCAAGTGGCTATTTGGTTTGAGGGTTGTGTGAGTTTGGAGTTCGGAAAAAGTCCCCAGCATGTGAACCGCGTCTTCTTGGGGGCTTGATAACAGAATTTGGGAAAGTAGGTCGGGAGTCCAATTATGAACTGAGTTCAGTTTGGGTGTTCGGTCGAGTGTGTGATCGACTCTGTATACGAATCGCATTGATAGATTAGGGGTAATGAATTGGGTTATGATTGTGTTAGGGCGGAAGTGTTGTAAGACTACGGGGGTTCAGTAGCATTCACTAGCAGCCAGATGATGTGGGAAGTGTTATAAGACTATGGGGGTTCCGTAGCATTCACTAGCAGTCAGATGGTGTGGGAAGTGTTGTAAGACTACAGGGGTTCCGTAGCATTCACAAGCGGTCAGATACTGTGGAAAGTGTCGAAAGACGGTTGGGTAGCCATATTAGTGGATCTCATAAGAACCTGGTGGTTGGATCGGGTGTGAGACTGGAAGTCTTAGGGAATCGGCTAAGAGTATTTATTAATCGGTCGAGTAAAGGATGAGGGGAGGTCATGGTACATTACGCAAATGCCGATTCGAGGGTCTTTGGATAGGACCGGAGTAACAATTTGGATTTGGATAGGAACTTGAGTTGGAATTCGTGCAGGATTTTGTTTCAGTGAGTTGGGATGTGGGGCATCTATATGCCAAGGGCATCGAGGGCATAATTCCAGGGTGGTGAACGAGTTGGTTTGATGGTAGTTTAAGCCATTGTGATGTGTCTCGGGTGGCTCTATCCGTAATAGAGCCACGACATGTTGGAATCAGGAAACGTTAGGTCGAAGGAGGCCGGGTATGATATAGGTCTACAACTATTCTGGTAGCATCCACCTTTCGTGTTGGATTCAGTGGTGACAGGTTGTCAGCCTATCATGATAGGATGGATCAAATGGATGGAAGGAGCCATGAGTGGTTGTATAGGTAGGGCAGTTATTGTCAGACGAGGTATCCTTTGGGGATCATGTGGGACTGCTGTATGTGTATTTCTGGCTCAGTGATCGGGTAGGTGTCCGGTGGTTCGGATAGTTGGCAGACAAGCTAGGACCAGGGTGGTCCCGGTTGTTCTCCAGGAAAGCAGCCATGTGGCAGCAAGAGGAGTAGGAGTGACCTCAGGAATTTGCGGCATGTGTGTGGAATTGCTTGTTATTCAGTAGTCGCAGTTGATCGGTGACTTTGTTCTTTAGGAATCCTCAAGGTATTGCGAGTTGGAAGTATTCTATTTAGAATGGTTTTCTTATGGAATCAGTTCGATGATGATTCGATGTGGGCAGTCTGTCAGGGAGACAGGCCATATCGAAACTTCAGATTTCATATGGAGCAGGTGTGATCAGGTTGCAAGGAATTCATTCATTTTCGGAGTTCGCGTTGCTGAAGGTGTCGCTCTGTAAATGGATTAGCAGGATCCGGAGAAGAGGGGCAAGCTAGGACCTCGGTTTTCAGGACGTTCAGGATCTCGACCTGGATGGGCAATGTGACATATCGATTGGATCTGCTAGAGGAGCTTAGCTAGACTCACAACACCTTCTCCATGTCTTAGCTTCGGGAGTGTGTCTGGGTTGAGTCCGCAGCCGTTTCAATGGATGACATTCAGATGGATGAGAGTCCGAACTACATCGAGAAACCCGTTGCCATCTTGGATAGGAAGAAGGAGGTTCTTCGGAATAAGGAAGTAAGATTGGTGGAAGTGTAATGGCAGCATCGGAAGGGTTCTAAGTGGACTTGGGAACCGGAAGAGGAGATGCGAGAGCATTACCCCGATTTATTTTGGTCCGTAGACTTCGAGGACGAAGTCTAGTTCAAGTGGGGAAGACTTGTAACACCTGTTTCGAGTTTGTAGGGTTTTGGTGCATAAACTCGGCGAGTTGGCAACCCAACTCGTCTAGTAGAGTCGTGATAACACGGAACGCGGGACGGACCGACTCGGCGAGTCCGAGCTGTTTAAAGAAAACCCTAAATTTTGGGGTTTGCGCCCTATATAAACAACATTATACGCCTTTGTAGCCTCCCATAGTTTCATAAGAAAGCGTTTACGGCCGCAAACACTTGGGTGTGTGAAGTAAGAGCTTTGGGAGCTTAAACCTTGGGGTTGTGAAAGGAATTCCAAGTTTGAAGAAGAAGTATCAAGGGGAAAACACTAGATCTAACATCTAGTTCGTCTTGGGCATTAAATTAAGGTATGAATCTGTTACCTTAAGCTTAGATTCTATTTGAGGGTTATGACCAACTTTGAGGAAATGGAAGCAAGCTTAGATCTGGACCTATCACAAGGATATGGTTCCAAATCTGGACCTTCTTAGGTCCCAAATATCATAAAGTTGCACCTTTTATTAAGCTCATTCCCTCTCCATGCATGAAAACCTTGTTGAAGGTTACTTTTGGGTGTTATGGCCATGTGAGGCCTTGCATGCACGTAAAGTTTGCAACTTTACGTGTTATCCACACTAGTAGAGGATATATATGAAGTTTGGGACCTTGAGCTCCAATGAAAAGGGCCGTAAACATAGTGGACTAAGGGGGGGGGGGGACTCGGCGAGTCATGCAAAAGACTCAACGAGTCGAGAGGGTTTACGGCCAGGGGTTTACAGCCAAGGGTTTACGGCCAAGGGTTTATGGCCATGGGTTCACGGTCAGGGGTGTACGGTTGGTAGTTTACGGCCGTAAACATCAAGGAACTCGACGAGTCCCTCGGGTGACTCGGTGAGTCGATGAGTAAGCAGGGAATGGTTTAGATTGAGTGGAAGGAACACTCAGCCTGCTAGGGGTTTGTCTTGGACCTGGAAATCATAGGACTCGACGAGTGTATGAACAGACTCGGCGAGTCCAAGGCAATCTCCCAACTCATGAAGATGGACTCGACGAGTTGTTCATACAACTCGGCGAGTCATAGACTGAACACGTTCGTATGAGGGAGATGAACTCGACGAGTTCAAAGAGAACTCGGCGAGTCGATGGATGATGGTCCCGATATTATGGGTGAAGAAGGACCCGTCATATTGTTTCTAGACTCGGCAAGTAGAGTCGGGGTTTTAACATTTTATGGAAAAGGGGACTCGACGAGTTGGCGGGCCAACTCGGCGAGTCGAGGCAACTGGATGTTGACTTTGACCAGGGTTTGACCTTGACTGTTGGCTTGAACTTAGGTTGACTCTTGTAAGAGGGTTATGATTATGAATTAGTAATCGATAAGGGTTGTTGTGTAGGGATTGAAGAGTTGAGACGAACCGATTTCCGTGCCGAGGATCGTGCTGACACTACACGACATCGAGGTGAGTCTCCTCACTGTTTGTATGGGTATACAGCCACAATGCCGGCCCATTTAGTTTATGCATGGTAGGAAGACGCGGGGGTTAGCCCTAGGCATTATGCATGAAAGACCAGGAGGAGGCTCCTGGAACACAATATGTTATTATGTATGGTAGGAAGACCCGAGGGTTAGCCCTAGACAACATGCATGAAAGACCAGGAGGTGGCTCCTGGCACACTGTATGCTATTATGAATGAAAGACCAGGAGGTGGCTCCTGGCATACTATATGCTGAGTAGCCTAGTAGAGTAGTATGTATAGTTGTCTTTGTGATGCTTGCATGGAAGACCAGGGGGTGGCCCTTGGCACTTGTCTGTAAGACCCAGGGAGTGGCCCCAGGCCTGACAAGAAAGACCACGTGCGGCCCGTGGCAAAACAGCAAGACTATGTTTGGCACATAGCACCTTACTTGATTATGGATATGTTTGTTATGTATGGCTCATGGTTACGTATGGCATGTATGGATCAGTTGATATGTATGGTATGTGGTATCTGGGGAACTCAGTAAGCTTCGTGCTTACGGTTTTCAACTATTTGTTTCAGGTACTAATGTTTTTCGAAGGAAGGAGCTCGAGGTGATCGCAGTGCATCACACCATGTTTTCCGCACTAGATGATCTTTGGGATTTAAAACTCTGATAATTGTTTGATTAAGAATGTTATTAAATGATTGGGCAAAATTTATTAAGCGGTTCTAATTAATCAAAGCGAAAATTTTGGCCTTGAATTTTAGGATGTTACAAGTTGATATCAGAGCCTTGTTTTGAGGGATTTGGGCACACTCTCGGGTGTGTCTGGACTCAAACTGAGGACTTGATATGAAAATTTTCAAAAGGAACTTGAAAGTATTTAAAAGAGAAAGGAACTTTGAAAAGAACAAGGTGTATGATGCGTGCAATCGGCCGAGCTCAAGTAAGTGGTTCCCAAAATACCAATGCATGTTAGATATGTGATATGTTATGATTATGTGATTCGCACGCTAGATTATGGCTAAGGATTTAGGAGAGATGCCTTTGTATGCTTATGTGAACTTGTAGAATTGCATGCTAGAACTGATCAGCCAGTAGTAGGATGGCCTGTTTAGGTTATGCCTGATTGTATGAGCCCTTGAATTGCATGGTAGTGTAGATTCCTAATAAGAGGATATAATGGCTTGTTTGGTTAGATTTCCGTTTGTCTGAATGTTGTTTGCTTTGTGCTTTGTGGGAATTTAAGTGGTGGGAGTTAGCTACTAGATGAATGTGTTAAGTCACATGTGATCAGGGTTGAATAATCTCAGAGTGCTGGACTTGACCCTATTGCGCAGCTCTTGTCTGAGTCTAACCGTTGTAGGGATGAGTCGTTTACTCGAAGGATTATCCGAGCCTCGTCACATGTGATGGTATTCATGTAGTGGTTAATTGGCATTATGAAGAGTCTTTCAGTAGCTGAGGACTGGGTTTGGGATTGGAGATTTCCCTAGGGTAAGCCTAGGATGAGATGAGTAGCAGAGAGCAGCAGTAGTAGAAGGGACTTGGTAAAGTCGAAGCAATCCTTGAGGAAAGTACGGATAGATGTGGAAGGTAGTATGGGTCGGTACTACTGAAAGCAGAGGATTCGTACTCGAGTCAAGGAGGGCCGAGATAAAACCAGGAAAGTTGTAGTATGTGAGACCTTCTGAGGTTACGTACGACCCTGACAATTATGTGTTTCATTTCAGGATGGTGATGATTACGCGACACGGAGCGGGAGGATCAGGATCCGGTTCAGGATCAGGTTCGGGTACAGGTTTTGAGCCAGTGGATGAGGGATTACGCGAGTTCATTGCGTCTGAGATCACGAGAGGTATCCTTGAGTCGACCCCGGTGATTTTCAGGTCGATCAAGGAAGGGATTATGGAGCTGATGGAGGATCGTCTCAGAGCGTTCCGGAGTGATATGGCATCCAGCCAGTCAGGATCGCACACACTGTCCTTCAAGGACTTCAGGGGGAGTGGCGCGCTAGACTTCCACGGGGTGAAGGACCCCATTGTTTCCAGGAGATGGATTGCAGACATTGAGTCTGCACAGTTGACGAGCTTCTGTCCTGAGGGGTCGAAGGTTCGATTTGCTGCGGGATGCTTGAGGGACAGAGCTAGAGACTGGTGGGAGTCAGTTGGTGATTCCTTGGGAGCCTCAGCCATTGAGGCTATGACCTGGTCCGACTTTGTGACCAGGTTTAGGGCGGAGTTTGTGCCGGCTGTGGAGCTTCAACAGCTGGCCAGGGAGTTCCTAGACATGAGACAGACGACGGAGTCGGTGGTGGAGATTACTGCCAAGTTCCGAGAGATGGCCTTATTGGTGCCTCAGTATGCAGGGGATGAGGAGATGGGGAGGACCCGCTATCATGACATGTTGAGAGCTGATATTCGGGAGCATGTCAGCTTCTCGGCATGCCCGACCCTGGACTCTATGATTGCCAGGGCGCGGGAAAGGGAGATTGATTTGGAGCACATTGCGAAGTGGAGGTCGGATCAGATGTATACTTTGGAGGGTCCCGGGAAGAGACCCAAGACTTCAGATCATCGATTAGTAGGTCGGCAGGGCCGAAGTCAGTGTAGCACGTGCGGGAAACTTCACGAGGGAGTTTGTCTTTCCAGGGGTTCAGGCTGCTACAAGTGTGGCAGAGATGGTCACGTCAGCAGGGACTGCCCACAGGGGGCAGGCCCATTGTGTTTTCACTGCAATCAGGTGGGCCACAAGAAAGCGGACTGCCCGACGATGATGGGAGGAGCAGGGAGTGCGTCTGCCCCAACAACTTTGATGATTACGGATGGGTGAGATGGTAGGGCCTTGCAGTGACAGATGAGGGAGATCTGGATTACAACATGGAATGTTGCAGGTATGTATCAATGGCTATTTTCGATTCTATATGTATTATGATTGTTCTTACCTCGGTCTCAGCTGATAGTATGTATGAGTTATCTCTCTGCTTGTATTCGGATTGTATATTTGGAATTGTCATATGCCAATTGCATACCGGGAATAACTAGCAGCTAGCATAGGGTCAAATTCCCTTACTGGTTTGGAAGCAATTAGTGTTATTTTGAGTACGGTCGATATCGGTTCAGGGGCATTATGTGACGACCCGAGGTCAGACTTCAGCAGGGTAGTTATCCGCCATTGTCAGGATTCGGTGATGAACAGTCTTTATGCCAGGAGTAGTTCGTGGGAGCATCAAGAGAAGCAGTCTATCGCTGAAGAAGTTGCTCCGAACATCAGCAAATTAGACGTTAAGGTTGAGAGGGACGTCAGGCTGAGCTTATGGGATTATCAGTATTGGGGATGCAGAAAGTGTTCATCTAATATTCGGTAATCGTACGATATTTGGGGTGGGCTAGTGACGCATCGCTAGCAAGATTAAGGCGATGGTAGTTATCATGCCTATCGTGTAAGGGAGGAAGGAATGGAAATCCTCGGATTTTCGCTTGCCATAAAGACTTAGTCGAGGCGAAGTGGGGGAGAAACAATCATGTTACGGGAACAGAAGCGGTTTTGAAACTGGGATAAGTTTTGCTCTCCTGTCAGGGAGAAAGACGGCCCATGCGGCTGTATGAATTGAGGATAGTGTGAATTGGAAGTTCAGAAAACTTACCAATTATGAGATTGCATTCTCGGGATGTCTAATAGCAGGTTTCAGAAGAATGGGTTGGGAGTTTCAGTTAGGACATGAGTACAGCTTGGGGTACTAGATTGTGCCTGTATGCTCGATTATGGGTGTGTAAGGATTAGTAGTCAGCGAAAGACCATGGTCAGCGGTCGAGTCAGTGTGGAAGGTGTTGTAAGACTATGTGATAGCCATAGCATCCACTAGCAGCCAGTCGGTGTGGAAGTTGTTGTCAGACTACAGGATAGCTGTAGCATTCACCGGTGGTCAGATAGTATGAGAAGTGTGGTAAGACTGCGGGGTGGTCCGTTAGCAGATAGTGTAGGAGTGTTGTAAGACTATGGGGTGGCCCATAGCGTTCACTAGTTAGCAGATAGAGTAAGGGAGTTGTAAGACTGCGGTATGGCCCGTAGCAATCGTATAGTTAGACTGCGGTGTGGCCCGTAGTATTAGTATAGTAAGATTGCAGGGTGGTCGTAGCATTAGTCGGCAAATAGTGTAGAAGTGTGGTGAGACTGCGGGGTGACCCGTAGCATTAGTTGGCTGGTAGCGCAGAAGTGTTGTAAGACTATGGGGGTGGCCCATAGTATTCACTAGTTGGCAGAACGAGTATAGTAAGACTACGGGGTGGCCCGTAGCATTCGTCGGTCCCTATTCGATAGTACGAATGTATCATATGCGTGATTCACTGGCAGGATTTTTCAGATAGTTTAAGATAGAGCGGGGCAACCGCTCGGATGTGAGTAGGACACATTATGATTGGATTCGGAAGGCGGTAGGTCATTGGAGACCAGGAGTGATGTAAGACTACAACGGTTTTGGGTAGCATTCACCTTTAGTAGTAGATTCGCTGGCAATGAGTAGTCAGACAGTACGATCGGGAGGGTCAGCAGGAATGTTGGAGCCGTGAGTAAGGGTGTGGATCGAGGGGTTTCGATAGCTGAAGTTCTTCGGAGGTCGCTGGAAGCGACTGAGAGATTATGCTTGGAATTAGTAGCCGGTGGGAGTCCGGTAATCCAAGTAATGTCGGATCAGTTGCCGACCAAGGTAGTATCAGTTCATCCGGATAGTGGTTAAGAGACAGCAGGATGTTCGGATAGAAGGAAGTACTGAGAAGAACCTTGTGCCCGAATTAGCTCACCAAACGAAGGCACTAAGTCACTTACCGACGGACTGAATAATCTCAGAGTAATGGATTTGACCCTGTAGCACAGCTCTCATATGAGTCTAACCGTTACAGGGATGAACCTGCTACTCAAAGGATTATTTGAGCCCTCTTTCAAGCATCGGTATGCTACAGCTAGTTATGGACATGGATTTTGTTCTGATGGTAGCGTCGAGATAATCGGCACTGGGGAGTGTGCATTGGTCAGTTACTCGATGCGGTTTTGGGATGGTAGTTTTAGATTATAGGCGGTCCGTTAGGGAGACAGCCCAGCATGGGATTCAGACTTTGGGGAGACAGAAATGATTTGCGGAAACTCGAAGTTCTGTTTGGTTTTAGGAGGCGGTCCGTGTAAATTGCACGATTCAGCAGTGGTGCCTTTAGGGGATATTCAGGAGGGTGACAACATGAGTTACAACAACCGGCCAGTATCTATCCTCAACAGGAAGTCGAAGGATCTGAGGAACAAAAGGGTGGAGCTTGTGAAGGTGCAATGGCAGCACCGCAAGGGCTCAGAATGGACTTGGGAGTCGCGGGACGGGATGAGAGAGCACTACCCGGAGCTTTTCCGGATTCAGCAGCAGACTTCGAGGACAAAGTCTAAAATAAGTGGGGGAGATTTGTAGCACCCGGTTCTTGGTACGTATTTAAATTCAAGAAATTTGATATTTACTCTAGGACTCGGCGAGTTGGAGGCCCAACTCGTCGAGTAGACTCGACATTATGCGGGAGTTTTAGTAACCTACTCGACGAGTCGGGGGACCGACTCGACGAGTAGAAGCTGTCTGCAATAACCCTAATATTCAGGGTTTGCACCCTATTTAAACAACTTTTCTTGCCTCAACTCAGCCTCCATCGTTCCTCCCAACCCAGAGAAACCCTAACTCGAAACCCTAAGCCATTATTGAGTGTTCTTGAGATTTTTGGTGCCCTTTTGTGTGTATTAGAAGTTGAAGAAAAAGAAGGAAGCTTGGAAGTTCAAGTGGAAGTTAGTAGATCCAGAGGTTGTGCCCCAATTCCAGCTCACTTGAGGTATAAAGCTGAAACCTTGACTATTCTTTGCTTAGATATTGATTTGGGGCTATTTTCTACCTTTTCCTAAGCCTTAGTGAAGCTATAGTCGGAATTGTGTGCATAAGTGGGTTTGTGCATCAGATCTGGAACCATTGAGGGTTCCCATGGCATAAAGGTACCAACTTTATGGCCATAGGAGACCCATGCTTCACATATATACCCCTTTTATGGCTTTTTGAGCCAAAAACCCCATGCATGGACGTCAAGATTGAAACTTTACGTATGAAATGGACCCTAGGAGGTCAGATCTATGGTTTTGATGCATTGAGACCCGTTGTAATCGACTACATAGTTTTGGACAAAGAGGGAATCGGCGAGTCACTTGGGTGACTCGGCGAGTCGGGACGCTTTTTCCCCTAAAACGTCTTATGGAAATGGTTTAGATTGAGTGGAAGGAACACTCAGCCTGCTAGGGGTTTGTCTTGGACCTGGAAATCATAGGACTCGACGAGTGTATGAACAGACTCGGCGAGTCCAAGGCAATCTGCCAACTCATGAAGATGGACTCGACGAGTTGTTCATACAACTCAGCGAGTCATAGACTGAACACGTTCGTATGAGGGAGATGAACTCAACGAGTTCAAAGAGAAATCGGCGAGTCGATGGATGATGGTCCCAATATTATGGGTGACGAAGGACCCTTCGTATTGTTGCTAGACTCGGCAAGTAGAGTCGAGGTTTTAACATTTTATGGAAAAGGGGACTCGACGAGTTGGCGGGCCAACTCGGCGAGTCAAGTCAACTGGATGCTGACTTTTACCAGGGTTTGACCTTGACTGTTGGCTTGAACTTGGGTTGACTCTTGTAAGAGGGTTATGATTATGAATTAGTAATCGATAAGGGTTGTTGTGTAGGGATTGAAGAGTTGAGACGAACCGATTTCCGTGCCGAGGATCGTGCTGACACTACACGACATCGAGGTGAGTCTCCTCACTGTTTGTATGGGTTTATGGCCACAATGCCGACCCATTTAGTTTATGCATGGTAGGAAGACGCGGGCATTAGCCCTAGGCATTATGTATGAAAGACCAGGAGGAGGCTCCTGGCACACAGTATGTTAGTATGTATGGTAGGAAGACCTGGGGGTTATCCCTAGGCAATGTGTATGAAAGACCAGGAGGTGGCTCTTGGCACACTGTATGCTATTATGAATGAAAGACTAGGAGGTGGCTCCTGGCATACTGTATGCTGAGTAGCCTAGTAGAGTAGTATGTATAGTTGTCTTTGTGATGCTTGCATGGAAGACCAGGGGGTGGCCCTTGGCACTTGTTTGTAAGACCCAGGGAGTGGCCCCAGGCCTGACAAGAAAGACCACGTGCGGCCCGTGGCAAAACAGCAAGACTATGTTTGGCACATAGCACCTTACTTGATTATGGATATGTTTGTTATGTATGGCTCATGGTTACGTATGGCATGTATGGATCAGTTGATATGTATGGTATGTGGTATCTGGGGAACTCACTAAGCTTCGTGCTTACGGTTTTCAGCTATTTGTTTCAGGTACTAATGTTTTTCGAAGGAAGGAGCTCCAGGCGATCGCAGCGCATCACACCATGTTTTCCGCACTAGATGATCTTTGGGATTTAAAACTCTGATAACTGTTTGATTAAGAATGTTATTAAATGATTGGGAAAAATTTATTAAGCGGTTCTAATTAATCAAAGCGAAATTTTTGGTCTTGCATTTTGGGATGTTACATTTGAAAAAAGTTGGATTTACAACCACCACGACGTGGTGACCCCACCATGACGTGGTGAATGGAATCTTCGTGATTCTTGACGTTGGCTAGGGGAATACGGGATAAACACGAGGACCACGATGTGGTGCCGTTACCACGTCATGGTGTCGATATTTTTGGTAACTATATATATATATATATATATATATATATATATATATATATATATATATATATATATATATATATATATATATATATATATATATATATATATATCGAACATTAGGTCGATTCTGGAGGAGAGAGGCTTGAAGGCTGCGACTATTAACGAAAAAAATACCCTTCCAAGACCCCTTTGAGGGCAGAATTCAACTAGAGATCAAAGGATAAAGAGATTGGAGCAAGGATTCGCATCTACACATTCGGTTTGCCTAGTTTAATCATGATTAGTCTAGTTTCCCTTATGTTTATGTGTTTTTCAGCTGTGATTATGGGCTAAAAACCCTTGCTTTCGTTTAGATTAGATGAACTCGTAAATACTATGTGTTGATTTCTTGTTTGATGGATTGATGAAGTTGGTTTTGCTTTAAATATTGTTTGATAAATCTATACGTAGCTAGTTAAAGTTTCTATCTTTATTGCCTAGTCTCAAGTTTTGTGTAGTTAAACTGCAGTTAATTGCATGAAAATTGATTTACCTAGTTGTTTATGACCATTAAATTGCTAGAGCTAGAGATTGACCATATCCTAGTGTAGGTGATAAGTTAGTTGCTTAACTGTGTTGGAGAGCAGTATTTAATCATAATATTTGCTTGATTACTAGACTTGACCATAAAATAGTAGTCTGTAGATTCTATCATTCAGAGTCCAAATTACCTTTAAAATCAATTTAGTGGTCATAAACAAGTAAATTTAAAAGTTACCTGTAAATTACCTGTAATTTAAAAGTTACATGTGTTAGAGAGCAATAGTCTATAGACTCTATCATTCAGAGTCCGTAGTAGTCTGTAGATATGCACGTATGCACATATGTGTAGATATGACCATTAAATTGATTTTAAAGGTAATTTGGACTCTGAGATAGAATCTACAGACTACTATTCTATGGTCAAGTCTAGTAATCAAGCAAATATTATGATCAAATACTGCTCTCTAACACAGTTAAGCAACTAACTTTCAGATCATTTTGAATCACCTTAATCGGAGTTACGAGTCATGAGATATGGTCAAAATACTGACGAGGGGCCAAGCTTTCTAGCAACATCCTTCTTGTGTCTTCTTCTTGTCTAAGCTCGTATTTTTCTGCTTCTAGCTTCCATATTGCTCCCGAGAATGTCTTTATGCTACATAACAGATATTAAGCATAATAAGTACCTTTTGTTTTATAATAAGCATAATTATAGCTAAAAGTATTAACATATGATGTAAAATATATGTGTAGATATGCACATATCAAAATGCCTCTTCCAAGATCTTCTGTCTTACTCCCCCAACTGACGGAACCCAAACTCTACCAAACTTAGTCAATAAACCCCGACTATCCTGAACAAACAACGAAATCTAACACCAAATCCGCTCAATCATCTAGTTCTCCTTTTTCAAACCCTCAACTTGTGCATCCTTATTCATATCCAACAAAGGTGAAATCACTGTCATCCTCAAGTAGACATCTCGAATCGAAGTACTCGCCGCCTTACGGCTCAAAGCATCGGCCACCACATTGGTCTATCCGGGATGATACAAAATCCCACAATCATAGTCCTTTAATACATCCATCCATCTCCTCTGTCGCATATTCAAATTTTGCTGATCCATCAGGTACTTCAGACTCTTGTGATCAGTAAAAATGGTCCACCTCCCCCAATTCCAAGTCATGGGTGGGGTAATTCGCCTCATGAGGCTTCAGCTGCCTCGGGGCATAAGCAATCACATGCCCCCTGTGCATCCGAACAACTCCCAATCCAAGATAGAAGCATCACAATATACTACAAAATCATTCAATCCCTCGGGTAATGCAAGAATCGGGGCATTGGATAATCTCTGTCTTAAGGTCTCGAAAGCCAATTGCTGATCTGGCCCCCACCGAAAGGTCACACTTTTCTTGGTCAAACGGGTCAAAGGTACGGTGATCTTGGAGAAATCCTGAATGAATCTTCGATAGTACCCTGCTAGACCCAAGAAACTCCGGATCTCGGATGCGTTCTTTGGAACTTCCCAACGCATTACCGCCTCAATCTTAGCTAGATCCACTAAAATACCCTCCCGATTAATGATGTGCCCCAAAAACTACACCTCTCGCAACCAAAAATCTCACTTCGAGAATTTGGCATAAAGCCTCTCCCTCGTAAGGGTCTCCAACACCTCCCATAAACACCGTTCGTGCTGCTCCTTGGTCTTCGAATAGACCAAAATATCATCAATGAACACAATCACAGACCGATCCAAAATTTGGCCTGCAAACCTGGTTCATGAGATCCATGAACGCTGCTAGAGCATTGGTGAGCCCAAATGGCATCACCACAAACTCATAATGACCATGACGAGTCCTGAAAGCCGTCTTCGGTATATCCACATCCCTAGTCCTCATCTGATGATACCCTAACCGAAGATCAATCCTGGAGAACCAAGATGCACCCTGAAGCTGGTCGAATAAATCATCAATATTTGAAAGTTGGTAACGGTTCTTCATCGTTAGCTTATTCAGATCCCGGCAATCAATACACATCCTGTGTGACCCATCCTTATTTTTCACGAACAGGATAGGTGCTTCCCATGGGGAACTACTCGGTCGAAGGAATCCTCGGTCTATCAGCTCCTGAAGCTGCGTGGACAACTCCTGCATCTCTAGCAGTGCTAGGCGATACATCGCCTTGGCTATATGAGCCGCGCCAGACAGTAAATCAATATGGAACGCCAATTGCCTCTCGGTAGGCACCCCAAGCAACTCCTCTGGAAATACATCAGGAAAATCTCGTACAATCGGTACCCTGCTCATATCTGGCGCGTTCTCCACCCTGGTATCCGACACATAAGCCAAAAACCCAGAACAACCCTGTTGAAGGAGTCTCCTAGCCCTCGCAGCCAAACAGAGAGCTGGCCAATGTGAGTCTCTCTCTCTCCATGAATAACTATTTCTCCCCCACTTGGGGTTCGAACCCTCACCAACTCTGACATCCCCATTTTCACGGCCATAAAACACCGATTTTGTTTATGCTTTGTTTGAAAATCAGAGTAACATTTTAAATAAAAAGTGTTGCGGAATTTGTTCCCAAAATAAAATATGATAAAGATTTATCAAAGAATTTCCGAAGAAATGTATTTCATTAAAAAAAACATCGGGATGTCATGTTCGATACAGATCAAAAGCATAAACAGTACAATATAAGTCCTACTACATTATTTCATATTTACAGGCCTATAATCCGTAATCCCTCATCCCAACATCATATCTATGCTCGTGTGCCACTACCTGTAATACAAGAAACTGAGTGGGTCAGCCTTGGGAGTCTGGTGAGCACATAGGTTTTTCGACCCACAATAAATAGGTTTATTAACTTTATCAACCAAACCAACACGATTACCCGTTCCCGTTATCCTCACTTTACATCCCTAAAACATCTAACACAAGGGACCTAGTCTAAGGACTTTCATCGGGGTGACAACACTGTTTCGGGGATTCCTCAACAATTTATGTCAAATAAGGCAACCATGTGGGGGATGGAGTACTGCTGGTGAACACTAAGCTCAAATAAACACCTACATGTTGCAAGCCTGCTAGCGTTCCACTAGACTGTCTAGAATAGTCTGTGGTTGTCATCTATACTCCGCTAGATGACTGGATCATCTTAAGACATCGAGGCATCTCATCATTTTATTTCATCACACCAACTATTATATCTACCCATGTTTTACCCAACACATTTTGCAGATATAAAATACATATAGAGTTTAAATCATTTAAAACATGTATAAAATCTTTCATCAAACATAGACAGCAAGTATTCAGGCAATACGCACACATAGCGAGTAATTTATATAAAATACTTCAAATCTATGTGTAAGATGAAAGTAACTATGCACTCACTTGTTAAGGTGGTGATTCTGAACTCAGACAGCGCTTCGCTTCTATTAATTTATTTTCTTTCGACGAAACCTAGTATCATTACCACTAGATTTTAGTCTAATATTCATTGTGACTAATTATTAGTCTAGATTCATCATTAACTCAGAGTCTACTTCATGATCTATCAAGTAAGGAACAACCAGGTAGGATCATATCGGAGGTAGGGTTCGTTTGGTATACGAAGTATACTGTTTGGAAATCCCACTTTAAAAACCTCACTAAATCACAGCCTAGACATCATTCCTGTAAGTAGATCAATCAGTATAACTACTTTGAATCACTGATAAATCTTATTTATAGGTTCATAATAACATTATTAAATTTAAATAAAAGCTATATAAAAAATGGTGTAGGTGTAGCTCACTTACAACCAGTTTTTATCAAAAACCGGGCTTCGCTGGAGCAATGTTTCCGAACCGAAAGGCTCTTTTTCTCGAGGCTTCGGGAGTCTCGGGGCTTCCTTCGGGTGTTAGGGGGTTTACCTAGGCTTTAGGGGGCTTAAGGTAGGCTAGAGAGAGAAATTAATGAGAGAAAGAGAAGTATTTTGTGTGGAATGGACGGCTGCCCTCGCATGCATTTTATAGGCCGAGCTTCGGTCCTACGTTGGGCGTACTGAAGATGTACGTTGGGCGTAAGTTCGGATCGTACAATACGCGTCGGATAAGGGCTGGGGCGATGTGGCTCAATATGGATCGAGGAAAGCTTGTTCGCTGGGCGTAACCGAGCTCGGACACGACGCGTCCACGTCACGCTAGGCGTAGCCTCAGAATACGCGAGGCGTAGCGAGGCCAGATGTCACCCATCCGAAGCGAGGCGTGGGCAACAAGGAACGGCTGAGATTCGGCCACGTCAGCAACCTCGCAACAGTTTCGCAAATCGCAAACTCGACTTCTAAAATTCGTAACTTTTGCATACAAGCTCCGTTTTCGACGTTCTTTATATCCACACGTAGGCGGGACCGTACTCTACAACTTTCGTTTAGACTCCGTCGGCTAATTTGGAATTTGTTTTTAAAGTTATATTTTTAACACGCCGGGATAGGATTAGTCCGTTAAAAATCCATAACTTCTTCATCCGACATCCGTTTTCGTCTGTATTTTTATCATTACGCTACTATTAACGAGGTCTTCGATTCTCGTTTAGGTTGTGTCGGCTAAAAACCGCTCGATCTAATATTCGAGTTCCGGGTTGTACACTGGTAAGCCGAAACTTCGAAAAATCATAACTTCCTCATACGAAGTCAGATTTGGACGTTCTTTTTATGCACTCTCAGTTTAACGTACACTATGACTTTCGTTTAGATTGCTAAGGCTAAATGTCTTTCTATCGTAAATTCACTATTTACGCCATGAAGTGTCGTGCTGGTTCTGTCGCGAAACTTCGACAGGTCATAACTTTTTCGTTATAACTCGGATTTCGGCGTTGTCTATATGTCTGAAATCCTTGTCACGACCACTACCACTTCATGTATATATATATTAGGTTTATTCAAAACATAAATTTTGATGCTTATTTTTATCCTTTATTAATTATAACTTTATAAATAAGTAATAAGCATATAAATTCACATAATACTCAAATAATTCATCTTTATTACTTAAAAAAAGAGTTACAATAGTTGACCTAGACTATTACATCATCTATTAGTGTTTAGCCCCAAAACACGGCCGTTACAATTCTCTCCCCCTTAGGATGATTCCGTCCCGGAATCATGCATCAGCAAACAGATGCGGATAGCGACTCATCATGTCACTCTCTGTTTCCCAGGTGATATTCGACCCATTGGAATGTTTCCAACGGACTAGCACTAAATCGACCATCTTGCGTCGTAACTTCTTAGTCTTACGGTCAACAATTGCCTCGGGCTCTTCGATTAGCCTCTTATTCTCATCCATCCTTAACTCTGAGATTGGAATTATGTCGGGAACTTCTCCCGTGAACTTTCTAAGATAACACACATGGAAGGTGTTATGAATACCATCTAGTTCTTCGGGTAATTCGAGCTTGTAAGCTTGATTCCTAATTCTCTGAAGAACTTTGAACGGTCCAATAAACTTTGGACTCAACTTTCCTCGTTTCCCAAATCTTATAAGTCCCTTCCACGGTGAGACTTTAAGCAAGATCGAATCTCCAACTTCAAAAGTCATCGGTCGTCTTTTCTTGTCAGCATAGCTCTTTTGTCGATCCTAAGCTGTTAACATTCTTTCCCTGATCACCTTCAGCTTTTCAGCAGTCTGATGGACTATCTCGGGGCCCATAATCTGCTTTTCTCCAGCCTCAAGCCAACAAGATGGTGTACAACACTTCTGTCCATACAAAGCTTGATAAGGTGCCATCTTGATGCTCGAGTGGAAACTATTGTTGTAGGAAAACTCTACCAGAGGTAAGTGCTCGTCCCAGTTCCCTCAGTACTCCAGTGTACATGATCTCAACATATCTTCCAGTGTTTGAATCCTTCTTTCTCTCTGGCCATCAATCTGCGGATGGTAAGCTGTACTCAAACACAACTTCGTACCCAATTCCTCTTGTAGACTTCTCCTGAATCTTGACGTGAAACGACTATCACGATCCGATACAATCGTAAGAGGAACAACGTGAAGTCTTACTACCTCCTTCACGTAAGCATTTGCAAGCTTATCCATAGACCACCTCTCGTTGGCTGCTATGAAGTGTGCACTCTTAGTGAAACGATCCACGACCACCCAAATCATGTCGTGACTGTTCTTCGTCCTGGGCAGTTTAGTCACAAAATCCATGGTGATGTCTTCCCATTTACCCATGGGTACAGGTAAAGGTTCTAAACTCCCATACAGTTTCTGATGTTGTGCCTTAACTCTCGCACATGTCACACACTCGGCCACATACTTCGCAACATCGAGCTTCATCGTCGGCCACTGGTAGTAGGGTTTTAGGTCCCTATACACATTAGTGCTACCGGGATGAATCAAGTACATGGTCTTGTGCGCTTCTTCCATCAAAAGATCTCTTATTCCTCCCGTCTTAGGTACCCAAATCTATCTTGGAATACCTTCAGTCCTTGACTGTTTGTACCGAACACTAACGTTTTGCCCAAACGTTCTTCCTTTTGGTCATTCTTCTCTGAAGCTTCTTCTTGAGCTTTCCTGATACTTTCCACAATCGTCGAGACAACTTCTATTCTCAACGCCCTTGGCCTTTTTCTTTCAAGATTGACTTTTCGACTTAGAGCATCGGCGACGATATTCGCTTTACAGTGGTGGTAAAGTATCTCGCAGTCGTAGTCCTTGAGTAACTCTAGCCAGCTTCGTCTCATGTTCAATTCCTTCTGATTAAAGAGATACTGGAGACTCTTATGATCAATGAAAAGTTTGCACTACGTGCCATAGAGGTAATGCATCCATATCTTTAGAGCAAATACTACCGCTGCCAACTCCAAATCATGAGTGGGGTAGTTCTTTTCATGCTCCTTCAAATGTCGAGATTCATATGCTATCACCTTTTCTCTTTGAGTTAGAACACATCCCAACCCGACTCCGGATGCATCGCTATATACTGCGAAGTCTTCAACTCCATTGGGTAGAGAAAGAATCGGTGCTTCACATAATTTCTTCTTTAGCTTCTCGAATGCTTCTTCGTGCTTCTCGCTCCATGTATGAGTAGCTCCTTTGTGGGTCAAAGCTATCAATGGAGAAGCTATCGAAGAAAAGCCTTGGATAAACCTTCGGTAATATCCAGCTAATCCTAGAAAGCTTCGAATCTCCGTGGGATTTTTCGGTCGTTCCCACTTTATCACAGCTTCGATCTTTGCTGGGTCAAACATTATACCTTCTTGGTTAACCACATGACCCAAGAATTGGACTTCTCGAATCCAAAAATCACATTTGGAGAACTTTTCATACAGCTTCTCCTTCTTCAATACTTCTAACACTTCCCGCAAGTGTCTGTCATACTCCTCTTGACTTTTCGAGTAAATCAGAATGTCATCTATGAACACTATCACGGATTTATCGAGGAATGGTTTACAAACCCTGTTCATCAAATCCATGAATGCTGCCGGAGCATTGGTCAGTCCAAACGACATAACCAAGAACTCATAGTGTCCATATCTCGTTCTGAACACAGTTTTCTCAATATCCTGCTCTCTTACCTTCAGCTGATGATATCCTTACCTAAGACCGATCTTTGAGAAATAGCTCGAACCTTGCAGCTGATCGAATATGTCATCAATCCTTGGCAATGGGTACTTGTTCTTCACCGTTTCCTTGTTCAGCTCTCTGTAGTCTATACACATTCTCATGCTTCCGTCCTTCTTCTTCACGAATAACACTGGAGCTCCCCAGGGTGATGAACTTGGTATAATGAAACCGTTGTCCAACAACTCCTGAAGTTGCGTCATAAGCTCCTTCATCTCCGTCGGTGCTAATCGATACGGTACTTTTGCTATTGGTGTCGTCCCTGGTAACAAGTCTATTCGGAACTCTACTTGTCTATCAGGCGGTAATCCGGGAATATCTTCGGGAAAGACTTACGGATAATCACACACCACTGGTATACTCTGCACCTCCTTTTTCTCCTTCTTTGCATTGATGACAAATGCCAAGTATGATGTGCATCTTTTGGACGAATATTTCCTGGTTTTCATTAGGGAGATGATTCCAGAATCACTCTTCGTTTGTCCCCGTACACCATAAATGACTCCTTTCCAGGGGGATTTACCCTTACTATCTTATTTCGGCATAATATCTCGGCATCGTTGGCGCTAAGCCAATCCATCCCTAGAACTATGTCGAAACCGTTCAATTCTATGGGTAACAGCTCTTCGTGGAATTCGTTTCCGTTTAAGTTGATGACTATGTTCTTAATACGATCACTAACAAGTACGAACTTACCATTGGCAACTTCTACAATCAGGGCATTATCAAGTTTTTCTACGGGCAATGCTAGTTTCCCACCAAACTTATGTGACACAAAGGAGTAGTTTGCTCCGGAATCAAACAATATATTGGCAGGCAAACCATTTACAAGAAAGGTACTTGAAGCGACATCTGCTGCTTCCTTTGCAGCCTCGAGCATCAAATGGAAGGCTCTTGCCTTCGGCTTCGGTGGAATGTTGGGCCTTGCCGCCTCGTTCTTCTTTGGGCAATCCTTCGCAATGTGCCCTTCCTGGTTACATCCATAGCACACCCTTTTTTTGGTGGTGCACTCATTGGCGTAATGCCCGGTCTTCCCACACTTGTAGCAGGTCACATCCTCGCTACATTTCCCGAAGTGCTTCTTCTTGCACTTCTCGCACCACTTCGCTTCATTTCCTCCTCCGAATTTTCTTAAACCAGACTTGATTTTCTTATTGTTGGGCTTTGCAGACCCCTCGAACTTCCTTTTCTCGCTAACCTCAACCTTTCTGGAAAATCTTCCCTTAATCATATCCTCCACAGACTTGGTAGCCCAGATAGCTGCCTCCAGAGTAGGTGCCTAACGTACTGGTACTGCGTACTCCCATGGAAGTCCCTTTGCGTACTTGTCGATTTTCGTCAGCTCGTCCGGGACAAGGCGCAAAGCAAACTCCATTTTATCTGTGAAGTTGTTGGTGTATTCATCAATTGACATGCTTCCTTTCTTCATGGTCAGGAATTGGTTCTCTAGCTCGAGCAGATTTTGGGCTGAGCAGTACTTGCGTTTGAATTGCACCAAAAACTCTACCCATGTCAGTTGCAGGGGCTCATTGGGGCTCATAGTCTTCCCCAGGGTATTCCACCAGCGCACAGCGCCTCCTCGAAACTGGTGTACTGCAAAGGTAGTATGTAACTTTTCTCCGCAACCACACATCATGAAAGCTAACTCCATCTCCAAGATCCAATCCATTACTCCGATTGGATCTTCCTTTCCAGTGAAAGTCGATGGCTTCCAAGTCATAAATTCCTTGTACTTGCATCCATTCCTCTCGACTCTGTCATCATTGTTGTTTTTTCGAACTATTGGTGGGTTGGCTTGACCAACGGTCCCACTGTAGTTCCCTCCTTCTGACTGGCCATCGTTCAATTCGGGCTGTTCAACTGGCATTGTAGGTTCGTCCCTATTTTCATGCAACATCTGCCTCATCTCTTCCCGTTGTTCAACCAACATAGCCTGTATCATGGCTTGTACTCCGGCCATTGTAATTGGCTCAGGAGCATCTGCTACAATAGGTATCTGTTCAATCACTGGTGGTTGATTCCTGTTCCCATTTGCATTCCCAGCTCCACTGCGGGTTCTCGCCATTTTGATCTATACCGAATAGGGTAAATTTAGATCTTTATTTAGAATAGACGTTTAAATCATCCTTATCTCTCCGAAACGTTTACATGCTAGTTCTAATATCGTAGTCGTACGTTTAGAATCCTAAACACATAAGGTTTCCAGATCCGGTCGGCAACAGACCATAGATCCGAACAAATAATAGCATATATCACATAAAAGCATTTTAGGCATCTTTCCTAAAATAAACTAGTGCTTGTGTCTAAAATATACTAGACACTCATCTCACAATCATCGCTTAGCATTCTAAGTTTAAGTCTAGAAATCCTACAAATTCCTAGTTTGCTTAAACTAATCCTCAGATACCAACTGTGACATCCCCATTTTCACGGCCAGAAAAGACCGATTTTGTTTATGCTTTGTTTGAAAATCAGAGTAACATTTTAAATAAAAAGTGTTGCGGAATTTGTTCCCAAAATAAAATATGATAAAGATTTATCAAAGAATTTCCGAAGAAATGTATTTCATTAAAAAAAACATCGGGATGTCATTTTCGATACAGATCAAAAGCATAAACAGTACAATATAAGTCCTACTACATTATTTCATATTTACAGGCCTATAATCCGTAATCCCCCATCCCAACATCATATCTATGCTCGTGTGCCACTACCTGTAATACAAGAAACTGAGTGGGTCAGCCTTGGGAGTCTGGTGAGTACATAGGTTTTTCGACCCACAATAAATAGGTTTATTAACTTTATCAACCAAACCAACACGATTACCCGTTCCCGTTATCCTCACTTTACGTCCCTAAAACATCTAACACAAGGGACCTAGTCTAAGGACTTTCATCGGGGTGACAACACTGCTTCGGGGATTCCTTAGCAATTTATGTCAAATAAGGCAACCATGTGGGGGATGGAGTACTGCTGGTGAACACTAAGTTCAAATAAACACCTACAGGTTGCGAGTCTGCTATCGTTCCACTAGACTGTCTAGAATAGTCTGTGGTTGTCATCTATACTCTGCTGGATGACTGGATCATCTTAAAACATCGAGGCCTCTCATCATTTTATTTCATCACACCCAACTATTATATCTACCCATGTTTTACCCAACACATTTTGTAGATATAAAATACATATACAGTTTAAATCATTTAAAACATGTATAAAATCTTTCATCCAACATAGAAAGCAAGTATTCAGACAATATGCACACATAACACGTAATTTATATAAAAAACTTCATATATATGTGTAAGATGAAAGTAACTATGCACTCATGTCACACCCCGCTAAAGCGGAAACACGAGGCGTGGCAGTATAAAGGGTTTCATAGCAAAAGTTAAAAGACAACACCAACCATAGTATTAAAAATCATTACAATTTCACAATGGGTTTGAACAACTTTTAAAAGAAATTACAATGTAAATTGAAATACAACACATGTGAATGCTCTTAAAAGTGAAGTGTCCCTAAGTGCCACTTACTCGATGACTCCTGAAAAAGCATGTAAAATGAGCGTCAACTATAAAAATAGTTGGTGAGTACTCACAGATAAACAAAATAATATTGGTTCCATGAATTGAATCAAAGTTTTGATAAAAGTTTCCAATAATAAAAGTATATTGTTAAAATGAGTAAATAAGTTTGTAAAAACAAAGTTCTTTGTCATCATGAGAGATAAAGTATGTTGCCCAAATAAGATGCAACATTCATATCCTCATGGAAGATAAAGTTCGTTACTCAAACGAGTAAACAAGTTTCATTGCTAAAATGAGCAATCAATTTCGTTGCTACAAGGAGCAAACAATTTCATTGCTAAAACACGTATATAAGTTCTCAGTAATAAAAGTTTGTTGTTGTAATGAGAAACAAAGTTCATTGCTATAATTAATAAACAAGTTTATTGCTATAATAAGTAACGAGTGTGTATGTGTATGAGCAAACAATGAGTTCTCAACCAAACCTATGACTGAAGCCCTATCAAGATCTATGCTTATCGTTCCATAGATTAATATGGTATCATGCACTCCAGCAATAGGGCGAGTGACGAGTTGTCAATTCCTAATAGCGCTATCCATAATGACCATTGGCTCAAAGAGTTAATGGTTAGAGATAAGGGAAGGGCCTTAATACGATAAGTTCTCATGTTCCGTGTTGCATAGACATACATAGAGAGATATAGCAATAAAATAGCAATCATGTTTGATACAAATCAATTTAAATACAACGAACAAATAGTAGTTTTTCGGGACATGCTTTTCCACCCCAAAACATAAAAACTGAAAATAGGGGAGTGCGTGAATACTCACAATATGCATTGAGATGATGAAAATGATGCCTTGAGCTAAGTTCCACTTGTACCACTATCGATTCCTACAATAATGGTATTCGCTAGTGAGTCTCTAATCGAAATCTAACACTAGTATACTTACTACTACAATAGAATTATGCCAATATTGTGTCAAAATTTAATATTGATAAGTTACAAACATTTTTCTGTGAAAATTAAATTTCAACGAATCAATTGTTATATAACAATTTAAGTGGAAATTTCCCATTATTGAAATGCTAATATTTAACAATTTAAGAGGTGTTCCAATGATTAAATATTCAAAAACTAAATTAATTTAGTTCTAAAATTTCCCAAAGTTTGCATTTTAGTTTTAGTTGAAATGAAAGACCTCAAGATAAATTTTCTTGAATTTTTGATTTGTCTGACTATATTTCACGATTTTAGTTTCTTGAATAACCATAAAATCTTGAAAAATACTAAACAGTTAATAAAAATTACCAAACTTCAGATTTTGGTTCTAAATGTACTAAAAGACTTCTAGATAAATTTTCATGGAGTATGAATATGTATAACCATTTTTCATATATTTAATTCTCTAAATAGATACAAATTCATGAAAAATAGAAATCAGTTTCCAAAATTACCCAAACTTTTTGTATTACTGTTATTAAACATTATTAAGCTGGGAAAAATATAAAAATTGATTTCTAAACTGTTTAACCCAATTTTATGATTTTTGAGCATTTATTCTAATAAAAATTGAAATAAATAGAAAACAGTTTCCAAAATTGCCCAAAATTTTTGTAACACTTTTATTATACATTTAGAAGCTGTGAAAAATATAAAAGATATTTTTCAATTAGTCTTTCTATTTTTCTTTGTTGTATCATCTTAAATAATCATTAATTGGAGAATAATTATTAAATAGTTAAAGTAAATTACCAAAGTTTTTGTACACTTCATTTTCAGTGTAAATAATCTGGGAAAAATACCAAATGTGGTTTTTATATACTGAAATCCGATTTTGTGTATTTAAGTGTATTTAATCTTAGAAAATAGGAGAAAAATAGTATACAGAAGAGAAAAATCATCAAAATTTTTATGTAGCCTCCTAATGTACCAAAAGGTGTTCTGGTAAATTTGCATGAATTTTGGATGAGCAGAACTACTTTTTCTATTTTTAGTCCATTATAAATACAAAAATCGGAGAAAACTAGGAATACATTATGAAAAATTCTGAAAATATTTTTCTAAGTCTTATACCTCCGGTAGAAGCTGCGAAAATTGTTATACATCATTTTCAAATTGTCTAAAGTGGCTTTATGATTTATTGGGGCTAAACAAAAGGAAAATTCAAAACCATATTAAACAGTAACAAAAGTCATTGAAACTTCATGGGAGATGTTATTAACTTAAAGAATAATCCAAAAATTTTTCCAGAATTTATTTACTAGTGTAAGTATTTTATATGATTTAACACTCTATTTTCTTATTATTTTCATATAAACATAAAGAAAATATATATTGAGCTGAAAATTTCCAGAATGCATCTTCATACAATTTAACAACAATGAAAAATTGTTTTCTTATTTTTGATGTTGAAAACCATGCCTAAAGGCTCAATAAAATGTATAGAGAAAACTTGGTTCTTGTGATTTATGTAAAGATTATTGATGTTACTTTGACAATTTTTGCAACATGTTACAAAGACTTTTGAATCAAGATCTTTTTGTTCCTATTAATACATGATATTAAGAGTTTAAAATAATTTTTGAATGATTTTTAGTGATGAATAAGTCCTTTGAACATGCAACACAAAACAAATGTTCATAAGGAAAGTGCTGTTTGAGCAACAGTTTTGTAAAAATTGGTAAAAATCGAAATATTGGAATTTTTCCAGTGCGGTCAGATGGGTTTGAAAGCTAACTCAAAATATTATATTTCAGAAAAAGAATCACGAATTTTGGCTAAGAAATGAGTGAGATATGACAGTTTAAAGTCAGGTAAAGAAATCTGGCAGATTGCATGCATGATGATTGGTTAGAAAAGTGAGTTTTCATCATTTCCTTGAGTAAATCTTTTCAAGTATTTTAAATATATCATGATAAACTCATATTTTAGTCATGTTTCCAGAGATCAAAAGATTAAAACTTATCAAAATGTATACATGCATTTATGAACAAAATTTTGTTTCTTAAAAACTCTTAACTTGAGTTTGATGTTTTAAATCCTTAAAATCGATTTTTGCACTAAGATCATGAACATGCAACCTTGTTTATCATACATGCATGGTGTTAAAACACATCCATAATGTTGTAAAAACCATTTTAACAAAAAGAAAACAAGTTTGAAGAAGATGAAGAAGGAGAAAGTGTAAGAAAAAGAGCAAAACTTGAAGGAAAAGTGAAGTAGAAATCGATTTTACCTTCAAGAATACCACAAGATGATGAAGATTTCGAGTTTGAGGAGTGTTCTTGGGTTTGTTTTCAGGAAAATTTCTTGGTTCTTAGAGGGAGGAAGAGATAATGGAGTGGTGTTTGGAGAGAAAAAGTAGAGAGAAGGTAGAGAGAGTTTTCTAGAGAGAGAAAGAAGAGAGATGTGTGTGTGTTGGAGAATGAGAGTGTGAGAGAGATATGGGGAGAGAGGGATCCGATTTTAGGGGAGGAGAGGCTCTCTCTCTATTGTTTCTTTTATAAAAATTCAAATCTTTTATAAAAATATCCAACTTTTTATAAAATGTGCACCTTAACCTAGTTTTTATGCATAAAACTCTTGATTTTTGACTTATAAATCAAGGGTAAATGTTAATAACTAAATCTTTATTTTTCATTGAATTTTATTTCATAATAATTATTATGATAAGATAATATTATAAGGTTCATAATTGTTTTTATAGGATTTTTAAGGTTAAAGTTTATAAATATGAGTTTTTAGGGCTTTTAGGGTTTTGGAGTTTAATAAACTTTGAATATCAAAATAAATAGAATATTTGAGACTTTAAATTATCTTATGGTATTATAACTCTTTTATAGTTATAAATAATGTTTGTAATTTATTTTTATCGGTTTATTGACATTCTATGTAGTGATTCCGAGATTCAAGCGAAATTGAGGAATCAAGTATACTAGTCCTAGTCTTCAAATTTGACTTAAGTTTCTATGAGACTTTGAACTAACTTCTACTTCTAGGTCAAGTGCATTATGTGTGTACATGATTCATGAAATGTTGTTCGAGTCAAAGAGTGATCCAAATATGGATAGTCACTACAGCTTAGTAGATGTAGAATTCACATATCAAGGTGAAATCTAAGTACACCATCCATTGTTTCTATCTGTTTCCAAGTTTCTAGTAGGTTATAACTTAGCTTCTAATTACTAAGTCTAATATGTGTTGTGCCTATATGTGCAACTAAGTTTATCAAATCTAGAACTAACTCGAATTTTGACGGTTGTCACAGTCTCCCCCGGTTGAAAGAATTTCGTCCCGAAATTCAATTCGTGACACATTCTATTAGAACTCAGCCGAATACAATTGTATAATTGGAGAGATGATGACTTGAAGAGCTCTTTGATTATTTTGGGTTAATTCCCCAAGGGAACAGCCCAACTCTTTAGCTATAATCAAATTAATGTTTCCCTAATTCGAGTTCTACAGTCTAGATTGCGAGAAATTTGGATCATGGAAATCATGATCCAACCATGGCGACCTAGTTGAAAAAGATTATATAGTTAGATATTATCTAACTTAAAAGAACGTTATAAGTTTTGCTGAAGCACCAACTGCACTGAGCGTTAAATCCGCATTGATGCTTAAGTCGCATTCTAAATTAACACTAAGTGTAACTTCGCCGCTTAAAAAAAAGAAGAGATTAGGAACAATTTGTTCACTTTTGGGTTGGCTACTAAATCTGGAAAAGATATATTCCAAAATAAGAAGGGGTACCACGAATGAAAGAGAAGCGGTCGAGGGTAAGTTCCTAAAAATACGTAGTAAGGGTAGGCAACGAAGTTTTGGTACATCTCAAATGTAAAGGCTAATTAAGTGTCGTCGACAAAATAAATTACGAAATGATTGAGTATCTCCGAGGCTATAATTACTACTACGGTTACTCTTACAATAATAAAACCTTATTCGAAGAATAAATATATTTAGAGAGTCATTGTTGCAAATGGAAGCGATGAAAGTTTATGATAAGTTAAATCACATTGTGTAGATAACATTTTAAGTCTTTAGAAGTGATAAAAATCTCACTGTTATCAAAATGTGTGTTTAAAAATGATAATTAATCTCACTGTTATCAAAATGTGTAATACTTCCAAAATAATGAAGATACATGTGTGGCGATCCAACAAAGTAGTAAAATAATATAAAGATTAATTAAGATTAAAGGTTTAAGTCGTCATTAAAGGAATTTGTATAGAAATATTTGTATTAAACTTTTGAGAAATTGTCCAATTGTCTAAGTCAGGACAAATTCAAGCTTACGGGTCAGACTATTTATGAAAACAAAGTTGAGAGTTTAGGAACTCACTGAAAATTGCAAAGTAAAATACTATTTTAAGAAAGGTGTAAAAATGTCAATCTTTGAAAATAGTGCATTCATAGTTTAGTGTTTCTACAAAAACAATCATTTAGAGAATAGATAATCATAAAATTTAAAACTTTTGATGTATTTAAATAAAAGAAGAAACATAAGGATACATATCCTTCACATATATTTTTCGGATATAGAAAAATTATAAGCATAAAGGTATTCATCTTGTGTATTACTTATAACGAAAGATACAATGAAACTTGCATTTTAAATCAAGTTTCCAAATTTAGAACGAAAGAGCAAATGTAAATAAGGATTACTTGTTTATTGTAGATTTAAAAATAAAAACAAGATGTATATGGTAAAAGGCATAATTGAATATATCAAAGTTGACTAAATCGAAGTTATGACTCACAACTATACACGTATTAATCGCTCAAAACGAAAGGGTAAACTTCTAGTCTATATGTGTACGAACATGGTACCAAGAGAAGCAAAATAAATAGAAACAAAGTTAGACAATGTATTATGTTAATATTATGGCGTGCGAGATCTAAAATCAGAAGGAGAGCGAGAAATAAAGTTTGGGGGAAAGAAAAAGGAAGGTAGCGGCGGCAATGATTGTTATTGTTGAAATTATAAGAACAATACATATAGGTAGATTTAAAACCAGGTTGAGATATATTTCAAACTTCAATATGTGATGTATATTGATGATTAAATAGAAATGAAGAAGTTTTAAAGTGTTTTCTAAGGTTTGCTAAAAATTCACGAGTTATCTATTAAGTTAAACTCCATTTGTGAAAAAGAAGAAACATTAAAACTTCTAATTGAAAATCTGACAGTTTTGACCTTTTTGACTGGGGTCCAACAATGGTTAAAACGGATAATGTAAAGACTTAACATATTTAGATGAATAATCGTGCATTGTCAAAAGTACGTCGCTGGAAGTTTAAAAGTGAACACTAAGTTTTGCAATGTTGTAAGTTTTATAAACACAGATTATAAAACTAATTTGAAATAAAATAAACAAATGATGTGTGTTGGAAATTTAGGAATTAGAGATATCTTAGAAACATGTGTGAAGTAGAAAGTTGTGAAAATATCATGTTGGGATTCAAGAAAACACATTTAAGTAAGGTACAATGCCTAAATGAGAAAGTGGTCAAAAGAGTCAAAACAAAAGTGGTTTGAAAGATCCGATGACGCTTTTACACATAATATGAACTTCAATGTCATATGTCTATGTTTTATAGCATAGAATTTAAACACTTTTATAAAAGAAAATGTTTCTAAGTTTTTCGAAAACGTGCCAAAATGGTAATCAAGGTTTAAAATGGTTTCTATGCCCTTAAAAGCACATTTATCCATTGAAATGGATTTGAAATGAAATTGAAATAGCAAGGTAAAAACCAATATTGGTTAAATTGAGTTTTGAAGAAAAGTGTTAAGTTAAAGCAAGTTGTCAAAAGATTTTTATCGAGAATATGGCTTAAATTGTTAGGAAAGGTCTAGTAAGTTGTATGAAGTGGTTATAAAGTATTTTATCGATGATAAATAAAACCGATGAAACGAAATAACTTTTCGATGGAAGATTAAGAATTAAGGAATAAGTAGATTAGTGTAGTTGATCGTACCTAAATACTAAGGAGAGTATAAGACGAGTATAAGGCGAGTACCGATGTCTTTTTCCTAAGATAAAGGACAAGAAAAATTGTTTGAAAAACATTTTATGGCGTCAATGCAGTTGACGACCTTTTATAGAGGTCAAAGGGATATCCTATGTTAAGTTTTAACCTCAAGGTGGAAACAACCTAGACCTAAATCGTAGCGTAGAAATAAGATCTCACATATAGGTTAAACCTCCGTGTCTCCTTGTGAGTCGAATCCGGAATGCCCGCCAATGGTATCCAAGTGATTACTTAGTGGCGACTCATCTACCTGCTTACACGATGCTCCAATTATCATTTGTGTCGGTATCGAAACGCTTTTTCCTAGTTGTAACTCTAATACGAAGACGATGAAGAGGTATTAAGGAATAATTGGCATTGGTTTCGACTTAAGATTATTACTAGTGTATATCTAGCTACTAACCTTACATCTAAAGTCAATAGCTACCGAGGAATACCCATTCTTAGTACTATGTGCATTGCTCCTAGAGTGGCTAGTGATATAACCTAAGTGGTTAACCTAGCACTTGATAAGGGACAAGAATATTTCTAAATAAAGACAGTGTGGTAAAAGTGCACTTAGTTTCTAAGTGTACCTAGATGAATGCCTATAATATGCAATGCCCGTACGCACACCGAAAAACTTTGTTTTTCAAGAGTTCAAACTGAAAATCGTTTTGAACATAATTCTACTATAACCGTTTCAAGCCTCGCATTAAGTTTCCTTAATTAAGCATAGTTGGCCAGGCTATACTTAATTAAAGTCCAATAATGCGTACTCGAATTAGTTATACCAGTAGTATGTTCAGTATTTTTAAAACATTTTGAAAATTTTTTGCTATAGTTGTGATTCTCCAAAGGAAAACCGGTATTCTCTATAACCTTCGGCTCTGATACCATTTTCTGTCACACCCCGCTAAAGCGGAAACACGAGGCGTGGCAGTATAAAGGGTTTCATAGAAAAAGTTAAAAGACAACACCAACCATAGTATTAAAAATCATTACAATTTCACAATGGGTTTGAACAACTTTTAAAAGAAATTACAATGTAAATTGAAATACAACACATGCGAATGCTCCTAAAAGTGAAGTGTCCCTAAGTGCCACTTACTCGATGATTCCTGAAAAAGCATGTAAAACGAGCGTCAACTATAAAAATAGTTGGTGAGTACTCACAGATAAACAAAATAATATTGGTTCCATGAATTGAATCAAAGTTTTGATAAAAGTTTCCAATAATAAAAGTATATTGTTAAAATGAGTAAATAAGTTTGTAAAAACAAAGTTCTTTGTCATCATGAGAGATAAAGTATGTTGCCCAAATAAGATGCAACATTCATATCCTCATGGAAGATAAAGTTCGTTACTCAAACGAGTAAACAAGTTTCATTGCTAAAATGAGCAATCAATTTCGTTGCTACAAGGAGCAAACAATTTCATTGCTAAAACACGTATATAAGTTCTCAGTAATAAAAGTTTGTTGTTGTAATGAGAAACAAAGTTCATTGCTATAATTAATAAACAAGTTTATTGCTATAATAAGTAACGAGTGTGTATGTGTATGAGCAAACAATGAGTTCTCAACCAAACCTATGACTGAAGCCCTATCAAGATCTATGCTTATCGTTCCATAGATTAATATGGTATCATGCACTCCAGCAATAGGGCGAGTGACGAGTTGTCAATTCCTAATAGCGCTATCCATAATGACCATTGGCTCAAAGAGTTAATGGTTAGAGATAAGGGAAGGGCTTTAATACGATAAGTTCTCATGTTCCGTGTTGCATAGACATACATAGAGAGATATAGCAATAAAATAGCAATCATGTTTGATACAAATCAATTTAAATACAACGAACAAATAGTAGTTTTTCGGGACATGCTTTTCCACCCTAAAACATAAAAACTGAAAATAGGGGAGTGTGTGAATACTCACAATATGCATTGAGATGATGCAAATGATGCCTTGAGCTAAGTTCCACTTGTACCACTATCGATTCCTACAATAATGGTATTCGCTAGTGAGTCTCTAATCGAAATCTAACACTAGTATACTTATTACTACAATAGAATTATGCCAATATTGTGTCAAAATTTAATATTGATAAGTTACAAACATTTTTCTATGAAAATTAAATTTCAATGAATCAATTGTTATATAACAATTTAAGTGGAAATTTCTCATTATTGAAATGCTAATATTTAACAATTTAAGAGGTGTTCCAATGATTAAATATTCAAAAACTAAATTAATTTAGTTCTAAAATTTCTCAAAGTTTGCATTTCAGTTTTAATTGAAGTGAAAGACCTCACGATAAATTTTCTTGAATTTTTGATTTGTCTGACTATATTTCACGATTTTAGTTTCTTGAATAACCATAAAATCTTGAAAAATACTAAACAGTTAATAAAAATTACCAAACTTCAGATTTTGGTTCTAAATGTACTAAAAGACTTCTAGATAAATTTTCATGGAGTATGAATATCTATAACCATTTTTTATATATATTTAATTCACTAAATAGATACAAATTCATGAAAAATAGAAATCAGTTTCCAAAATTACCCAAACTTTTGTATTACTGTTATTAAACATTATTAACCTGGGAAAAATATAAAAATTGATTTCTAAACTGTTTAACCCAATTTTATGATTTTTGAGCATTTATTCTAATAAAAATTGAAATAAATAGAAAACAGTTTCCAAAATTGCCCAAAATTTTTGTAACACTTTTATTATATACTTAGAAGCTGTGAAAAATATAAAAGATATTTTTCAATTAGTCTTTCTATTTTTCTTTGTTTTATCCTCTTAAATAATCATTAATTGGAGAATAATTATTAAACAGTTAAAGTAAATTACCAAAATTTTTGTACACTTCATTTTCAGAGTAAATAATCTGGGAAAAATACCAAATGTGGTTTTTATATAATGAAATCCGATTTTGTGTATTTAAGTGTATTTAATCTTAGAAAATAGGAGAAAAATAATATACAGAAGAGAAAAATCATCAAAAATTTTATGTAGCCTCCTATTGTACTACAAGGTGTTCTGGTAAATTTGCATGAATTTTGGATGAGCAGAACTGTTTTTTCTTTTTTTAGTCCATTATAAATACAAAAATCGAAGAAAAATAGGAATACATTATGAAAAATTCTGAAAATATTTTTCTAAGTCTTATACCTCTGGTAGAAGTTGCGAAAATTGTTATATAGCCTTTTCAGATTGTCTAAAGTGGTTTTATGATTTATTGGGGCTAAACAAAAGGAAAATTCAACACCATATTAAACAGTAACAAAAGTCATTGAAACTTCATGGGAGATGTTTATTAACTTAAAGAATCATCCAAGAATTTTTCCAGAATTTATTTACTAGTGTAAGTATTTTATATGATTTAACACTCTATTTTCTTATTATTTTCATATAAAAATAAAGAAAATATATATTGAGCTGAAAATTTCCAGAATGCATCTTCATACAATTTAACAACAATGAAAAATTGTTTTCTTATTTTTGATGTTGAAAACCATGCCTAAAGGCTCAATAAAATGTATAGAGAAAACTTGGTTCTTGTGATTTATGTAAAGATTATTGATGTTACTTTGACAATTTTTGCAACATGTTACAAAGACTTTTGAATCAAGATCTTTTTGTTCCTATTAATACATGATATTAAGAGTTTAAAATAATTTTTGAATGATTTTTAGTGATGAATAAGTCCTTTGAACATGCAACACAAAACAAATGTTCATAAGGAAAGTGCTGTTTGAGCAACAGTTTTGTAAAAATTTGGTAAAAATCGAAATATTGGAATTTTTCCAGTGCGGTCAGATGGGTTTGAAAGCTAACTCAAAATATTATATTTCAGAAAAAGAATCACGAATGTTGGCTAAGAAATGAGTGAGATATATGACAGTTTAAAGTCAGGTAAAGAAATCTTGCAGATTGCATACAAGATGATTGGTTAGAAAAGTGGGTTTTCATCATTTCCTTGAGTAAATCTTTTCAAGTATTTTAAATATATCATGATAAACTCATATTTTAGTCATGTTTCCAGAGATCAAAAGATTAAAACTTATCAAAATGTATACATGCATTTATGAACAAAATTTTGTTTCTCAAAAACTCTTAACTTGAGTTTGATGTTTTAAATCCTTAAAATCGATTTTTGCACTAAGATCATGAACATGCAACCTTGTTTATCATACATGCATGGTGTTAAAACACATCCATCATGTTGTAAAAACCATTTTAACAAAAAGAAAACAAGTTTGAAGAAGATGAAGAAGGAGAAAGTGTAAGAAAAAGAGCAAAACTTGAAGGAAAAGTGAAGTAGAAATCGATTTTACCTTCAAGAATACCACAAGATGATGAAGATTTCGAGTTTGAGGAGTGTTCTTGGGTTTGTTTTCTGGAAAATTTCTTGGTTCTTAGAGGGAGGAAGAGAGAATGGAGTGGTGTTTGGAGAGAAAAAGTAGAGAGAAGGTAGAGAGAGTTTTCTAGAGAGAGAAAGAAGAGAGATGTGTGTGTGTTGGAGAATGAGAGTGTGAGAGAGAATGGGGAGAGAGGGATCCGATTTTAGGGGAGGAGAGGCTCTCTCTCTATTGTTTCTTTTATAAAAATTCAAATCTTTTATAAAAATATCCAACTTTTTATAAAATGTGCACCTTAACCTAGTTTTTATGCATAAAACTCTTGATTTTTGACTTATAAATCAAGGGTAAATGTTAATAACTAAATCTTTATTTTTCATTGAATTTTATTTCATAATAATTATTATGATAAGATAATATTATAAGGTTCATAATTGTTTTTATAGGATTTTTAAGGTTAAAGTTTATAAATATGAGTTTTTAGGGCTTTTAGGGTTTTGGAGTTTAATAAACTTTGAATATCAAAATAAATAGAATATTTGAGACTTTAAATTATCTTATGGTATTATAACTCTTTTATAGTTATAAATAATGTTTGTAATTTATTTTTATCGGTTTATTGGCATTCTATGTAGTGATTTCGAGATTCAATCGAAATGGAGGAATCAAGTATACTAGTCCTAGTCTTCAAATTTGACTTAAGTTTCTATGAGACTTTGAACTAACTTCTACTTCTAGGTCAAGTGCATGATGTGTGTACATGATTCATGAAATGTTGTTCGAGTCAAAGAGTGATCCAAATATGGATAGTCACTACAGCTTAGTAGATGTAGAATTCACATATCAAGGAGAAATCTAAGTACACCATCCATTGTTTCTATCTGTTTCCAAGTTTCTAGTAGGTTATAACTTAGCTTCTAATTACTAAGTCTAATATGTGTTGTGCCTATATATGCAACTAAGTTTATCAAATCTAGAACTAACTCGAATTTTGATGGTTGTCACAACTCACTTGTTAAGGTGGTGATTCTGAACTCAGACAGCGCTTCGCTTCTATTAATTTATTTCCTTTCGACGAAACCTAGTATCATTACCACTAGATTTTAGTCTAATATTCATTGCGACTAATTATTAGTGTAGATTCATCATTAACTCAGAGTCTACTTCATGATCTATCAAGTAAGGAACAACCAGGTAGGATCATATCGGAGGTAGGGTTCGTTTGGTATACGAAGTATACTGTTTGGAAATCCCACTTTAAACACCTCACTAAATCACAGCTTGGACATCATTCCTGTATGTAGATCAATCAGTATAACTACTTTGACTCACTGATAAATCTTATTTATAGGTTCATAATAACGTTATTAAATTTAAATAAAAGCTATATAAAAAATGGTGTAGGTGTAGCTCACTTACAACCAGTTTTTATCAAAAACTGGGCTTCGCTGGAGCAATGTTTCCGAACCGAAAGGCTCTTTTTCTCGAGGCTTCGGGAGTCTCAGGGCTTCCTTCGGGTGCTAGGGGGTTTACCTAGGCTTTAGGGGGCTTAAGGTAGGCTAGAGAGACAAATTAATGAGAGAAAGAGAAGGATTTGGTGTGGAATTGTCGGCTGCCCTCGCATGCCTTTTATAGGCCGAGATGCGGTCCTACGTTGGGCGTACTGAAGATGTACTTTGGACGTAAGTTCGGATCGTACAATACGCGTCAGATAAGGGCTGGGGCGACGTGGCTCAATATGGACCGAGGAAAGCTTGTTCGCTGGGCGTAACCGAGCTCGGACACGGCGCGTCCACGTCACGCTAGGCGTAGCGAGGCCAGATGTCACCCATCCGAAGTGAGGCGTGGGCAACAAGGAACGGCTGAGATTCGGCCACGTCAGCAACCTCGCAACAGTTTCGCAAATCGCAAACTCGACTTCTAAAATTCGTAACTTTCGCATACGAGCTCCGTTTTTGACGTTCTTTATATCCACACGTAGGCGGGACCATACTCTACAACTTTTGTTTAGACTCCGTCGGCTAATTTAGAATTTATTTTTAATGTTTCCGATCCAAAAGGCTCTTTTTCTCGAGGCTTCAGGAGTCTCGGGGCTTCCTTCGGGTGCTAGGGGGTTTACCTAGGCTTTAGGGGGCTTAAGGTAGGCTAGAGAGAGAAATTAATGAAAGAAAGAGAAGGATTTGGTGTGGAATTGACGGCTTCCCTCGCATGCATTTTATAGGCCGAGCTGCGGTCCTATGTTGGGCGTACTGAAGATGTACGCTGGGCGTAAGTTCGGGTCGTACAATACGCGTCGGATAAGGGCTGGGGCGATGTGGCTCAATATGGACCGAGGAAAGCTTGTTCGTTGGGCGTAACCGAGCTCGGACACGGTGCATCCACGTCACGCTAGGCGTAGCCTTAGAATACGCGGGGCGTAGCGAGGCCAGATGTCACCCATCTGAAGCGAGGCGTGGGCAACAAGGAACAGCTGAGATTCGGCCACGTCAGCAACCTCGCAACAGTTTCGCAAATCGCAAACTCGACTTCTAAAATTCGTAACTTTCGCATACAAGCTCCGTTTTCGACGTTCTTTATATCCACACGTAGGTGGGACCGTACTCTACAACTTTCGTTTAGACTCCGTCGGCTAATTTGGAATTTGTTTTTAAAGTTATATTTTTAACACGCCGGGATAGGATTAGTCCGTTAAAAATCCATAACTTCTTCATCCGACATCCGTTTTCGTCTGTATTTTTATCATTACGCTACTATTAACGAGGTCTTCGATTCTCGTTTAGGTTGTGTCGGCTAAAAACCGCTCGATCTAATATTCGAGTTCCGGGTTGTACACTGGTAAGCCGAAACTTCGAAAAATCATAACTTCCTCATACGAAGTCAGATTTGGACGTTCTTTTTATGCACTCTCAGTTTAACGTACACTATGACTTTCGTTTAGATTGCTAAGGCTAAATGTCTTTCTATCGTAAATTCACTATTTACGCCATGAAGTGTCGTGCTGGTTCTGTCGCGAAACTTCGACAGGTCATAACTTTTTCGTTATAACTCGGATTTCGGCGTTGTCTATATGTCTGAAATCCTTGTCACGACCACTACCACTTCATGTATATATATATTAGGTTTATTCAAAACATAAATTTTGATGCTTATTTTTATCCTTTATTAATTATAACTTTATAAATAAGTAATAAGCATATAAATTCACATAATACTCAAATAATTCATCTTTATTACTTAAAAAAAGAGTTACAATAGTTGACCTAGACTATTACATCATCTATTAGTGTTTAGCCCCAAAACACGGCCGTTACAATTCTCTCCCCCTTAGGATGATTCCGTCCCGGAATCATGCATCAGCAAACAGATGCGGATAGCGACTCATCATGTCACTCTCTGTTTCCCAGGTGATATTCGACCCATTGGAATGTTTCCAACGGACTAGCACTAAATCGACCATCTTGCGTCGTAACTTCTTAGTCTTACGGTCAACAATTGCCTCGGGCTCTTCAATTAGCCTCTTATTCTCATCCATCCTTAACTCTGAGATTGGAATTATGTCGGGAACTTCTCCCGTGAACTTTCTCAGATAACACACATGGAAGGTGTTATGAATACCATCTAGTTCTTCGAGTAATTCGAGCTTGTAAGCTTGGTTCCCAATTCTCTGAAGAACTTTGAACGGTCCAATAAACTTTGGACTCAACTTTCCTCGTTTCCCAAATCTTATATGTCCCTTCCACGGTTAGACTTTAAGCAAGATCGAATCTCCAACTTCAAAAGTCATCGGTCGTCTTTTCTTGTCAGCATAGCTCTTTTGTCGATCCTAAGCTGCTAACATTCTTTCCCTGATCACCTTCAGCTTTTCAGCAGTCTGATGGACTATCTCGGGGCCCATAATCTGCTTTTCTCCAGCCTCAAGCCAACAAGATGGTGTACAACACTTATGTCCATACAAAGCATGATAAGGTGCCATCTTGATGCTCGAGTGGAAACTATTGTTGTAGGAAAATTCTACCAGAGGTAAGTACTCGTCCCAGTTCCCTCAGAACTCCGGTGTACATGATCTCAGCATATCTTCCAGTGTTTGAATCGTTCTTTCGCTCTGGCCATCAATCTACAGATGGTAAGCTGTACTCAAACACAACTTCATACCCAATTCCTCTTGTAGACTTCTCCCGAATCTTGACGTAAACGACTATCACGATCCGATACAATCGTAAGAGGAACAACGTGAAGTCTTACTACCTCCTTCACGTAAGCATTTGCGAGCTTATCCATAGACCACCTCTCGTTGGCTGCTATGAAGTGTGCACTCTTAGTGAAACGATCCACGACCACCCAAATCATGTCGTGACCGTTCTTCGTCCTGGGCAGTTTAGTCACAAAATCCATGGTGATGTCTTCCCATTTACCCATGGGTACAGGTAGAGGTTCTAAACTCCCATACAGTTTCTGATGTTGTGCCTTAACTCTCTCACATGTCACACACTCGGCCACATACTTCGCAAAATCGAGCTTCATCTTCGGCCACTGGTAGTAGGGTTTTAGGTCCCTATACATTTTAGTGCTACCGGGATGAATCGAGTACATGGTCTTGTGCGCTTCTTCCATCAAAAGATCTCTTATTCCTCCCGTCTTAGGTACCCAAATCCGATCTTGGAATACCTTAAGTCCTTGACTGTTTGTACCGAACACTAATGTTTTGCCCAAACATTCTTCCTTTTGGTCATTCTTATCTGAAGCTTCTTCTTGAGCTTTCCTGATACTTTCCACAATCGTCGACACAACTTCTATTCTCAAAGCCCTTGGCCTTTTTCTTTCAAGATTAACTTTTCGACTTAGAGCATCGGCGGCGATATTTGCTTTACCGGGGTGGTAAAGTATCTCGCAGTCGTAGTCCTTGAGTAACTCTAGCCAGCGTCGTCTCATGTTCAATTCCTTCTGATTAAAGAGATACTGGAGACTCTTATGATCAATGAAAAGTTTGCACTTCGTGCCATAGAGGTAATGCATCCATATCTTTAGAGCAAATACTACCGCTGCCAACTCCAAATCATGAGTGGGGTAGTTCTTTTCATGCTCCTTCAAATGTCGAGATTCATATGCTATCACCTTTTCTCTTTGAGTTAGAACACATCCCAACCCGACTCCGGATGCATCGCTATATACTGCGAAGTCTTCAACTTCATTGGGTAGAGAAAGAATCGGTGGTTCACATAATTTCTTCTTTAGCTTCTCGAATGCTTCTTCGTGCTTCTCGCTCCATGTATAAGTAGCTCCTTTGTGGGTCAAAGCTGTCAATGGATAAGCTATCGTAGAAAAGCCTTGGATAAACCTTCGGTAATATCCAGCTAATCCCAGAAAGCTTCGAATCTCCGTGGGACTTTTCGGTCATTCCCACTTTATCACAGTTTCGATCTTTGCTGGGTCAAACATTATCCCTTCTTGGTTAACCACATGACCCAAGAATTGGACTTCTCGAATCCAAAAATCACATTTGGAGAACTTTGCATACAGCTTCTCCTTCTTCAATACTTATAACACTTCCCGCAAGTGTTTGCCATACTCCTCTTGACTTTTCGAGTAAATCAGAATGTCATCTATGAACACTGTCACGGATTTATCGAGGAATGGTTTACAAACCCTGTTCATCAAATCCATGAATGTTGTCGGAGCATTGGTCAGTCCAAACGACATAACCAAGAACTCATAGTGTCCATATCTCGTTCTGAACGTAGTTTTCTCAATATCCTGCTCTCTTACCTTCAGCTGATGATATCCTTACCTAAGACCGATCTTTGAGAAATAGCTCGAACCTTGCAGCTGATCGAATAGGTCATCAATCCTTGGCAATGGGTACTTGTTCTTCATCGTTGCCTTGTTCAGCTCTCTGTAGTCTATACACATTCTCATGCTTCTGTCCTTCTTCTTCACGAATAACACCGAAGCTCCCCAGGGTGATGAACTTGGTATAATGAAACCGTTGTCCAACAATTCTTGAAGTTGCGTCATAAGCTCCTTCATCTCCGTCGGTGCTAATCGATACGGTACTTTTGTTATTGGTGTCGTCCCTGGTAACAAGTCTATTTGGAACTCTACTTGTCTATCAGGCGGTAATCCGGGAATATCTTCGGGAAAGACTTCCGGATAATCACACACCACTGGTATACTCTGCACCTCCTTTTTCTCCTTCTTTGCATCGATGACAAATGCCAAGTATGATGTGCATCTTTTGCACAAATATTTCCTGGTTTTCATTAGGGAGATGATTCCAGAATTCACTCTTCGTTTGTCCCCGTACACCATAAATGACTCCTTTCCAGGGGGATTTACCCTTACTATCTTATTTCGGCATAATATCTCGGCATCGTTGGCGCTAAGCCAATCCATCCCCAGAACGATGTCAAAACTGTTCAATTCTATGGGTAACAGCTCTTCGTGGAATTCGTTTCCGTTTAAGTCGATGACTATGTTCTTAATACGATCACTAACAAGTATGAACTTGCCACTGGCAACTTCTACAATCAGGGCATTATCAAGTTTTTCTACGGGCAATGCTAGTTTCCCACCAAACTTATGTGACACAAAGGAGTAGTTTGCTCCGGAATCAAACAGTATATTGGCAGGCAAACCATTTACAAGAAAGGTACTTGAAGCGACATCTGCTGCCTCCTTTGCAGCCTCGAGCATCATATGGAAGGCTCTTGCCTTCGGCTTCGGTGGAATGTTGGGCCTTGCCGCATCGTTCTTCTTTGGGCAATCCTTCGCAATGTGCCCTTCCTGGTTACATCCATAGCACACCCTTTTGTTGGCGGTGCACTCATTGGCGTAATGCTCGGTCTTCCCACACTTGTAGCAGGTCACCTCCTCGCTACATTTCCTGAAGTGCTTCTTCTTGCACTTCTCGCACCACTTCGCTTCATTTCCTCCTCCGAACTTTCTTGAACCAGACTTGATTTTCTTATTGTTGGGCTTTGCAGACCCCTCGAACTTCCTTTTCTCGCTAACCTCAACCTTTCTGGAAACTCTTCCCTTAATCATATCCTCCACAGACTTGGTAGCCCAAATAGCTGCCTCCAGAGTAGGTGCCTGACGTACTGGTACTGCGTACTCCCATGGAAGTCCCTTTGCGTACTTGTCGATTTTCGTCAGCTCGTCCGGGACAAGGCGCAAAGCAAACTCCATTTTATCTGTGAAGTTGTTGGTGTATTCATCAATTGACATGCTTCCTTTCTTCATGGTCAGGAATTGGTTCTCTAGCTCGAGCAGGTTTTGGGCTGAGCAGTACTTGCGTTTGAATTGCACCAAAAACTTCACCCATGTCAGTTGCAGGGGCTCATTGGGGGTCAGAGTCTTCCCCAGGGTATTCCACCAGCGCACAGCGCCTCCTCGAAACTGGCGTACTGCAAAGGTAGTATGTAACTTGCCTCTACAACTACACATCATGAAAGCTAACTCCATCTCCGAGATCCAATCCATTACTCCGATTGGATCTTCCTTTCCAGTGAAAGTCGATGGCTTGCAAGTCATAAATTCCTTGTACTTGCATCCATTCCTCTCGACTCTGTCATCATTGTTGTTTTTTCGAACTATTGGTGGGTTGGCTTGACCAACGGTCCCACTATAGTTCCCTCCTTCTGACTGGCCATCATTCAATTCGGGCTGTTTAACTAGCATTGTAGGTTCGTCCCTATTTTCATGCAACATCTGCCTCATCTCTTCCCGTTGTTCAACCAACATAGCCCGTATCATGGCTTGTACTCCGGCCATTGTAATTAGCTCAGGAGCATCTGCTACAATAGGTATCTGTTCAATCACTGGTGGTTGATTCATGTTCCCATTTGCATTCCCGGCTCCACTGCGGGTTCTCGCTATTTTGATCTATACCGAATAGGGTAAATTTAGATCTTTATTTAGGATAGACGTTTAAATCATCATTATCTCACCGAAACGTTTACATGCTAGTTCTAATATCGTAGTCGTACGTTTAGAATCCTGAACACATAAGGTTTCCAGATCCGGTCGGCAACAGACCATAGATCCGAACAAATAATAACATATATCACATAAAAGCATTTTAGGCATCTTTCCTAAAATAAACTAGTGCTTGTGTCTAAAATATACTAGACACTCATCTCACAATCATCGCTTAGCATTCTAAGTTTAAGTCTAGAAATCCTACAAATTCCTAGTTTGCTTAAACTAATGCTCGGATACCAACTGTGACATCCCCATTTTCACGGCCAGAAAAGACCGATTTTGTTTATGCTTTGTTTGAAAATCAGAGTAACATTTTAAATAAAAAGTGTTGCGGAATTTTTTCCCAAAATAAAATATGATAAAGATTTATCAAAGCATTTCCGAAGAAATGTATTTCATTAAAAAAAAAACATCGGGATGTCATGTTCGATACAGATCAAAAGCATAAACAATACAATATAAGCCTTACTACATTATTTCATATTTACAGGCCTATAATCCGTAATCCCTCATCCCAACATCATATCTATGCTCGTGTGCCACAACCTGTAATACAAGAAACTGAGTGGGTCAGGCTTGGGAGCCTGGTGAGCACATAGGGTTTTCAACCCACAATAAGTAGGTTTATTAACTTTATCAACCAAACAAACACGATTACCCGTTCCCGTTATCCTCACTTTACGTCCCTAAAACATCTAACACAAGGGACCTAGTCTAAGGACTTTCATCGGGGTGACAACACTGCTTCGGGGATTCCTCAGCAATTTATGTCAAATAAGGCAACCATGTGGGGGATGGAGTACTGCTGGTGAACACTAAGTTCAAATAAACACCTACAGGTTGCGAGTCTGCTATCGTTCCACTAGACTGTCTAGAATAGTCTGTGGTTGTCATCTATACTCTGCTAGATGACTGGATCATCTTAAAACATCGAGGCCTCTCATCATTTTATTTCATCACACCCAACTATTATATCTACCCATGTTTTACCCAACACATTTTGTAGATATAAAATACATATACAGTTTAAATCATTTAAAACATGTATAAAATCTTTCATCCAGCATAGAAAGCAAGTATTCAGACAATACGCACACATAGCACGTAATTTATATAAAATATTTCATATCTATGTGTAAGATGAAAGTAACTATGCACTCACTTGTTAAGGTGGTGATTCTGAACTCAGACAGCGCTTCGCTTCTATTAATTTATTTTCTTTCGACAAAACCTAGTATCATTACCACTAGATTTTAGTCTAATATTCATTGCGACTAATTATTAGTCTAGATTCATCATTAACTCAGAGTCTACTTCATGATCTATCAAGTAAGGAACAACCAGGTAGGATCATATCGGAGGTAGGGTTCGTTTGGTATACGAAGTATACTGTTTGGAAATCCCACTTTAAACACCTCACTAAATCACAGCCTAGACATCATTCCTGTAAGTAGATCAATCAGTATAACTACTTTAAATCACTGATAAATCTTATTTATAGGTTCATAATAACGTTATTAAATTTAAATAAAAGCTATATAAAAAATGGTGTAGGTGTAGCTCACTTACAACCAGTTTTTATCAAAAACCGGGCTTCGCTGGAGCAATGTTTCCGAACCGAAAGGCTCTTTTTCTCGAGGCTTCGGGAGTCTCGGGGCTTCCTTCGGGTGCTAGGGGGTTTACCTAGGCTTTAGGGGGCTTAAGGTAGGCTAGAGAGAGAAATTAATGAGAGAAAGAGAAGGATTTGGTGTGGAATTGACGGCTGCCCTCGCATGCATTTTATAGGCCGAGCTGCGGTCCTACGTTGGGCGTACTGAAGATGTACGCTGGGCGTAAGTTCGGATCGTACAATACGCGTCGGATAAGGGCTAGGGCGATGTGGTTCAATATGGACCGAGGAAAGCTTGTTCGCTGGGCGTAACCGAGCTCGGACACAGCGCGTCTACATCACGCTAGGCGTAGCCTCAGAATATGCGGGGCGTAGCGAGGCCAGATTTCACCCATCTGAAGCGAGGCGTGGGCAACAAGGAACGGCTGAGATTCGGCCACGTGAGCAACCTCGCAACAGTTTCGCAAATCGCAAACTCGACTTCTAAATTCGTAACTTTCACATACAAGCTCCGTTTTCGACGTTCTTTATATCCACACATAGGCGGGACCGTACTCTACAACTTTTGTTTAGACTCCGTCGGCTAATTTGGAATTTGTTTTTAAAGTTATATTTTTAACACGCCGGGATAGGATTAGTCCGTTAAAAATCCATAACTTCTTCATCCGACATCCGTTTTCGTCTGTATTTTTATCATTACGCTACTATTAACGAGGTCTTCGATTCTTGTTTAGGTTGTGTCGGCTAAAAACCGCTCGATCTAATATTCGAGTTCCGGGCTGTACGAAACTTCGAAAAATCATAACTTCCTCATACGAAGTCAGATTTGGACGTTCTTTTTATGCACACTCTCAGTTTAACGTACACTATGACTTTCGTTTAGATAGCTAAGGCTAAATATCTCTCTATCGTAAATTCACTATTTACGCCACGAAGTGTCGTGCCGGTTCTGTCGCGAAACTTCGACAGGTCATAACTTTTTCGTTATAACTCGGATTTCGGCGTTCTCTATATGTCCGGAATCCTCGTCACGACCACTACCACTTCATGTATATATATATATATATATATATATATATATATATATATATATATATATATATATATATATATATATATATATATCAGGTTTATTCAAAACTTAATTTTTGACGCTTATTTTTATCATTTATTAATTATAACTTTATAAATAAGTAATAAGCATATAAATTCACATAATACTCAAATAATTCATCTTTATTACTTCAAAATAAAGAGTTACAATAGATGACCTAGACTACCACATCATCTATCGGTGTTTAGCCCCAAAACATGGGCGTTAGACCAACTGACGCTTGCAATCTATCATGGCCCCATTGGACCCCAACCAATCCATCTCGACGATCACCTTTAATCCTCGCAAAGGAATCGGAATCAAATCGATAGGAAACCTCTCCCCGAACATATTCAGAATACTCTTCGGAAATACCCTCGAAACAAACACGGTGTAGTCATCCGCAATCTCTACCTCGAGTGGGGAATCCAAAGTCCCCGAAGTATCACGAAACTTCTTGCAGAGCGCAAGAGATACAAAAGATCGGATAGCCCGCGAATCAAAAAGAATCTGAGCCGACAAACCATTGACCAAAAAGGTCTTTATGTAAAATCATAACAGCATAAGCATAAAAATAAAATAAATGAAGCAGAAATAAATCATATACCAGTCACGACATCAGGCGCTGCTCGGGCCTCCTCAGTAGTCAACTGAAATGCGCCGCTCTTCACCGCCGGAGCTTCCGCCTTGATCAGGTGGCCATCTGTAATCCTATCATGGCGGGTGCAGGTGCCGCCACTACTCCTCTTCCTCTAACCAACCTCGGACAATCGGCTTTTTTATGATCGGTCTGGTTGCAGTGGAAAAAAATCAAGACCTTCTTGGGGCAATCCCGGCTCATGTGACCCAACTGGCCACATGCATAACATACCGAGCCTGTTGCTCGATAGGCTCAACTGCATGGCTTACCGCACTTGGCACACCGGCCACGACCCTGCTGGCCTCTTCTAGGAGGATCGGAGGTCTTAGGCTTCTTGGCCTAACCCACTACTGCTTGAACATGCTCTGGCTTCCGCTTCGTTCAGAGCTCCAGCTCAATTTCCCGTTCCCGAGCCTTCTCCACCATATCATTCAGGGTCTTGCACCTTGAAAAACTCACAAACTCCCAAATATCATCTCTCAGCATGGAATGATACCTCATCTTCTTCATCTCCTCATCCGCAGCGTACTGCGGAACCAAAAGTGCCCTCCCTCGAAACTTGGCGGTGATCTCCGTTATAGTCACAATAGTCTGCTGTTAATCCTAGAACTCTGTCACCAAACACCGCACCTCAATAGATGGTGCAAACTCCTGATCGAACCTCGTCACAAACTCCTCCCAAGTCATCTCAGCCACCCCTGTTGATCCCACCTCATGGGTAACCTCCTCCCACCAGTCTCGTGCTCGATCCCTCAACATACAAGATGCAAACCCCACTTTTTCCGCCTCGGGGCAAAAACTCGTGTGCTGGGCATTCTTCATGTTTGCCACCCAACATCGGCTAGTGATAGGATCCCTGACCCCAAAGAACTCAGGCGCTCCACACGCCTTGAACACCCTGAACGAGGGATCTTGGGCCCCAATCTGGCCTGCAACAATCTCGGCTCGAAAGGACCTAAGCCTCTCCTCCATGATCTCCATGATACCCTCCTTGACGGTACCGAAAATCACCAGGGTAGCGTCAAGGATGCCACAAGTAACCTCAGTTGCGAAAAGATCGTGCAACCTATCATCGATGGGCTCTGCACTAGATCCCGAACCCGATCCTGATCCTGAACCTGAACCTCATGTGATCATCACCATCCTCAACTGAAAATATCACAATTAACAAAGATAAGGATTTCGAAAGGGATTCCTGCTCACCGAACTTCTAAGAACTATCAGACCTGACATTTGTTCGGGTATAGGTCCTGTTCTTTCAGTAGTACGGGCCCAATACTACCTTCGACACCTACCTGTACCTTCCCCAAGGCCAAAACTAATATTCCTAAATCATACAATCACAATCATGACTCATAAACACAACACTAAATCAGATCCTTGACTACTTTAGGATTCTCAACCCTCACCAAACCAGAAGCTTAGATTAATCATAGCAGGTTGCCCTTATGCATGCAAGTTATACAAAAATAGAATCACATAGACTGTTAAATAAAGCTTCTTCCCTAAACCACAACCAAACAAGGAACATGAATAAGGCAGATTCCCTCATTCTAGGTGATACGTAAGTGGGTGAAAATAGGATAAAAGAAAGGTTGTAACAGGGATAGGGTAGACAAACTGATTAGATCAAGGATAAAGTAATTAAACACCACCAAGATCAACCAAATTGGTGATGGTTGATGTTAATAGTGATAAAGCAACAGCACCACACTAATAACAAACAAGAATCGACTCCTTTCGTGTATGAACACTCAAAAACAGCTTTATAAGCTATGGTAAATTCATTATTCAAAAGATGATTTTGCTGCTACAACTTAGAGCTCCTTATATAGGGCTGAAAAACTAAAGGAAATATAACTCTAGGAAAATGAAAAGTCTAGTGAAAGACCAGAAGTTGGAAAACAATCAAAAGACAATTAAAGAAACATTTAAAACATTAATGGGGCTGATTATGGAGACTCTTCAGCTTTATTGGGCTGCCAGAAAATGATACTTCTTCCTTGAACTGTTTTAAACCCAAAATAAGAATCTGATTCAAGCCCAAGGTGAGTTGGAGACATGAAATGGGCTGATTTGGTATTAGCTGAAAATAACATGGATGCCCTTGCATCAACCTCCTCTGGTTGGGAAGGATTTGTCCTCAAATCTTCCAATGGACCATCTTCAAAATAAGGAGAAAGATCTCCAACATTGAAAGTTGCTGATACATTTGTGTCCCCTGGTTACTCTAGTTTGTAAGCATTATCCCCAATCCTTTCGAGCACTTTAAAGGGTCCATCTCCTCTTGCCATTAACTTGTTCTTCCTCTTTGAAGGAAATCTTTCCTTCCTTAAGTGTAGCCATACGAGATCCCTAGGTTCAAAAAGAGCCTTCTTGGGATGCTTGTTGGTCTTTTTCTTGTACAAGTCATTCACATGCTCAATCTTTGCTTTGACTTGCTCATGAATTTTCTGCATTTCTTTGGCCCGAGTCGTTGCCTCAAAATGAACTTCACTACCCTTAGGTAGTTGTATGAGATCGATAGGGGTGAGAGGATTCACTCCATAGTTCACTTCAAATGGTGTGCACCCGGTAGCATAAGTTGGGGATCGGTTATAAGCAAACTCAGCAAAAGAAAGTTTAACATCCCAATCTTTCAAGGTCTTGCTCACCAGACTTCTTAGCAAGGTTGTGAGAGTTCGATTGGTTACCTCCATCTGTCCATCCATTTGCGGATGATAGGAAGTGTTGAACAGTAACTTGGTGCCTAATAACTTCCATAATGACTTCCAAAAATAACTCAAGAACTTGACATCTTTGTCAGAAACTATGGTTTTGGGGACTCCATGAAGACGCACAATTTCTTTGAGAAATAAATCAGCAACATGAATGGCATCATCAGTTTTGTGACACGGGACAAAGTGTGCCATTTTAGAGAAACGATCTACCACAACCATTATAGCATCTTTCCCGCGTTGCGTACGAGGCAAAGCCACAATGAAATCCATAGAAATATCTTCCCATGGTTGAGAAGGAACAGGTAACGGCGTATACAAGCCTTTATGGAACTTGCTTTTAGCTTGATGACAGGTTGCACATCTAGCAATGAGAGTGGTAACATCGCTTTCCATGTGTGGCCAATAAAAATGTTCCTGCAACACAACAAGGGTTTTGTTGATTCCAAAATGACCAGCCAACCCTCCTTCATTCGCTTCTCTGATTAGTAGCTCCCTTATGGTTCCTTTAGGAATGAAAAGTTTGTTGTTCTTGAAAAGAAACCCGTCTTGGATGACATAAGAACCACAAGCTTGACCTTTGCATTCTTGAATAACTTTAGAAAAATCTGGATCATTCAGGTACAATTCTTTAATGAAAGAAAAACCTAGCACTCTTGCCCCAAGGACAGTAAGCATGGCATATCTTCTTGAGAGGGCATATGCAACAATGTTAGAACTTCCTGTTTTATACTTTGAAACAAAGTTAAAGGATTGGAGAAATTCTACCCATTTTGCATGTCTTGGATTCAATTTGTTTTGACCATTGATATGCTTCAAAGCTTGATGATCAAAGTGAAGGACAAACGGTTTAGGCCTTAAGTAGCGGCTCCAGTGATCTAGAGCACGAACAATAGCATAAAACTCCTTGTCATATTTACTATAGTTCTTCTTAGATTCATTCAATTTCTCACTGAAATAAGCTATAGGGCGTTTATTTTGTACCAAAACAGCCCCTATACCAACTCTGCTTGCATCACATTCAACCTTAAATACCTGGTTGAAATCTGGAAGGGCCAAAATAGGTGACTTGCACAAACATTCTTTGATTTTCTCGAATGCATTCTGGGCAGATCGAGTCCATTCAAAAGATCCTTGTTTGATACACTCAGTGAGAGGTGCAACACTAGTGCTGAAATTCTTGACAAACCTCCTGTAAAATGAAGCAAGGCCATGAAAACTCCTTACCTCTGTTGGATTCACGGGTACTGGCCATGATTTGATTGCTGCCACCTTTGATTCATCCACCGAAATTCCATCTTTAGATACAACATAAGCGAGAAAGATCACCTTGGGAGAAAAGAAATCACACTTCTCCAACTTCCCGTAGAGTTTCTGCCTTCTCAACACTTCAAATACTCTTCTCAAATGTTGAGTGTGCTCTTCAACACCTTTGTTGTATACAAGTATATCATCAAAGTATACAACAACGAAATCACCCAGAAATGGTCTAAGAACCTCATTCATCAACCGCATAAAAGTACTAGGAGCATTGGAAAGTCCAAATGGCATTACCAACCATTCATACAACCCACTTTTTGTTTTGAATGCGGTTTTCCATTCATCTCCTTCACGCATCCAGATCTGGTGATATCCACTCCGAAGATCAATTTTCGAGAACAATTTGGCACCATGAAGTTCGTCTAGCATATCATCCAATCTTGGAATAGGATAGCGATATTTGACTGTGATATTATTGATGGCTCTACTATCAACACACATTCTCATGGTTCCGTCTTTTTTTGGAACCAACAAAGCTAGAACAGAACAAGGACCCATGCTTTCACGCACGTAGCCACGGTCAACGAGCTCTTGGACTTGACGTTGAAGTTCTCGAGTCTTTTCGGGGTCACATCGGTAGGCTGGTTTATTAAGAAGCGGTGCTCCTGGGATTAGATTGATTTGATGCTCAATACCTCTTAGTGGAGGTAATTCTTGAGGTAAATCAGAAGGAAAAACATCATTGAACTCTTCCAGAAGCGGACGGACAGCAACGGGCAGAGGAACATCTTCAAATTTGTTTTCTACTAACAACAAAACATAAACAGATTTTCCTTTGGATATAACTCTCTCCATTCGTGCTTCATTGATAAATAGATTTTTCTCTTCTTGAGTAACCATCTCTGGTTCTTTCTTTTGCAGCAAGGTAGATGGTAGTGGTTCGAGGATTACTTTCCTCTTATTCATGACAAAAGAGTAGGTGTTTTGATGACCATCGTGCCAAACTTGTCTGTCATATTGCCAAGGTCTTCCAAGAAACATATGGCATGCATCCATAGGTATAATATCACAAAGAACCTGATCTTGATAAGATTTACCAATAGAAAATGAGAGTAGGGCCTGCTTGGTTACCTTCACGTCGGATCCCTGATTTAACCACTGAAGCTTGTATGGATTCGGGTGAGATGTGGTTGGAATATTGAGTTTATTGATAAGAGTTGTGGATGCAACATTAGTACAACTACCACTATCAATAATTAAGTTTCATACCTTTCCCTTGATTGTGCACCTCGAATGAAATATATGCTCTCTTTCTTCATCATTGGGATCCACCTCTTTTGTATGGAGAGCTCTTCGTATCACTAGAAGCTCCCCTTGATCAGGTTTAACTCTCTCTTCAAAGTAACATTCTTCATCATAGATTGGCATCTCGTCTTCTCCTTCTTCTATAATGTTAACCTCTTCAACCTCTTTCAAGGTCATGACTCGTCGATTAGCGCATTCAGCTTGAAAGTGCCCTAAACCCTGACATTTGAAGCACTTCTTCTTTGGTGCATCAGCAGGACCTTTACCCTTGTCTTGCTTTCAGCTTTCACCTTTTGAAAGGTTTTCTTTGTAGAAAGTATTCTGGAAAGAATTGTTATACTTTGGAAATGACTTGGGGTTGCCCTTTCTACCTTCTTACTCCTGCTACGCTTCTCAATCTTAGAAGCTAACTTGCAAACCTCTTCAAAGGTCCATAAAGGTTGCAATTCAAGTTTTTCAGCAATATCATGGTTCAGTCCGCCAACATAACGAGCCATAGTTTGTTCTGGTTTCTCCTGAATGCCACTACGTAACACAAATTTTCAAACTCACGAGTGTAATCATCAACATTAAGATTACCTTGCTTGAAATTAGTTATCTTGATGTAGAGGTCTTGCTTGTAAGAATCTAGAAGGAATCTCTCCTTGAGTAGTTTCTTGAGTTTTCTCCAAGATCGGATCTTAGACTTGCCATTCCGTTCTCGCTTGACTTTCACATTTTCCCACCATAACGAGGCATACTTCTTAAGTTTCAAAACAACCACTTTGTAACTTTTCTCATCCGAATACCCCTTGACATCGAAAAGGTTTTCGATATCATTCAACCATTCAATAAAGTCATCCGGGTTGGATCCTCCATGGAACTCCAGAGCATCTGCTTTGATATCTCTAAGATCATCTCCGAACCTTCTTCTACGAACCGAAGTCTGACCAGATTCATCCGAACTAGAATCAAGGCCGGTTGAATCACCACTAGCATATTCTTCTTGATGCTTTCGATTGACCCTTCGTGGTTTTGCGGCCAGCAATATTGCAAGCTGTTGAGTTATGATTTCGGTAGTTCTTTAGAGTTCTTCAATCTGTCTATCGCGTCTGAGATTCTTAGCTTCTTCTGCATTCATTCCATGAGGAAATGTCATGTTGTTTGGGAACACAACCGAGGATAACCTGGGTTTGCTCTGATACCAATTGATACGTAAGTGGGTGAAAATAGGATAAAAGAAAGACTGTAACATGGATATTGTAGACAACCTGATTAGATCAAGGATAAAGTAATTAAACACCACCAAAATCAACGAAATTGGCGATGGTTGATGTTAATAGTGATAAAGCAACAGCACCACACTAATAACAAACAAGAATCGACTCCTTTCGTGTATGAACACTCAAAAACAGTTTTACAAGCTATGGTAAATTCATTATTCAAAAGATGATTTTGCTGCTACAACTTAGAGCTCCTTATATAGGGCTGAAAAACTAAAGGAAACATAACTCTAGGAAAATGAAAAGTCTAGTGAAAGACAAGAAGTTGGAAAACAATCAAAAGACAATTAAAGAAACATTTAAAACATTAATGGGGCTGATTATGGAGACTCTTCAGCTTTACTGGGCTGCCAGAAAATGATACTTCTTCCTTGAACTGTTTTAAACCCAAAATAATAATCTGATTCAAGCCCAAGGTGAGTTGGAGACATGAAATGGGCTGATTTGGTATTAGCTGAAAATAACATGGATGCCCCTGCATCACTAGGTCTATGCAATCCTAAACATATACAACTTTGAAAGCATACACTTACCAAATAATTCATACAACATTAGTTTCCATATACACTATAGCATAGCTAAAACATTGGCAATACTCACTTGAGCTCGGCTGATTTCGCGCATTACATTCTCCCCTTTTTCTTACAAAATCGTTTTAAGGAAATTTAACTTTGGTTTCTTTTTGAAAAGAAATTTGTTACTATTTCCTAAGTTTGAGTTCTAACACACCCGGAGGTGTACCTGAATCCCTCAAATCAAGGCTCTGATACCAACTTGTAACAACCCAATTTTTAGAAAAATTTTAAACCTTTAATTTCATAAATATCATCCATAAGGAGTATAAAAATCCCATTACATAGCCATATTATTTTAAAATTCAGAGTACAAAAAGCTAAATGTGAAAACAATGGAGAATGCAAGCCACGCCATCAAGTCGGGCCCTTGCCCTTATCCATAGGAGTACCTGAAACATTCAATAAAACTGTAAGCACAAGCTTAGTGAGTTTCCCAAACACACGAATCATATAATCACATAATACCATGAACACATCTATACATACAAGTTTTCCATGGACTCCCTCCATGGTCTTCAATGGAATGCCATGAGCTACCCCTTGGTCTTGTATCCCCATGCCATGGGATCCTCCCATGGTCTGCACATAAGTCCACAAATTCCATGGGCTCCAAATATCAGCTCTACTCAATCCCTAAACAGAAATAGTTCCTTAAATACGACTCAAAATGCCCTAAAACCCATAAAAGTCAAACTTGGTCAAGGACTAAAGTCAAAGGTCAAACTCAACGGTCCGAGTTGCCCTAACTCACCGAGTTGTCCTTCAACTTGTCGAGTTTCATTAACTGCACAGATCAGGAAAACTCGCATCAACTCGTCGAGTTAGCCAGGAATCCAACACCTTAATGCATTAAGTTGTTTCCATCGAATCTAGAAGCTTCAATTCTCAGATCTCCTTCAAAATGATGTCTAGAAGGGTAAACTTTCCAACTTTACCCTTAAAAACCACCACAATGAACCCAAACCCGAATCCTTGACTCAATAGATTGAGGCTTAACCCATTAAGCCCTTAAAAACTCTCAAAACATAGTCCCAAAACACAGATCTGGCATCCCAAGGCTGGAATATCACGTAAAGTTTCCAACTTTACGTCCATGCATCCAAGAAAGGAACCCTAGGACCCAAAATGGCTGAATAAAGGACTTATTGCATGGATGGGACTTAGGACCTAGCAAAGCTTGTAACTTTAAGCCAAGAGAGGTCATGAAAGGGTCAAATCTAAGATAAAAACCCCTGAAACCCTCAACCTCTTGGACAACCCAACCATAAACCCAAAAATCAAGCTAAAACATCAAACAAAGAGATCTAGAAGATAAAAAACAAGGTATCACCTTTATACCTAAAAATAACATCAACAAATGGAGAGTTTATGGATCTAAAGCCTTCCTTCCAAACTAAGCACCTTCAACTTCAAACTCCTTCCAAAGAATACCAAAAACCAACTCTCCAAGCTCACCACAAGCTCACACACTCAACCTTGGAGGATAATGCGTGAAATTAGGGTTTCTGGACAGAGGAGGCCAACCAAGGGAGTTAAAGTCTTTAAATAGGGTGCAAAACCCTAAAATTAGGGTTTTCTTCACAGCCGCCAACTCGCCGAGTTGGACACCCCGACTCGCCCAGTTGGACCAAAAATGCTCGCGGCCAAAAACCCTCTCGACATGACGAGTTGGAGGTTCCAACTTGTCGAGTCCCCACAGAAATACAATAAATTAGGGAAATTAACTAATACCAGATCCAAGCGTTACACCTCTACAGTGGGTAACAATTTTTCACCGTCAACTTGTTCAACTCCCGATAATCAATGCATATTCGATGCGGACCATCTTTCTACTTGAAAAAAGGATCACTTATCAAGCGATAAAAGGCGATATGGTGCCTTGGAAACCAGGGTAGCATCAGGTATCAGTTCGATCCTAAACATCAGGAAATTCTCTAACCACAGGGACTTCGGAAACTGAAGTCTTCTTCTCAACTCGAGTGATAACCACATATGCTGAAGATACTTCCTAGCCCTAGTGTATGAATAGAATGCTGAACCAACTCTATTTCCCTCCCCATAGATACTTAGCTCTCCCCCACTTGGGGTGTGAAGTAACACTAACTAATGCTCACAATCGATTAATGCTCTGAACTGGCTCAACCAGTCTATACCCACGGTCACAGATACATATCTCATCAGAATAGGACTAAGGTCTATCAGAAATCCCACACCAAAAATCTCCAGCACACAGTCACGGTAAACGTATGGGGCTGAAATTGTACGGTCATCGGCGATGGCGACCTCTAGAGGTCGATCCAATGATCCGAGGGAAACATGAAAATCCCTACTAAATATAGACAACACAAAAGATCGAATCGCACCTGAGTTAAACAACACTAACGTAGGTAATGAATTCACCAGGAATATACAAGTAAAAGCATGGATAAAAGCATTTAGGAAATATAAATCGACAAAAATATAAATGAACACATACTAGTGATGATGTTCGGTGCTACCCTGGCCTCCTTTGCTGTCAACTGGAAAACTCTTCCTTGGGCCTTTGGGCCCTCGACTTTCCCATGGCATCTGCCAGTGGTGCGTAGATTCACAGGAGTTGGAGTCTGTACTGGTCTCGAGGCAAGCAATAGGCAGTCTACATTCACATGGCCTGTCTGGTTGTAGCTGAAGCAGACACGAAAACCCTTAGGGAAATACTTCATAAAATGCCCCTCCTTTCCACATATGTAACATACTGACCCTAACCAATAGGTCCCTTCATGACCCTTATTGCACTTGCTACAAGTACGAACCTTTTGAACTTATAAACTCGAATCTGCAGATTTGAACCACTTAATCGCCAGATGCGACTGTACTACAACATGCCTCTTCTCCATCCTCTATTTCTCCACCTCACCCTCTCTGACATGTGTCTCCAACTTAATCTCCCTCCTCCTGGCACTGGACTACAACTCAACTAATATACATTACTGGGAGTTCGTCACAAAATCTCTGATATCCTTCTTGAGCATACTCAAGTATTGGGTTATCCGTAGATGCTCTGAGGAAGCGCACTCTGGACAAAATAAGGACCTCTCATGGAACATCCTGGTGATCTCGATCACCGTCACTATCGGCTGTCTGAGCAACAAGTACTCTTGAGCTAACCGCTCTATCTCCATTAAAGGAACATAGTCATCATATAAGATCTAAAAAAACCGCTCCCATGTTACTGCGGCTAGGTCCCCAGGAGAGTAACCAGTAGTCACAAACTTCCACCAGTCTTTCATAGCTAAGCTAAGAAGGTTTAGCGCAAACAACCCTTCAAATCCTCTGGAAACCAACATGTATAGATGTATCCCTCAACATCAGAAATGCACCTCATCGCATCAGTCGGGTCCTTGGGCCCATAAAACTTTGGGAGCTTCATTTTGTTGAATTCTCGATACTACATCGAATCACTCCCATGTGGTCTCGCAGCAACAACGATTGCGGTGGATACGGTAGCAGGAGCCTTAGTGATAATGACACAATACTTGTCAAACTGCTCGATGAGTGTGGTCTTAATAGACCTAAACATCTTTGTGATTTGCTTCCTCATCTCTAACACCACCTTAGCGACAATGATCCTATAGATCTCAATATCACTGGTACATGGTCTCTCGAGATCACTAGAGCCTGAACCTCAGCTAGTCATCACCATAGCATACACATACACTATACACACTCCAACTAGCTCCTTAGCAGTATCGGGACTCTCCCTGAATCTTGTACAAATCATGTGTGTCCAATAGTACGGGCCCATAGTAGCTTCCATACCTATCCGTATTTGAGTTAGAATTCCTTCCAAGGTTCCTAGTCACTAAGATTTCTCGCACTAAGTGCATCGATAGACATATTTATATGCTCCAAAGAGCCACATCTACCCCTAAGTACTCATCCTAGGTTCTACCTCGACCACCTTCTCGCACCGCTAGAAGTCTCCACTAATCTTGCTAATTGCACTGTGTATACCAATCATACATAATTGTGATCTGATAGACGATAAAACAAATGATTCCACACGAAGTCCACAACCAAGCAAGGAACAAAAAATAAGGCTAAACTTGACATACCAGGGCTATAAAATTATAATTATATACAACTATATAGTATACACAAAGAAATTAATGGTATTAAATTCAAGTCTTAGCATAACATCACAAGCATTCATATATGCTACAAGGCATCACAAAACCAGGCAACTCTATCATGCAATTCCAGATGGGGTCCTTAACCTTTCAACTAGCATGCATTTCTAATAGCCCATATAACAGCAATGCAATTACAACATATAAAACAAGTGTGGATATTTTGAAAAATCACTTTCAAGCTTCGGCTGATTGTACACTTCGCCTCTTCCTTGTCCTTCTTTAATAATTAATCTTTTCCAAAACGTTTTATGAAATTTCCTAGATCCTTAGTTTGAGTCTGGAATCACACGAGTGTTCATCCAAATCCATCAAACCACGGCTTTGATATCGATTCGTAAATCCCGTTTTTCACACCCAAAATTTTCATTTTTTAGGTAAAAGATTGTTTTCATAAAAACCAAGTCAGAAAAAATACGAGTATCAAATACATTTATGCCAAAAATCAGAGTATCAACAACCCTATGAACTATCAACAATCATAGAGTTATCAATAACTCAATAAAACACACATAACATCAATCAAAAAGTAAGACTCAGCTAGTCTAGCATGCACCATACTATGTCATAGGTAATATAGTGAGAAGACTCACCTCACATATAGCAGCTCGACACAACAACTCTCAAATAGTGTAGCCTGATACTAAGAGACACCTAAACACAGTGTGGATGTACCCTTTTAGTCTACACTCTAAAACCCGTAGGTTGATCAAAAGTCTACCATGGAAAAAATTCAGTGGTCAAAGTCAGCCCCAACTAATCCCCATGTCGAGAACACCCTTTGGCCACACTGTGGCAACATTAAGACAAAACAGTTGCAAAGATTGTCCATCGCCACGACGTGGTGGCCAACTTGCAATGTCGTGGAAGTTGCTCATTTCAGCTTAATGTATTAAGTCCTTAATCCTTTAAGCAACTCATTCATACTTTCCAGAGGGATTTCTTACTCTCAATACTCCATAAAAATTACGAATTTATAGACATACATGTCAAATGCATGTCTTGAGCTCAAGCTAGGTCAAAAATGGTGAAAATGAGATCAAGATCTCCTACATGAAACCCAAAAATCAATAACTCTCTATATCTGGGACAACAGACCACAAAGGAACCTCAAGGACCCATAAAATTTCCAACTTTATGGATTTCAAACACTCAAACCCCCCAAACAAGGAAAGAAGTGGATAAAAAGCTAGATCTAGCTTGCTTGACACTTAAAGGTAGGAGCTTGAGGACTTACAAGAGTCCAGAAACAATACGAGATGATGAGGGCGAGGCTTTCATGTTGGAACAATGCACCAAGAACACCTTCTTCTTCTTAAAGGGGCTAAAATCACCACAAAAGCTCACAAGGTCAACAATAGAGGTTACAATTTCTTCTAGGTTGAAAGGGAGGTGATGGAGGCTAAGGATGTAAAGACCCTAGCCATCACATCCCTTAAATAAGGCATAAAACCCGGAAAATTAGGGTTTTCACATTGGTGGCCACCACGTCATGGCTAGACACTTGCCACGTCGTGCTGAGCACAGATGATGCATGTTTCATTTGGGCATGACTAGGTCATGGCCATCATAAGACCCATATTTTTCTTCTTTATTTTGCCAAAAACATAAATGAATCATTTACCTTGAATAGGTATTACAATTGGATAGGTTGTTCAAAGATCCAATTTTTTGGGCCTTTTGAGGATTAAAATTGTTTCTTCCACTGTCCCATTAAAATTTTTGCTTCCCTTATCGGTTTAATTAAGTTTGTATGCTTAGATCTGATCTAGTTTCTCAACGTTAAATAGTTTTAATTGTTTTTAGAAAGTGAACTTTTGAAAAATCGATTTTGCATGCCACGATGTAGGAAGGCCTCTTCCACGACGTGGAGGGTCTGAACATAAAAACATTTTTTGTGCCTGACCACGACGTGGTGGCTTTCTTGCCACGATGTGGTGATACTATTCACATATTTCATTTTTTAATATTCGTTGCATCATTACTTACCCCTTAAGTTACTTATCTCGATTTAGTTCAACATGTAAATTTGTCAATTTTACTAAAGTTGGAAAATATTATGCTTATTGGTTTAATTAGTCAATTAATTGTTTAATTAATTAATTAAAAGTAAAAGAATTAGATCTTCAATGAATATATTAATTATTGGCATTGTTCCCTTGCATGTACAATTAGAATTACTAGACATAAAATTTAAATTATTTAAAGTACCCAATATATACGTTAAAATTATATATATATATATATATATATATATATATATATATATATATAATAAAATATAAACATTGCGTCCTCGCATGTTTGAAAACATTGTCAGTCTCACCACGACTAGGCTCACCCACTCTAAATGCTTAGGTTTAACAAGTTCTCTTCGATTACTAATGATAGGACACTTAGCTTGTTACGTTGTGGAAGGTGAATTCTAAAGAGAATGTTCAACTTTTATGGATAACATAAGAGAACGTGCAACTTTTATGGATAATATATGATTCACATTAAATAGATTGTGAATTAACCATGCGAAAATCACATATTCCCCCGACTCAAGTTATGCTTAAGATTCGCAAGTTCCATATCATTCTCAACTATACTCTAGATTGATGTGTCGGTTAACCACACGAGCTCCATCAACAGAATATAAAGAGAATGTGCAATGTTCATGGATAATATGAACTTCACATTCTATTAATAAAATGGGATTTTATTTTATACTTGTATTTAGAATACTTTTAGATTTACCATTATCACTATCAAACCCTTTCGGTAACTCCATTCTCAAAATGAAATAGGGCGGTGAGGGTGGTAAGTGCGAAGCATATTAAAAACCGACCTCACTAGGAATCAAAGAGACCTCCTTAAACCCTTACATCAGAATGACTGAGCCTAGTCTTGGTAAGTCTGATAATGTCAATATTTAAATACGTGACGGTGCATGTTTTAACTTTCTTATATATATATATATATATATATATATATATATATATATATATATATATATATATATATATATATATATATGTATATATATAGACACAATTTTAACGTATATAAATACAATGGGTAAATTTAAAACATTTTAAATTTAGTTGTCTATTATTAATTCTAATTAATTGTGAGGACGCAATGTAACAATTAATAAATTACGAGGGATTAATATTCAAATTTATAAATCTCTATTATAAATAATATTAAATATTTAAATTCACTATTTAAGTTATAAATAAATATTCAAATTCAAATCTCTATAAAATAATATTTATTATTTTCCAGATTTAAAACATTTCAAATTTGGCAATTATCCATATTTAACAAACCTTCATATTTGAAAAATGAAAAATATCGAAACCCTAATCTGCAGAGCTCACGTCGTGCGCAGCATGTTGCTCACGTCGTGAGCTGTGATTACAGGTTTTATCAATTACGAATTTTTCAATCATTCTTCTTTCATTCAATTTTAAACTAGTTTTTACATAAAACATGAATCTATGGTGAATATAATCGTGAACCAATGACTCTGATATCACTTTTGGGTTTTCTATGCATCAAATACACTCTAAACTAGGCAGCGGAAAAATCGAAACTATGATATACCTAAGTGTACATGCAACCTATGGATTTATGGATTCATGCTAATTACATCTATCCTAGAAAAAAAAAAGCATAAATAATAAAACATACCTCCTATGTAGCCATTGATCTCCATGCTTGAGATCTTGATCCTCCATGAAGTTGCTTGGATAAGAGGACCCAAACCAGAATCCCTTTAACGGTATCACACCCAATGACACCAAAGAGTGGAATAAAAATAATTAGGAGAAGGGTCAATTTCAAAAACCCAAAGAAGGTTAGAAATCTTCCCTATGCGAGGAGGAAGAAGGTTGGGCAAAACTTCAAGCCAAGGTGCAAGGAAGAATGAAATCCCTACGGCCCTATTTATAGCCTTGGATCCCTTCCTAGATTTTGTACTCCTTCCAATGTGGGATGGAGTACCTAGAACGAAATTCACTACTCTTCCCATGTGGTATGGAGTGATTTTCATCCAACCCTAATTCCATAAGGGTTTTGGAACATTCCTGATTAACCAACTATCGATTAATGAACATTCAACCCTTTATTTAATTAAACTGTTAATTAATTCCCAAAATATATTTCTAAAATATATTTCCAATTTGTTTATAATTAATTATTAACCATATTAATTAATAAACCAATTATCTTTTAATTATTCTACTCAATTTGTGTCTTGATGGCAACCGAAAAGGACTCTGCTCTTATTAGAAATACTACCAATAGTTAATGACCTTGGACACTATTCTAACATTTATAACTTAACTGGAGAAAAAAACATTGTTAATACTTGTAATCACTCATTGATTCCATCTCTGATGATAAAATTATGTGTTGGAATAATAACCTTATAGCTAGGTACGAACCGGTTACCGGTGACCATTGATTTTGGCAAGTTGATTGTTGCCTTTTTTTACCAGTTTGACTTTTGGTCAAAATTTGAGGGATTTAATCTATAGAAAGAGTTTGACCTCTAACTGTTATCTAGGTGGTTCGTGAGACCGATTTTTACGAGTACGCAAGTGTGTCGACGATTCTTCAGCTTTTAGTTTAGGTGAGTTTTCTCACTATAATTCGTATAACAGTGGATATCCTTTCATGATTGAATATAGGATCTGTTAGTTTATGAGTATACTAGTAGACTAGATTAGTCTTCTATGTGTTTGTTTTTGCTTTTTTAGTGGTGCTTTTATGCATCATGTTTGGAGGGTTGGTGATAGAACGACGAAAATATATGAGTCAAAGATACCCAACGTCATTGATGGAACGACGTAAAGCTGTGAGTCAACTATTTGTTATGTTTGTAGGGTTGATAACAAAACGATGAAATGTTATGAGTCAAAGATACCCAACGTCGATGATGGTACAACGCAAGACTACAAGCCAACTATTAATGGTGGAATGAGGCTAGGCTGCGAGCCATTTGTTTGTATGTATTGTATGTGTATTGTTTTATGTGATATTTAGGGAACTCAATAAGATTTATTCTTATAATTCTTAATTTTTATTTTCAAGTAGTTCCCTTCACTGTGGAAAGGGCTCAGCTTGATTGTACGACACACACATCATTGATGGTTTACATTTAATACTTTCGTTGTTTGAGATTATTCCGATAGATTGTTTTCATGACATGGTTTTGTGGTATTAAAGACTTAGTATTTTTATCTTTTTATGGAAAATAGATTTTTACTTATGTTTTAAAAAAGAAAAATTTTGTTTAAAATTTGGGACGTTATAGGATGTTAGTGGTAGAAATGTGTGTGTGTGTGAGAGAGAGAGAGAGAGATAGAGAGAGAGAGATAGAGAGAGAAACTGATATTACGAGGGAGTTGGGTGCAGTGAGAGGGATGAACTTCCTCGAACCGTATAAAACATTTAAAAGAAAAGCAAAAATAATCATTAATGGTATTTTGGTAATTTCAAAAGTACTTAATCCCCATCTTTTAAAAATGTTACTCAAAAGTACCCGTCATATGGAATTTCAAACTTTAAAGGAGAATCCACATTAAAAAAATCTCAAATGAACTTGCGGTGTGATTTTTTTGCCAACCACGAGGACTATTTATGTAATTTTGTCTTATATTGTATATTGTATAAGTATATAAACAATCTAAAAATCAATAACTAGACGTACACACCTTGAACACCTTTAGTCACTAATGTTTTTCTATCTTTATTTAATTAAAACAATTATTTTTTGTATATATTCAGTCATTATAACCGGCTACTTCAGATTAAGCCAGAAAATATAACATAATATGGTAATATAGTTCTCAATTTGTACACATTTAGTCTGTAATATTTTTTTTGAAAAACAAGTCCTCGTTATTTTGTACACATTTGGTCCTTATGACCAGTTTCTACAGGTTTTGTTCACAACATCCTCTGTGGTACAATCATGAATGAGGTGTTCTCACACGAGCCAAGTATGAGAACACCTTATTAATGATTATCATACGTGGTTTAATTTGACATGTTCTTTATTAAGTCATTGCTAAAATTTGAAATTTTTACTTGATTTCTTCAGTAACAATCAACAAAATTTAAGAAAGTAAGAGATAATGTCAAGTTGAAAAGAACAAAAAAACCCATTTGTAGAAGAAAATGGTCAAAATCGACATATCGAGGAACTAGGGAAGACCCTAAACTTTTTTTTTCAGAATGTTCTTTTGTTTTGGAACTATAAATTCGAGTTGGGAGGAAGCAATCACAAAAATTTCGTTGTCTGCTATGAAGATAGATGAAACCGAAACCGAATATATCTTCTACTTGGAGAAAACTAAGGCACCATCATTACTTCAATGATTCGTGAATTAAGTTATTGATATAAGTGAGAGACGAACCACGTATGAGAACACATCCTTAATGATTGTCCCACATATGATGTCGCTAGCAAAATGTGAAAAAATCTATCATAATAATTGAATGTGTACAAAACCATAAAGACTTAGAGGGTGTTTGGGATTACTTTTTATTGATTTTTTGGCTTTTGGCTTTTTCAAAAAGTCAAAAAACTCAAAAAATATGTTTGGCATATAAAAAAGTCATTTTGAAAATAATTTTTTGGCAAGAACAACATGGTGGGTTTACAAAAGTTAGGAAATCCTATCTTTTTGTGACTTTTAGCCATTTAAATGCTAAATTAGATTCAAAAGTCAAACAAGCTAAGACAAACACTTTTTAAAACCAACTTTTGGCTTTTGCTCCTTCAAAAGTTAAAACCAAAAAGGTCTTTTACAAAAAAAGACTTTTGAGCATTAAAAGTAATCCCAAACACCCCCTTATTTTACCAAACAAAAAAAAATTAAGGATTAAATCTATACAAGCTAAAACTATATTACCTATTAAGAGGGTGTTTGGCAAAGCTTAAAAAAGGAGCTTTTGACTTATTACCAGTTTGATACCGGTATAAGTCAAAAAAAATGTTTGGGTAAAAAACAACTTATAGTTGTTGCTAACCTCTAATAAGTCAAAAAGTGATAAGTAACCTACCCCTTACTTATTAAAAATTCCTTATTTCACCAAATGAGTTATAAGTAAAAAAATAATAATTCTTTTTAAATAAGTTTTGCCAAACACCCTCTAAGTCACTTTTCTCAGCTTAACCAGGAGTTGTTGGTTATAAAAACTAAATGTCACACCCCAAAACCGGAACGGCGGAAACGTTCTGGGGCGGAGGACGTCATGTTTAGTATCACAAGACATGCATCATAGTAAGCAAAGTAATAATCAACCAATTCATTAGAAAGAAAGTGTTTACAAAGTATGTGATTCACATAATATAGAATACATAGCAAATAACAAAAAGACATGAAGCTATACTGCTCCATCTTCTGAATCCCAGTGCGCGAACCTGTCTACTGGTCTCCTGAGAATACAAGTTATTTTGAAAGCGTAGATCAGCATTTAAGCTGGTGAGTTCATAAGATTTTAGTGATGTAGTAAGTAGTAAGAAAGTTTGTAGAAAGTTGTAGTAAGTTGTAGTAAGTTGTAGTAAGTTCTTGTTTAGAAAAGTTTGTCTGTTCCTCCAGAAAATCCTATATTTCCTGCTTTGATGAAAGATAAGTAAAAATGACTCTATAGTCCTTTCTATGAGTATTAAATGAATACAAGTTATATAAAACCCAGAGTAAACAAACAATCGGTTGTGTGTATCTGCCCTAAGCCCACAACCAAACAAGGAACAGGAAATAAGGCGGAAGACACACATCCCATTGTTTGTTAGATCATCGTTGTATATAACCCTGCGTATTCACTCGGTACTCACGGAGTTAACTGTGATAGTTCCTTTATATTTGATGAAAAGATCCTTTAAGAAAACCCTTATTTCTTATAATAAAATGATAACCACAGTAGTTCCTTCTATAATCACTTAGTTTATACTAGTTATATATAATCTAATATCGAACAGATAGTTAATTGTGTGAATCTGCCCTAAACCCACAACCAAACAAGGAACAGGGAATGAGGCGGAAGGCACACATCCAACTACCTATCGGATATTAATTATATATAACCCTGATGTATAAACTAAGGTATTATAGAATTAACCACTTAAGGTCCTTTAAGTTTTACTGGTTTAATAAAATGGATTAAACCCTTTACTGGTTAAGTTTCTAGTTTTGTATTCCAAAAGTTGTTCATTTGAAAAGTATGTTTTCTACTAGAAAACGGTGCATTGAATTAGTGTCCTATGACCTGACCCATACATGGTACCCCTTATGATTTCTTGGTGTATACGGAACATATATATAGCTAAGCTCGGATAGATAGTAGGCTGGGTGTATCTGCTCTAAGCCCACAACCAAACAAGGAACAGGAAATGAAGCGGAAAGCACACATCCTACTACCTGTCGGACCCGATTAATATATATCCCTGAATGCATACACTAAGGAATCATAAAGTTAGGATTATAGATCCCTTTCTACTGAATGTACTAGACTCGACTGTTTTGTGTGTCGTTTGTAAAATGTATGTTTTCCCTAGTTTATAACTATCTTGACTCGAAAATAGTTTGTATTAGCTTTCAAGTGGAACTGTCACTTACTGAAAGTAATGGGAATTTATAAGTACGCAGTTGTCTTTTGAATTGACATCCTGTAGTACTAATTACCTTAAAACATGTTTGTTTTAGTAAGGTCATAATGTGAAGGCTAGTACCCATACTATACGCTCTCCCTGTCAAGAGATTCTGGGAACCAAACGCGACTGCAGCAAACAATTGCTAGCCGTGTAATTCACATTAAAGTTATATGATCATGTATACCTAATTTAACTATCACCTTTTGTTAAGAACAATGAGTTAGTGATTCATTGGTATAGTTAGATCTTGTAGTTGTTCTATGCTATAGCATCTTAGTATATTCGTTCTGTTATAGTATCTTAGTATGTTCTCTTTGAGGTATTGCATCTACCTCCCTGTTTCTCTTTATGTTATCGTGTATTGTATCTACCTCCCTGTTTCTCTTTATGTTATCGTGTATTGTATCTACCTCCCTGTTTCTCTTTATGTTATCGTGTATTGTATCTACCTCCCTGTTTCTCTTTATAGTATGTTTTAGCATCTAGTATAAACTGAACTACTAAACTATACCCTTTATAGTTTACTAGTATTTTACTTGAACTGTTATTGAAAAGACTCATTTTACTACCAAGTTATGCTTGTATTTTAAAAATGGAGTTTTGTTAAACTATAAAGTAACATAACTTTAAAAGAGTTTTTGAAATGTTTTGACTACTTATAAATAACATAACCAATCTTTTGAAAATGTTTATAACAAACAATTACGCAATTATCATTGTGTTCAACTTGTATTCCCCCCTTAAAAGCATTTAAAACAGTTTAAAAGATTGATTACGGGGTATGAACTCACCCTATGTGGGTGATTCAAACGAATATGCGCGTAAGGATGAGAAGTTCCACGAATGAAGTCCCGAGACACAAACGAGTCCTAAATGACATATATTGGCATGAATATAGTGTTCAGAAGCACACACATGCAAGGAAACACCTTTAGGGACTAGGAAACAATTGAAATGAAGTGTTGAATCACATGTGATTGACCAAAGTGGAGTGTACGGCCACAAAGAGGAGTTTACGGCCCAAGTGGTATGTCTCATGGAGTTTACGGCCATAGGGTTTACGGCCCTATGAGTTTACGGTCGTAAACTCATGCTACTTTGTGCATATGGGTGTTTTAAAGGGCTTAAAGCATTGAGGAAGGGTTCTAGGTTCATGTCCAAGCCTTAGGAAGAGTTTAAGGTCCAAATGCACTACAAACTAGGGTTAACGGCCAAAGGAGATGCTCTTGGCCGTAAACACCTCATGTTCTTGGGAAAAGCTTGATTTCAAGGCTAGCATTATGAGTCTTAACTAGATAACAAGAATAGGGGAGTAATACTTACGATTTAAAGGCAAAGGAGAGTGTTTTCGGCCCAAAACACCTAAGTGTTCTTGATGTTCTTGAGAATCTTTGAAGATCTAGACTCAAAGATGAAATCCATGGATGAAATCAATGGTGATTCATGGATAAGAGAAGTATTAACACATAGATGGAAGGAATCACTTACATTTTGAGGGTTTTGAAGCAAAATCCTATGATACTTGAGAGAGTTTTCGAGTTCCAAACCTTGGAAATGGAAAAAGTGAAGAAAATGGCCCAAGCTTCATACTTATAGACTGGAGTTTACGGCCACCATGAGTTTACGGCCGTAAACTCATGGGTCCTGGCCGTAAACTCCTCATTTGAGGGTTTATGGCTTGATCTTTGTACAATGTCTCTAGCAGATACTTCCTAACACTCATTCCTTGAATGTATTGGGCTCAGAACACTCAAACAAACTCTAAATAGTGCTAAATGATAGCAGGAGTGAGTCGGACTTAAGGTTGATTGGCTTGACTTATAAGGCAAAAAAAAATTTCGGGTTGTCACACTAAATATGTAAACAAAAAAATTAAATTGTCAAATAAAGATAAAAATAACATTAAAATATATATATATATATATATATATATATATATATATATATATATATATATATATATATATATATATATATATAACTCTATTAAATAACTAATAAGCTAAATTATATATTTATTTGTTTATTTTAATTTTACACATCAATTACTAGTTGTCTTTTAACATGTACATATCAGGAAATTGTCAGAAAAATTTCAATATTTTCGGAAAAGTTTCACTTTAGTCACAAAAAAAAAAAATTACACATAAAAGTCCCGATTATTTTATTTTAGCTCAAATTAACAAAAAAAATTTCTTCTTTTAACATGAAATGAAATATTATCGTGTATAATCAAATAATCGGAACTTTTATGTTAAAAAAAATACTAATGTGAAACTTTTTCGATAATATTAGGATGAGAGTTTCCTATCCCTTTACATTTAATGTGTTGTATCCTTGGGATTTGACAAAGGTGCACGTTATTACATTGTTAGAGTTATGAATAAATATCTATAAATTTATATTCTTATACTATATAAAATATTGCATTATTTTAAGTAATTTATATGTTAACAATTTTCTTTTACTTGAAACTATTATTTACAATGTTTATTTTATTATATAAACATTGTAAAATAATCGGAAATGAAATATTATCTTCTAAAATCAAATAATCGAGACTTTTCTGTTTAAAAAAACAAAATTTAAGACTAAAGCGAAACTTTTTTCCGAAAAAATTAAAATAACAATTTCCCTATCATTTTACATTTAATGTGTTATATCCTTGGAATTTGACATAGTGCACTTTATTACATCGTTGAGTTATGAATAAATATCTATAAATTTATATCTTATATTATATTAAATATTACTCCTTCCGTCCCAAAATTATTGTCCACGGATTAAGGAAACATTAATTACCACCAACTTTATATAATAAAATAACAATTTTGTTCTTACTTTGCATTTAATGTTCCATTAAATGTTTTGTTGGTTAAGCAATAATGATGGGTATTTTGATAAAAATGTTATTTATTTTTAGAAGTTGACTCTTATTTTTAGATAAACCAAAAAGAAAAGATGAACTATAATTTTGTGACGGGTGGAGTATTATTTTAAGTAATTTATATGTAAACGATTTTCTATCGAAACTCTCATTTACAATGTTTATTTTATTATATAACGTCATTCAGAATACAAAACAGAAAAAACACTTTTCATTTACTAACTTGAGAAAGAGAACACTTTTATCGAAACAAACGTTTTATGACTTTATCCACATGAAAATTGGTGAGAGAGAAAACAAACGAACAAACAAGCTCTACTACACCCTAACGTCTGATATAGATTGATTGTAATTTTCCCATATATAAGACATGAAGTGAACGTTCGACCCCGTCGACTACGATTATCATGCCATTATTGGTTGATACTATTTGTATAATTTTGGGAGAACGATTGGAGGAAGTAATGCCGAATACTGCACGAAAATGGCCAAACCCATCACCCATGTGTATTGCGTAGTTTTATGTCACTACTAAATGATAAAGATAGCATATAGAAAATCTATTCACTACTTACATAAAACTAGACCAATCCACATTCCACATACATATGACTAGAACAAATATATCTAGTCAGATCTGCCTAATAATACCCACGTTAAAAAAGTTTTTTATATTGACTTATACGCAGGGATGTTATTCGGTCGGAACCGAACCTAGCTGACCTAAACCTGAATAACCTGAAAACCGAGTAAGTCTAATTGGAGGAACCGAAACCTGAACCGATTAACCTAATACGGGTTGGTTCGGTTCGGGTATTAAACTGGTTCTTGTGTTATGAATTTCATATTCGAACTCAATTAAGTAACTTTAAAAGAGTTTTCTATATCAGGTATTGGTTTAGTGTTGTTATGAATTTAATATTCAAACCTCATGTTAAAAATGTTTTCTATGTCAGCTTAGAGGTACCGGTTCTTGTGTTATTATGAATTTTGTATTCAAAATCAATTATTGTTAAAAAAGTTTTCTCTACCTGGTAATGGTTCTAGTTGTTACGAATTTCGTATTCAAACTCAACTCATGTTAAAAAGTTTTCTATATGTTCTAATGTTGCTATAAATTTTGTATTCAAACTTGACTCAGACTTCAAAAAGTTAATATCAATACGATACCAAATTCAGTTATACATTTAAAAACAAACTATATATATAAACTTCAAACAAATGTCACACTATACCATCCCTGCTTTTACGGTATACCATTTGCTTCAAATTAATTCCCTTTTACTACGACATCATTTAATGAACACACATTTTCAAAAAGCAAAACCATATAATAACTACAGAAAATAATTTTACGATTTATTATCATCTACCAAATCACTTTTACTCTCCAACCCATTATTCACTCCTTCTTCAACCTTCTTCCACTCCTTCTCCTCCCCCTTAGCCGTGTCATATGCTGCATGAAGTCCAAACAAGAAGTAATAAACCAACAAGAAACCCGTCCACCCTCCAAACCTAATAAAGGAGTCTCTATCAATAGAACCCAAAAGAAAAATATTAATTGCAATCGAAGCAGAGGGTAACCACGGCACCAGTGGTACCCCCCACATCTTGGGCTGTCGTGCCATTGGCACGAAAGCCCAAAGTGACACGGTCCCAATCACCCAGAGTGGGACCGTGACACAGTATCCGATCCACCCATGCTTCGAGAGCCCCCAATATGCGGAAGTGGCGATAGAGGAAATGAGAATGGTTGCTAAACATGCTATGAGTTTGTTGCGGTTGGCAGTGGTGGTGACGCCGGTGACGTAGTAGCGGCGGACGAGGAGGGCAACCGCCACAAGCATGAAGATGAAAAGGGTGGAGATGGAGAGGAGGTTTGACAGGACGCCGAGGCTGGTGAAGAATGCGATTACGGCGGTGGCAACCAGCATGGCGATAGTTGCGTTCACGGGTGTACCGGTTTTGGCATCCACAATCGCGAACCATGGTGGCATCATGTGTGTCCGAGCGATATGGGTCAGGTATCTGCAAGAAACAACAATGTACTTTCTTTTATTTGTGTATTATGCCTTATAACATCCAACTTCATAGTTCCGAAAATCTATATAGTAATACCAATAAAATCCAAATATAAAACAAATTCCACTTTGAAATTGAGTAAATTTCTCAAACCAGAAAAGAGAAATTAAATACCCTCCTTGAAAATGGATACAATCTATTTATATTTCAAATTTAGTCCTAAAGATATAAAGTAAGATATGATTATAACCAAATAAAGAAAATTTGTTACTTATTATTATATTTTTTTTGGTTAGCCCTAATATGAATGCAAACTTGTACTTTTGACTAATGAGTTGCTACTTGCTAGATTTTCATTCTCTCTTAATATGAATGCAAGCATATAGTTTGACTTTTAAAGTCAAATAAAGCACACTATTGAAGTTGAACATTACCTGGCTTGACCAACAGCTCCCACTAGTAGCACTGACGTCATACCCTTCAAAGCTCCGGCAGCCACCACATATTTCGCCCAATCCCACCCCACCGCCTCAAACGCCTTGGAGAAAGGAGCATCGATATCTATCGACAAATACGGTTGCATCAAGCAAAGCGTTATCGCTAATGCACAGTATAACGCGGTGGTGATCACCATCGACCCAACAAGTCCAATCGGAATATCTCTTGCCGGATTCTTAGTCTCCTCCGCCATTGTCGCCACCGCATCAAACCCAACATAAGCAAAGAACAAAACAGCCGACGCCTTGAAGACACCCCTGGCTTTCTTAGGAGCGAAAGGTCTGTAATTGTCGGTGTCGGCGTTGATAAGCCCGCAGATGATGATGAACAGTATGACGATGATGTGGACGATGGAGGCGATGTAGTTGATGCGGGAGGAGCCTTTGGTGCTGAGGACGGCGATGATGCAGATGATGGCGATGACGCCGACGGCGATTGGGTCAAGTTGGTTGTAGTTTTCGGCTAGGCCGTGAGCGGTGATGCGGAAGTCTTTGGGATTGTAGTTGCAGAGGGTTGCGAAGTAGGAGGTCCATGAACGCGCCACCGCAGCTCCGCCGATTACGTATTCTAGGAGGATGTTACCGGCGGCGATGAAGGCGACGAAGTCTCCTAATTCCACCCTCAAATAAGCGAAGGACCCACCTGAAAGTTAATGTCATCATCAATAAGATATTATTATTTTATTATATCAACTTACTATTGTTATTTATCTATATATTTACGTTAGATAATATAAGTTCTATTATTAAAATCTAGCATTGACTTGAAATAAATAACAAATTATAAAATCAACCCTTGTAAAACATTTCAAATAATTGATGAATTAATAAAAACGCTAGCATAAGAATATCAATAATTTAATAATTATATACTAATTTCATTTTGAAAATTTTATAATTTATTAAATGGGATGTGGGTTGGTGGCAATGCCTTGTCCACATGGGCTGTGTTGACTTCTAAGTCTTAATCGGAACACACTCCATACATCCAATTGCGATCCAAAATCTCCGATCAATCTTGACTTGTATGAAGTCGTCTTATGATTTCCAACTTTTTGACTTTTTATTATACCTTGAGTGCCAGATTTGCTTTCAATTTTCATAAAACGGCTATATAAATTTTTTGATATAATAATAAGTATGAAAATGTCATAATTATATTTAATAAAGTAACAAAACTATATATATCAAAAGGCTAATGACAAAATGTATGTTTTCAGCGAGAAACTTGGAGTATACTTTCTTAAATAAAGAGTCCACTTAAAGTTCATGTCATTAATAAGATATTATTATATCAACTTAGTATTTTTCTTTTTAAAATATAAGTAAATCATAAGTGTGAAAGCATGAAATATTATTACACAAACAAACATTAGTGAAAAAAAACTTAGAAATTTTATATGATTAAAACCAATAAAATAACAATTTTTTTATTTAGAGGATAAGTTACTATATTAATATTGATATTAAACGAGTATAAAAAATATACACCAACACGATAATTCTTTCTTTTATTTTTGGTTAACTATGGCCATATTTGTCATGTTAGCTGGCATAAAGTATTTAGAAGGAGCTAAGAACATTTAAGATTACTTAATATGTTAAAAGCTGTCAATAAAAGTATATTCTTGGACTAATCGCCGATATAAATTTTAAATTAACTATTAAAAAATCAATAATTAACATAGTATTATTTTAAATAAAAAAATAGGATGATCGTTATCAAGAGTAAATATATCACTGTTCATGCATATTCACTGGTTGAATTTTACGTCGTGATCTACTCACTACTGTTTATGGTGACGAAATCTCAGTCGATTTGAATCAGGACATGTTCGTCGTTATTATCTAATAGCAATGATTGAAGAAAGATTTGATACAGAAAGTAGGAGAGTGTTAGGAAACCTGCAACTGGAATTTCGACGGCGAACTCGGTGTAGCAAAACACGGACATGAGAGCGGAAGCGCCGGAGACGACGTAGGACAAGACGACTGCCGGACCAGCATCATCGTGAGCTTCAAGTCCGGTGAGCACGAAGATTCCGGCTCCGATGACAGCGCCCATACCAAACCACATCAGATCCCACCACGTTAGCGTTTTCTTCATCGCCGTTTGGCTTTTCGCCTTTGCGTCGAGCTCCGCCTGGTCGCCGGAGCGTGTGAACAGCCGATCGAGTAACCGGTGAGGAGTCTGTTTTAATGCGGCGGTGTAGTTTTCCCATGTCTGGAAGGACTCCTCCGGCAGGAAATCACCTTTCTGGTACGAACAGCCTCTTCTTCGGAGGCCTGCCGTCGTCGGCTCTGGTTCTTGAATCCCCATGATATGATCTTGAGTGTACACACTCTGCCGGCCGGAGATCTCTCGTGGGAGATTGATATTACAAGGGAATTTATAAGGTAGGTGTTCGGCAAGTTCCTGGAAACGACAAAAAGATACGGACGAAAAAGATCCCGAGGATTCGAATCTACTAATATATTCTGTCAAATGCAATATATTTCTCCCAAAAAATAAAATAAAATAAATCTTTCTTTGCCAATACAAAAAAGAGGTATTTTTCTAATACGGTATTAAAAGGATGTAAGAAATATTAATTATGAAAATATTATTATAATTAAATGTATTTTAAATTTAATTATGGTAATTATCATTAATTAATGTTTTGTATGTGTGCCTATATGGTAAATGTTAGAAAATCTTATAAAATAATAGTTATTAGTATCACTTGTCATTTTCTCATAATTTACGTTTTCTTTTCAAATACTCCACAAAAATGATAGTTGTTATTTTCTTTTTCTAAAAAGTATTTATGTTGATAATAAGTTAGATAATTATTTATCTGATCCCTGATTTTTACGATAAATTTAAATTCGTATTGAATAAGTTTCGATTATTATTGTCGATAATTAATTGTATTTATATATTGAAAATCCTACAAAATCATGTTTAATTAATTATTTATCGAAAAGAATTGATTAATAATTATGAGTTTTTATTATAAAAAAAATTAAATATTTTTATAACCGTGGTTTTCACGGACTATATAAACTAGTAAATGATATAAATATAAAATCATAATAGTTTTTAATTTTTTTTACGAAGTAGCTAAAAAACGAAAAATATGTTTAAAATAACCATAACATTTACAGGCATGGCCTACATTTATTTCTTTTTTTTAGCAAAACGACGATTGTTTTGGGAACGTTGACTGCAAAATGTATTTGTTGATTGTGAAAATTTGGTGGGCTACTGTGACAACCAGTTATTTTCAATCTTGTAAAAGTCAACCAAAGACAAAACTTGGTCAACAAAAGTCAAACATCTAATGTCCGTGTTTCTAGGCTAGACATTAATATTGACATGATAGTCTATGTTAACCTTTGTGACTCATTTTGGAGAAATGAAAAGGAATTATGTGAAAATTATGTGTTTTATGCTTAATTATTAGGGTTTAATTAATTAAGACTAAAAATGAACGTCGAAAATAAATATTAGATAAAGTCGATATTTATTAAGAAAGTTGTAGTGGTCGTGACAAGGATTACGGATATATAAAGAACGCCGAAATCCGAGTTATCACTAGTGTAAATGAATGTAAACTTTGTTTATGCTTATGTTTTTGTATTGACAATGACATCCCAATGGTTTAAGTGAATAAAATACATTTCTTCGGAAATGATTTGATAACATATTTATCCTGTTTTTCTGGGAACAAATTCCGCAACACTTTTAATCAAATGATTACTCTGAAATTATTTCAAAAGCATAAATTAAACCGGTCTTTTCTGGCCGTGAATTCGGGGATGTCACAGTTGGTATCAGAGCATTAGTTTAAGCGAACTAAGAAATTGTAGGATTTCTAGACTTAAACTTAGAATGCTAAGTGATGATTGTGAGATGAGTGTCTGCTATATTTTAGACACGAGCACAAGTTTATTTTAAGAAAGATGCCTAAAATGATTTATGTGTTAAATATTTTATGTTATAGCTATAAAGATGCCTTATATGCTATTATTTGTTCGGATCTATGGTCTGTTGCCGACCGGATCTGGAAACTTTATGTGTTTAGGATTCTAAGCGTATGACTACGATATTAGAACTAGCATGTAAACGTTTCAAAGTGATGAGGAGATTTATACGTCTATCGTAAATAAAGCTTTCTTATCTTAAATTATCGCCCGGTACACCGAACGTGTGCTTGGGTGTACAAAACGTTATGGTAAAGACTCGTAGATAATTGAGTAGATGGAGGAAATGAAAAGCTTATGATAGTGAATGATACCTATAGGAAGATATTGTAAGAGTGGTATCTTGCCTTTAGAATATGTCTAATAAAATAACGAAACGTTTAGAGGGGTACGGTACGTCTGAAGTACACCTTCGATTGGCAGAATGATGGAATGGTTGGTGTAATTCTTGATGTTGTCCCATCGTCTGGAATTTCCATCACCAACCAAGTTGAAGTAGAATTGATGATTGAAGATACGCATGGAAGAAGTCCTAGTAGATGCTAGGGAAATTTTTTGATTAATTGGACACATTCGTATGTGTTAAATTGTTTTGTGATTTTAGGACTTGGGGACTGCAAGACAGTACTTGGGACAAGTATGAGTAGGTGTGAATAGTAGTAGAGATCTATACTACTGGAAGCACAGGACTCACACTTGGATCAGGGAAAGTCACAAGGTTACCAAGGAACTAGTAATTGATTCCGTCTTATTTTAGTCTGTCGTTACCATCGTTTCGGTAATGAATAAGAAGATGATTGTTATTCCGACCCTAGTGGTCATATCAAATTGAGTCCGACTACGATGAGTTTGTTACGTGGTTCAGAGAACCAAGTTCGATGTAGCATTTGACATAAGCCAAATGATTGAAGTAAAGGATGATCAAAGCGATCAATAGAAGTATTGCGTTAGTTGTTAAAGAAGTTGGGTTAGGTTGTGTTCTAACCCAAAGGGATAAAGTGATAGCATATGCATTGAGGCAATTGATAGAGCATGAAAAGAACCACCCCACTCACGATTTGGAGTTGGCAGCGGTAGTATTTGCCTTAAAGATATGGAGGCACTATCTTTATGGTACCAAATGTAAACATTTCACTGATCATAAGAGTCTTTAATATCTCTTTAATCAGAAGGAATTGATACATGAGGCAACGGCGCTGGCTAGAGTTACTCAAGGACTTTGACTGTGAGATACTTTACCACCCTGGTAAAGCAAATGTTGTTGCTGATGCTCTCAGTCGGAAGGTAAATCTTGAAAAGAAAAGGCCAAGAGCGTTAAGGATTGAAGTTGTCTCGACTATTGTGAGAAGTATAAAGAAAGCTCAAGAGGAAGCTTTAAAAAAGAATGACCGAAAGGAGGAACGTTTGGGAAAAACGTTGGTGTTTGATACAAATGGTCAAGGATTGAAGGTATTCAAAGATAGGATTTGGGTACCTAAGACGGGAGGAGTAAGAGGTCTTCTGATGGAAGAAGCTCACAAAACCATGTACTCGATTCATCCCGGCAGTGCGAAAAATATATAGGGATCTAAAACCCTATTACTGGTGGCCGGCGATGAAGCTCGATGTTGCTAAGTATGTGGCCGAGTGTGTAACATGTGCTAGGGATAAGGCACAACATCAGAAACCGTATGGGAGTTTAGAACCTTTACCTGTACCCATGGGTAAACAGGGAGGTATCACTATGGATTTTGTGACTAAACTGCCCAGAACAAGGAACGGTCACGACATAATTTGGGTGGTCGTTGATCGCTTCACGGTGTTTCGTTAACGATTGTATCCAATCGTGACAGCCGTTTTACCTCAAGGTTTTGGAGGAGTCTATAAGCGGAATTGGGTACCAAGTTGTGTTTGAATACAGCTTACCATCCACAAATCGATGGTCAGAGCAAACGAACAATTCAAACATTGGAGGATATGCTGAGAGCATGTACCCTGGAATTCCAAGGTAACTGGGGTAAACACTTACCTCTAGTAGAATTTTCCTATAATGATAGTTTCCACTCGAACATCTAGATGGCACCTTATCACGCTTTGTATGGGGAAAAGTGTCGAACGCCGTCATGTTGGCTGGAAGCTGAGGAAAAGCAGTTTATGGGACTTGAAATAGTCCATCAGACTGCTGAAAAGTTGAAAGTGATTAGGGAAAAGATGTTAGCTGCTCAAGAGAGCTATGCTGACAAGAAAAGATAACTGATATCATTCGAAGTTGGAGATTCGGTTTTACTTAAAGTCTCGCCGTGGAAGAGACTTATAAGGTTTGGTAGAAGGAAAAATTGAGTCCAAGGTTTATTGGACCATTTAAAGTTCTTCAGAGGATCGGGAATCAAGCTTACGAGCTAGAACTACCGGAAGAACTGGAGGGTATTCATAATACCTTCCAAGTGTGTTATTTGAGAAAGTTCACGGGAGATGTGCCCGACATAATTCCCATTTCTGAATTAAGGTTGGATGAAAACAAGAGGTTGATTGAAGAACCTGAGGAAATCGTTGACCGTAAGACTAAGAAGTTGTGACGTAAAATGGTCGAATTAGTGCTTGTGCGTTAGAAACATACGAATGGGCCAAATCTCACCTGGGGAAAACAGAGAGTGACATGGTGAGTCGCTACCCGTATTTGTTTGCTGATGTGTGATTCCGGGGACGTAATCATTCTAAGGGGGAGAGAATTGTAATGCCCGTGTTTCTAGGCTAGGCATTAATATTGACATGATAGTCTAGGTTAACCTTTGTGACTCATTTTGGAGAAATGAAAAGGAATTATGTGAATATTATGTGAAAATTATGTGTTTTATGCTTAATTATTAGGGTTTAATTAATTAAGACTAAAAATGAGCGTCGAAAATAAATATTAGATAAAGTCGATATTTATTAAGAAAGTTGTAGTGGTCGTGACAAGGATTACGGATATATAAAGAATGCCGAAATCCGAGTTATAACGAAGTAGTTATGACATGTCGCAGTTTCGCGACAAACCGACACGGTGTCGAATGTCGTAAAAAGTGAGTTTTTGATAAACTACTTTTTAGCCTTAGTGATCTAAATGAAAGTCGTAGTATTCGTTAAACCGAGAAGTTCGATAAAAAGAACGCCAAAATCTGACTTCGTATGAGGAAGTTATGATTTTTCTAAGTTTCAGCTTAGCAGTAGACAGCTAAAAACTCGAATTTTAGATCGAGTAATTTTTATCCGACGCAACCTAAATGAGAATCGAAGGTCTCGTCATTAGTAGGACAACGGTAAAAAGTCTGACGAAAACGGACGTCGGATGAAGAAGTTATGAATTTTTAACGGATTTCCTGTCCCGGTCTGTTAAAAATAATAATATAAAAATTAAATTCAAAATTAGCCGACGAAGTCTAAACAAACGTCGTAGAGTATGATTTTACCTACGCGTGCATATAAAGAACGTCAAAAACGGAGCTCGTATGCGAAAGTTATGATTTTCGCAAGTTTTTGGCACAAAAATCAAGAAAATGTGGAAAACCGGGAAATTTCGTTGAGTCACCTCGGACACGTCATCCCTCGCATGCGAGGCCTCCACGTGGCACCTCCTGATAGGACCGAGCTTCGCGTGCTGTCTTCTGATTGGACCAAGTCCGCGGTCCACTCGCATTCGGACAGCTTCGCAGGAGACACCCCGCGGATGCTCCTCGGACACCCCTTCGCATGCGTGTACTCTTCCTATTGGACCGAGGCTGCTGACCAATCCGAAGCTCGCAGCTGACCAATCCGAGCCTCGCCCTGCTGCCACCTGGTCCGAGCCTCGCAGACACGCGCCCTTCCCTCCTCGGTTCGGATCCAAGCCTCGCTACTATATATAGTGGTGGCTGCGAGACTTCCCGGGTAGAATCCGAAATTTGTCACTTTTCACCCATTTTTCATCTTTTTTATCATTTTGACTTCCCCCGAAGCCCCGATATCATTTCTAAAGCGCGAAATACGTTTCGAAGTTCCCGAGAAGCCCGGAAAATTTATCTTTTCGGTTTTGAAGTCCGACCTTTTGCAGAGCCCGGTTTCTCAATAAAACTCCCGGTTTTATTAGAAACGATCGTTTTAGGCAACGAAGTGCTGCCCGGTTATCGTTAAATCATGTGAGTGTATAGTCACTTTCACCTTACACATATATATGAAGTATTTTCCTTAAAATACATGCTATGTGTAATTATATTAATTGTTTAATTAAGGTGACTGTTGAATATATGTTTTATACAAGTTTTAAACTGTATATGTATTTTTATCTACAAATATGTTGGGTAAAACATGGGTAGATGAATTAGATGATGTGTGATGAAATAAAAGTGATGAGAGGTACCGATGTTTAAGATGATCTATTCATCTAGCAGAGTATAGAAAACGGCCACAGTCTATTTTAGATAGTCCAGTGGAATGTTAGCAGACTTATAATCGGTAGATATGTTTGAACTATATGTTCATAAGGTGTTCTCGAACTATATGTTCATTAGGTGTTTATGAACTATGTGTTCATCCGTTAGTTCTTTTTTTTGACACTATTACGTGTCGGGGTACGGGAGCGTACGTGAGTACTTTATTAGTATTTTCCCTATGCTTTTATTTTGAAGAGCTTTGGAGTTTTCGTTTCTTTTGTGAAGTGATCGGACGAGCTTCATGAGTCAGTATTTTCATTTCCGATGCCGGATAGGGGTGAGTCTGGGGGTTCAGACCACAGCCTAGGCATTAGTCAGTATTTTCATTTCCGATGCCGGATAGGGGTGAGTTTGGGGGTTCAGACCACAACCTAGGCATTAGTCAGTATTTTCATTTCCGATGTCGGATAGGGGTGAGTCTGGGGGTTCAGACCACAGCCTAGGCATTAGTCAGTGTTTTCATTTCCGATGTTGGATAGGGTGAGTCTGGGGGTTCAGACCACAGCCTAGGCATTAGTCAGCGTTTCCATTGTCGGATAGGGTGCGTCTGGGGGTTATATACCTCACGATATTCAGACCACAACTTAGGCAAAGTTCGATGCTGGATAGGGTGCATCTGGGGGCTACATACCTCACGATATTCAGACCACAGCCTAGGCATTGATAACTACTCCTGAATTAATTGTCTTGTGGTTCTTTCTTTTACGAACAAAGGTTCGTGGTTAAATTTATTCCATTCATTCGATATCTTTATCGATCTTTGTTTACTGCTAGGGGATTTCCGAAGCAGTTTCGTTAGTTGGTTGTTCATATCGATCCTTTAGGCTAGATCTAGTAAGATCACTGTATATGATCATTATGTGGGGATCGACGTTGTTAGTGATTGTAGTATAAACCTTGGGCAGCGATGGACTTCGTGCCTATTCCTTAGGATGAATCCTTAGGAATGAGTGATAGTTGATTCTTAGGGTAAATCCTTAAGAAATAAATAAGACAATGGGGATTGGGTAATTGGGTTGATTGTTTTGATGTTTAAGCATAATAAATTATTTATTGTGGGTTGAAAACCCTATATGCTCACCAGGCTCCCAAGCCTGACCCACTCAGTTTATTTATATCACAGGTATCGATACGAAGTTGCTTTACATTGAGAGATTAAAAGAGAAGTAGATCACTAGTGTAAATGAATGTAAGCTTTGTTTATGCTTATGTTTTTGTATTGACAATGCCATCCCAATGGTTTAAGTGAATAAAATACATTTCTTCGGAAATGATTTGATAACATATTTATCCTGATTTTCTGGGAACAAATTCCACAACACTTTTAATCAAATGATTACTCTAGAATTATTTCAAAAGCATAAATTAAACCGGTCTTTTCTGGCCGTGAATTTGGGGATGTCACAAAACATGTCAAATAAAAGTCAAATTGTTGTTTTGATTAACTTATTAAGGTTAGATTAATAAGCTATATGTGTATGAACCTTGTATTAAAGGTGTTGTGTGATTAGGAAATGAAAACACTAGAATCTGAGAATTCTCGCCTAGACCGAAAACGAACCTTGGACCGAGAACTCAATTCGGACCGCAAACGTCCGAAGCCGCAAACCAGTTTCAGTCGAGAACCCTCGGCAGCAAGCCCTCGTTCTCGGTGGAGCGTCAAAGGTATCTTGCTATATATAGCAAAACCGAAAACAATATGATCACTTCTTCACCTTCTAACCGAAAACACCTAGTTTCCTCTCAAGAACATCAACCGAAAACTCACTATTCTCTCTCAACTATCATCCGAAAATCCTTTGAATCTCCTTAGGATCTTACTAAGAACATCAAGTGTTCTTCATTTCACCAAGCAATTACCCTCCACTTCGGTGATCTTCGACCGAAATCACTTGGATCATCTTGGTTTCACCAAGAACACGGAGAACATCACTTGAAGATTCAAGTGGCCGAAAACCCAAGGCTGACCGAAAACGCTAGGCAGCCTCCTAAATTGCTTCTAACACCCTTCTTTTGTAAGTAAATCTTGCAAATAAGGTTGTTTCCTTAACATACTTGCGATTATATTCACTAACTATATACATATATATTGCGTGAAATGCTATTAGGACTCGTTTTTGGTCACGGGATCTAACTTGTGGAAAAACATCCAAAAACATCGTATGTCGAACATTCAATCGAACCACTCACACAAGGTGAGTTCATACCCCTACAATCAACCATTTTCAAATGTTTTAGGGGGGGAATACAAGTAGAACATAAGACAATTGTGTTAACAAATTTCAATGCTTTTCTTATCTTTACAACAAATGCCTTATAAACTTTGTCAAACTGCTTAAACTGCTTTTCAAACTACTTGAACTACTATTTTTATCAAATCATATTCACATGTATAATTATTTATAATTAGACTTTAACGGACTTAGGACTATTGTTATTGCCTTAACTCATGTTCCTTGTTTGGTTGTGGGCTTAGGGTAGGATCACCAGTCTGACTGTCTGCTAAATCATGATTATACATGCTTAATATATACATGAGTATTAAAACTCATTTCAGTAACATACTTAACTCATTTGTATATACTGAGCAAATGGGTCTTTTCTGCAAATCATTTATAGTACAAACAAACATACTAGTAAAATATAATAGGTATAGTTTAAAGGTCAATTCATACTATTTTCTAGATCAAAGAAACTTTACATGAATCAAAACAAACATACTATTACTTTTCATTAGAAAGTACCCTATTCATTTTCAAGAACAAGAAGACGTGTACATACTATACATACAAGTTAATACTAGAATGTAAATCACTACTTCATGGTACTTAGCAACTTCCTTGCTAAGTCATGTTTTATAACCAGAGTCTCCTGGAGGGAGAGCGTGAGTTTGTGTATAGATCTATACGGGACTGACAATCCCGCACCTTAGATGTTAGCTACAGTTGGGACCGGCAGGTCTACGGGTGACAAATGTCATTTCTTTTTCGACGCCTGAAGAACGTCGTGTTTATACTAGTCAATCAAGCATGGTTATAAACTCAATCACATTAAACATTAACTAAATAATCCGGTTTACAAGACAAACATTTATTCAGTAGTTTCATTTTAAACAATACTACTGTGGGTCTTCATTTTCCATTACATACAGAGAGTAATGTTCACACATGAACAAGCATACTATTTTTCTAGTACAGATAGTTTACAAATATGGAAAACATATGTTTACACTATTTTAGAGTACAAAACATACACTTACACTATTTCAGATTACAAAACATACAAACATTTGGGTCTTAGGGTTGAAGACTAATTTTCATTTACTGTAGAAAATATGGGATTTTCTAGGGAACATATTAACACTATTAAGGAACAAGTACAAACATTAAACTCTAAATGCCTATGAACTCACCAACTTAAATGCTGATACTCTCTTTCAAAATAACTTGTATTCTCAGGGAACCAGTAGACAGGTACACTCACATAGGTTTTGAAGAAGACGGAGCATATTAAAGACTCGTCTGTTATTTTCCTATACATTTTTGGTGTCATACAAAGTATAAAAATAACACACATGTATTAACTTATTTATTAATGCAATGGATGTTGTTGCTTGCTGACTACTATTCATTGTGATGATACTGTACATGACGTCATCCGCCCCCGAAAGTTTCTACCGTTCTGGTTTGGGGGTGTGACAGATTGGTATCAGTGCATTGTTTATAGTGAACTGAGTATATCAACCCATAAAAGATATACAACTATAAATACAATGGGACTAAAACACTCTGGCCAAGAGATATACTTTTAAAATATGATAAATATTTTACGAAAGTATACATGCATGCATACATACTAAAACAGTGTCATACCAGAACAGAATAAAAGTATTATGATTGTTGAATAGCACAAGTAGACTTGGGGATATATGATCAAGTCTGGGATTTATATAGCCTGATCAACTATATATATCCGAGAAGTGATTAGCATGTGCCTAAGAATGGTTGTGGTGTTGCAACAAGTCTAAGAACTTACCAACTCTTACTACAAAGAAACACTAGAACATAACATAAACTTAAAATACTATAGGAGTATTTTGTGGTACTATAATTAACTTATGTGAAAACTGAAAAGACCCTTACTAGTAGGTCTACAGTTGCTGAGTGGGTACGCTAAGGTTATATATGATTAAGATTCTATAGACTTAGAATATGTGATCTTCGCTTTACTTCCTGTTCCTTGTTTGGTTGTGGACTTAGAGTTGGATCACTTATTCGAAGGTCTATTCTATTTCGGTTATATATAACTGGTATGCACTACGTAAGGGTAGAAGTAACTAGTAAGGATCATCCTATAAATATCTTTAGAAATACATCTATTATATGTCTCTTACACCCTTATTCTCGCTTAGATATCATGGCTGGAATACATCTTCCGGGAGACCCGTACTTTCCCAATCAAGGGAACGGAGGTTGGCTAGAAGCTGAACCCGAAGATGACCCTATACTTTTAGTAGCAGAAGACTTCGAGGAAGTTCTAGTGGAAGAAGAAGAGGAAGAGGAAGCACAAGAAGACTCTGACTCAGAACCGGAGGTCTACAATGCACCTCAAGTTGCCCAAAATCCTAACCCTCGACAGGATTTCCAAGGCCCGACACCTTTGTGGGCAGTAAACTTAGAAAGGTGGAGTCGCGAACAGGGACAACCCTCTCCTTATAATGGGGACCGAAGCTAATACAACCTAAGCGAGGGAGGCTCAGCAGACCAAGCCCTCCCTATATTGGTTCGTCGAATTGCTCGTAATGATGAACAAGGAAGAACAACCTTCAAACAAGTCATGGAGGTTGATGCTAACTCAGGAGTCAATACGGTTCATCTTCGCCGCCTACGCGAAGATCAAGGGAGAACCAGGAATCACACCGAATCCCTGAGAAGGGAACTGGCTGCAAATCAAGCTGAGGTCAGAGAACTTCGAGAGCGCCAAGCAACATTTGAAGGGCGTATGGTTGAAATGGAACACCAATTGGCTGAATCAGGGGCTAAACAGAGCGATACCCTTCGCAAGTAGAGAATAATCTACACACTCTTTTGGATATAGCTTAAGTCTATGAGCATACACTAGTTTTACTATTTCATGTTATGGTCAGACTTCGCAAGTACAGTTTCGCTAGGTCTCTATGCTGTCAAAGTTTTCTCTATGTTGGTATGTTGTAGACCTATTACAAGGTCAAACTTTCCCGAACTCTATACTTCTAATATACCAATGGAATTGACATGCATATTATTTTCCTTGGAAAATACTATCCAAATTCATATGATTTCTAAGGGTATACTTCTATTATAAACACTTAAACTAATACATGTGGAACTTGGGTAAATAAGTTCTAAGAACACTCACACTGTATTCACTATTGGCATCTTACCATCATTTTTATTTCTAATAAACTTATAGCTAAAAGATGCATCCTCGTAAATCAAACATACGTTTCAACAATAATCCACCAATAATCCCAACAGCACCGCCACCACCACCACAATTCGATCCTGTAGTTTTCCAAGCTGTAGTGACTGCGACTGTGACCGCAGCCTTAACTCAAATCAACACTAGTGGTGCAAGTGGAGGTGGAACGGGTATTAACTCTACCCAAGGTGATAGCCATGGACACCCTAGGGAGTGTTCATACAAGGACTTCACCAATTGAAAACCTAAAACCTTTAATAGTAGCGGGGGAATCATTGCCCTAACGCAATGGTTCGAGAAAACAGAGTCGGTCTTTGAGATCTGATCTTGTCCTGAAGGGAGCAAGGTTAAATTTGCTGCCTGTACCTTCTCCGATCGAGCCCTGACATGGTGGAATGGCCATGTCAAATCACTTACTCTTATCCTAGCAAACTCGATGGGCTGGGAAAGCCTAAAGGCATTGATGATGGGAGAATACTGCCCGAGGGGCGAAGTACAAAAACTAGAGCACGAACTGTGGAACCTTACCATGACAGGTTCCAATATAGCAGCATACACTACTAGGTTCATCGACCTAGCAGCTTTATGTCCCAGGATGGTGAACCTGGAAAGTAAAAAGATTCATAGATATATCTGGGGACTGTCACCCCAACTACAGGGGAATGCTTTGTCTTCCAACCCTGCTACATTTGATAGCGCAAAGCGCTTGGCTCAAAGGCTCATCGACCATGGAGCCCGACAATGTATTGTGGCCCCTGTCCCCGAACAAACCAAAGCGATTGACAACAAAAGAAATTATTGGGATCGAAAGAAGAACCAACAAGTACAGAATCCCGCCAAGAAACAACAGATTGTAGCTGTTCACGCGGTAACAAACCCTACTACCCCTGCACCAGCTAAACAGTATGCTGGGAACCTGCCTAAGTGCAGTAAGTGCAATTTCCATCATGTTGGATCCTCCCGGGAAATGCACTGTGTTAACTGCGATAGGAAAGGGCACACTGCCCGTTTCTGTAAGGCACCGGCTAGACCAATCACCCAGGTTCCTGGAGTAGGAGCAAGTCATGCATGTTATGGGTGTGGCGAAACAGGACACTTTAAAAGGAACTGCCCGAAGGCGAGGAACACTAGCGGAGTGGGGAGAGTGCTAGCTATTGGTCATGAAGAACCCATGGCAGACCCTACGGTGGTCACGGGTACGTTTCTCATCAATAACTCTTATGCATGCATACTATTTGATAGTGGAGCGGAAAGGAGTTTCGTGAGCCACAACTTTAAACACATACTTAGACAACCACCCCAAACACTAAAAGAAACGTTCATCGTAGAAATGGATAATGGGAATATAGAGAGTACTAACAATATATGTTGGATAAGGTGTCTAAGTACATAACTATTTCTGGTATGTACTTGACCCGACCCGGCATGGTCCATTTGGGTTGCATGGCATCATGTATTTGGATAGACTAAATGAGAGAAATAACACTTGTGGTTTATTAATATATTATAAGTTCTAATATATTAATTCTATTATTTAATTAGTATTGATCTAGAATTGATCTAGAATTAATCTAGAATTAATTAAGTGATCAAAAGGTGACTAATTAAATATATGGGTTGATTATGTAAATCATCCATAACTTGTATAGTGGGCTAAAAGGCTCCATGGATTGTCAAGTTGGGTTAAACCCATTGGATGCTCCATGGAGGCTCCATGGGAGTTACAAACCCATGGGTTATGGAAATGAAGAGTCATGTCACATTAGGGTTTACATGGTGTAACCCTAGATGTGACACACTATATAAGCAACATAGTTACAAGAGGGCTAGGCCGATTTTTACAAGTGTTTGCATTCTCTCAAAGTCATTCCAAAGCATTTGGTGTTGTGTGAAGCATTTAAGGCATCACACTTGGGGTGCTAGGCTCTCAAGGTTTCAAGGAATCATAACAACTACAAGGTATGTAATTCTAGCTATCTTTTATATTATAAAGTTCCCCATGTATGCTAGATAGGTTTATGAACCTTGGAAAAAGTATTTTGCATGTATTTTAGACAATCATAGATCCAAGGTTTTTTAGGGTTGCATGTACACTTAGGAGTGTTAGAATGCTCAAAATCCATCAGTGGTATCAGAGCCTAGGCTTGTTTGTTTGATACTTGATGCAAAATAGTGAAAAAGGTCGATTTTCTTGCTATCTGCATGATGAACTCGCCGAGTCCATGGGGGGACTCGCCGAGTCCATGACTAAACTCATCCTACTCGTCGAGTAGGTCCGTGCACTCGACGAGTAGGAGCCTCAGAATGCAGATTTTCGACTTTGGCTGCTGGAAATAGACTAGAAACATTACCCTAAACTGTTTTGGTGCTATTAAACTTGTTTTAGATGGTGTAATGTTTGTTCTAATCCATTTACAATGGCTAATATCAAAATTACATGATTATATGTGTTCATATGTTCTTGAAATTTTGATATGATTAAATCATGTTCTTATGAGTTCTTGATAGATCATAGGAATTACATGTTAAATTTGTTTAATGCTGAATTCATGATCTTTATGTGTTTTAATGGAGTCCATAACTTGTCCTCAAGTTATGGATAACCAAAAGTCTCTTTGTGTTAATACCATTAAAAGAACACACAAGTTACAAAAATGAAGAGTTTTCATTTTAATAACTCATAAGTTATGAATTGAAAGGTTTTGTAAAGTTACAAAACTTGCCCTCAAGTTTTGGAACATGTAAAGCCATCTTAATAAACTTTAGTTCCAACCCCTAGAATTTTAAAAGTTAAAATTCAACCCTTATACTTTATAATATTATAAGTTTAATAATATATATATATATATATATATATATATATATATATATATATATATATATGTATAAGATCAAGTCGTTTTACCGTTAGTAGGCCTCATTCACGAAGCCGGTCTATAAGGGGGGTATAAGGTTGTTGCCTATAAAATGGCAGCTTAATGGGTGTCCACTCTCACCCACCGCTTCCTTGACTGGTGGAGGGTCGTTAGCCGAACGGGTAGGACAATGACTTAAAATTCTCATTAAAAAGTATAATGATTATTATAAAGTAACTAATTGTTTTATAAATTCCCAATCTTAGTTACTTTAGGAAAATGTGAATAAGGTGCTAACCCATGAAATTACACTTTGCACTTTGATTAAGTCGTTAGTTGAGCGTGTGTGGTTAACCGACACACTAACTTGGACTTAACAAGGTAGGCAAAGGGTGACTTAAGGTTTTTCATAGGTCGGTGAAGCGCGTGTGGTTTACCGGCACATCGATTAAGTGAAAAACATTAAGGGTACCAAGTAATTTGCATGATTACTTCACACCTTGTTTTGTGATCCTCGGTATCCTAGTCACAAAACATGAAGGGCACACTCGAGATTGAAACATGCCATTGAAACAAAAGTTCAATGAATCTCAAAAGAATCTAGGAGTTTCTAAAAACCTAATAAAACCTAATAATTTATATTTTGTTTTCATGGTGGAAATTGGTGAATCGTCATTCACCTACCTTTCAAATATGTTTTAGCTTAGATTACGGCATCCCTCTTCTAAGTTATAATATATTGTGATTGGATCCTAGCCTTAATATTACATTTGGGTGTTTTATTAAGGAGTATCTTTATATCTAAACTAAACTTGTCTTTTTCTTCTTTTCAGATGTCTTCCAACAATGCTACTCCTGGCTCGAACCCTACTGGCTCCTTCTCTCTCATGAACCTTTGTGGTAGAGTCATCTTTGATGGATCCAACTTTACAGATTGGATCAGGAACATCAGGATGGTCACTCGGTATGAGAACAAAGAATATGTTCTCGACAAGGAGCTTAAGGTACCCGAGCCGACTGCTACTCCTGAGGAGTTTGCTGAATATGAGGCACATGAAAGAGATGCTACCAAAGTGGCATGTATCATGATGGCCACTATGACAGCCGAGCTCCAAAAGTCCTATGAGGAGTACTATCCTTTTGAGATGCACCAGGATTTGATGGACCGCTACCATCAGAGTGCTCGTCAAGAGCGATATGAAATCATCTCCTCCATGATAACAACCCGAATGAAAGATGGTGAACTCATCACGGGCCACATGCAGAAAATACAGAGGTATGTGGACCGTTTGATGAAGCTGAATGTGAACTTCCCAGAGGAGTTAGCAATAGATATCATTTTGCACTCCTTACCATCGTGTTATGATCAATTCCACATGACATACCACATGAACAAGGAAGAAGTCACCCTCAGCAAACTTCAGGGACTCCTTAATACCGCAGAATCAGGTCTTAAAGGTAAGTTGGTTGTTACTACTTCTACTCCTACTCCAAACTCCGTAACTGTCCTGGCAATCGGGAAAGGGAAAGGTAAGAAGAGGAAGACCCCTTCGAAGGGTACCAAGGGTAAGACCCTTGATGGCTCCTCTTCAAGTGGAACCAAGAAAGGTTTCGTCACTCCTTCTTCTGATCCCAAAGAGGCTGAATGCTTCTATTGCCATGAAAAGGCACACTGGAAGCGGAACTGCCCGAAGTACCAGCAAGATTTGAAGGATGGGAAAGTGAAACCCCACCATGCAGGTATTTACACTATATTATCTAATAACTCACATTATTCTAACTCTTGGGTCCTTGATACCGGTTGTGGTATTCATATTTGTTTTGATCTGCAGGGACTAAGAAGAAGTGAGAATGTGGAGCATGGAAAGATAAACTTGATCATGGGGAATAGGAAAGTCTCACCTGTCACCAAGATTGGAGTTTATACTTTGTTGCTAAGTAGTGGGTTTACGTTAGATTTGAATAAATGTTGTTATTCGCCTGAAATGGCTAGAAATGTTATTTCCTTTCATGCTTTGTACAAACAAGGTTTTACCTTTTCTTTTGATAATGAAGTTGGTGGAATAAAAGCTTTCTTTAATAATGTGTTTTATTTTAAAGTATTACCTTGTGATGGTGTGTATGAAGCTGTGTCTGTTGTAGATAATTTAGGAAATAATGTGTTGTGTATTGATTCTAGTAATGATAATAACTTGGATAAAGCATCATTATGGCATTGTCGTCTTGGACATGTAAGCAAGAAACGCATATGCCAACTCTAAAAGGATGGAGTCTTGGAGTCATTTGACCTAAAGTCAGATGATAGGTGTGAATCATGCTTACTTGGAAAATTAACAAAGTCACCCTTTACTGGTTCTTGTGCAAGGGGTGAAGGTTTGTTGGATCTCGTACACACGGATGTGTGTGGACCCTTCAAAACTGCCACAAGGGATGCTAATCGTTATTATGTGACTTTTACAGATGATTATAGTAGATATGGATATGTCTACTTAATCAAGCATAAGTCAAAGACTTTCGATAGGTTTAAAGAGTTTAAACAGGAAGTAGAGAATCAATTGGGCAGGAACATTAAGATGCTTCGATCCGATCGCGGTGGTGAGTATCTTAGTACAGAGTTCCTCGACTATCTTAGGGAATGTGGGGTTGTCTCACAATTGACACCTCCCAGGACACCACAGTTGAATGGTGTAGCTGAGAGGCGTAATCGAACCTTGTTGGACATGGTTAGTTCCATGATGAGTCGAGCTTCGCTACCAATCTCATTCTGGGGGTATGCCTTAGAGACTGCCGCCCATATCCTTAATCTGGTCCCTACAAAGAAGGTTGCCAAAACACCTCACGAGATGTGGACTGGAAAAGTTCCTAGTCTAGCCCACATCAAGATTTGGGGTTGCGAAGCTTTCGTGAGACGCGAGACTCACGACAAGCTCGAACCTCGAAGTGAGAGGTGTATTTTCATCGGCTACCCACAGAAATCCTTTGGTTACCTCTTCTACAGACCCAGTGAGGATGTGGTCGTTGTAGCAAGAAGGGGTGTCTTTCGAGAGAGAGAGTTCATAAGCCAAGGAAACAGTGGGAGGCAAATTGACCTTGAAGAAATTCAAGAGTCAAGTGATGAATGAACCTCAAACCCTAGCAGTCAACTTGAGGAGGAAACTCCTGTTGATCCAATTGACATGTCTGTACCTTTGAGGCGTTCCACAAGGGTTAGGAATGCACCTGAGCACTATTATGGTTTCTATATTACTGCGGAAGGTGAGACACTTATCAGTGATGAGACACTGGTAAGTGTGGATGAACCTAACAGCTATGCGGAAGCCATGGCAGGCCTCGAGTCTGCCAAATGGAAATAGGCAATGGACAGCGAGATACAGTCCATGTATGGCAATCAAGTCTGGAACTTGGTTGACAATGTACCAGGTCGTAAGACAATAGGGTGCAAATGGATCTTCAAGAAGAAGACCGACATGGATGGTAATGTACACACTTATAAGGCGTGACTGGTTGCAAAGGGCTTTTCTCAAACTCTGGGAGTTGATTATGATGAGACCTTTTCACCAGTAGCCAAGATTAAGTCTATTAGGGTATTGTTAGCCATTTCTGCATTTCATGACTATGAAATATGGCAAATGGATGTCAAAACCGCTTTCCTCAATGGAAAATTGGCTGAGGATATTTACATGAATCAGCTAGAGGGTTTTGTCAGTACAGAGAACCCTAACAGAGTGTGTAAGCTTGAGAAATCCATTTATGGATTAAAGCAAGCACCTCGCAGATGGAATCTTTGCTTTGATGAGAAAGTCAAAGAGTTTGGCTTTTCGAGGAGTGAAGATGAATCTTGTGTATATGTCAAGGCTAGTGGGAATATAGTTAGCTTTTTGGTACTGTATGTGGATGACATACTACTCATAGGAAATGACATCCCAACCTTGCAGGAAGTAAAGTCCTGGCTTGGGAAGTGTTTCGCTATGAAGGACCTAGGAGAAGCTGCCTATATTCTAGGGATAAGGATTCTGAGAGACCGGAGTAAAAGACTAATTGGACTTAGTCAGAGTACATACTTGGATAAGGTCCTGAAGAGGTTCAGTATGCAAGATTCCAAGAAAGGAGAGTTATCCATCTAGAGTAACGCTAGATTGAGTAAGACTCAGAGCCCGAGTACCGAGGTTGAGATAGCATAAATGAGTCGAGTACCTTATGCTTCTGCAGTAGGCTCGATCATGTATGCTATGACCTACACTCGTCCTGATGTAGCCTTTGCCTTGAGCATGGTTAGCAGGTATCAGGGGAACCCTGGTAAGGCTCACTGGACAGCGGTAAAGAACATTCTCAAGTACCTGCGGAGGACTAAGGACTGGGTCCTTACCCTTGGTGGGAGTGATGACTTGAGAGTTGTAGGGTATAGTGATGCTAGTTTCCAAACTGATAGGGATAATTTCCGATCTCAGTCGGGCTGGGTCTTTACCTTAAACGGAGGAGCAATTTCTTGGAAAAATTCCAAGCAGGAGACAGTGGCTGATTCAACTTGCGAATCAGAGTATATAGCAGCAAGCGAGGCAGCAAAGGAGGCTATATGGCTAAAGAACTTCATTGGAGACCTTGGAGTTGTACCAGCTATAAAGGAGTCCATAGAGATTTTCTATGATAGTGAAAGTGCAGTTGCCTTAGCAAAGGAACCAAGGGATCACGGGAGATCCAGACACATTGACAGAAAATACCATTTCATCAGACATCGAATAGAAGAAGGACTCCTCGTGGCAAAGAGGGTATCATCAGATGAGAACCCGGCAGATCCCCTCACGCAGGGACTGGGTAAGGTTAAGCATCTCCAGCATGCAAGGAGCATAGGGTTGAAGGATGATATTAGTTTTAGTAGTTAGATAGTTTTGAAATTTGTAAAGTGTAATTGACATTTGATGATGAATAAAAGTTGTGTTTATTTATGAGTAAAGTGTTGCTATCTTTTGTCAATCATTTACTATTATTTCTTTTGCATGTTTTGACTTCCAGAATATTTATGTTGTGTTTTACATATTATTCAAATTATCCACAGTCGGTCATATGTTGGAAGTAGATATGAATTAAGACTGTCATGAGTTGGTTGTAGAGGTCTAAGATGTTGGACATGGCCTCAAAACTCATGAGTGCTCATAAGTTCTGAGTATTGGATTCAACCCACGCTCGCTGGTATCACTTCAAGGAATTTATCTCGAGTGATCGCGAGACGGTAATATCATATAAGTCTTCAAACCTAGAGATATGACTTGTTGACTATGAGTTGGTTATGCATTGATTGTGCGAAAACGCATTGGTAACTCGATGTTATAAAACGTGCCATTGTGTGTGATTTAACAAGTAGTAGTACAAGCATATGAGTCGAAGTTTATCTGTTCCTTCTTGGATTAGAAGCGATATCTGTGCCCCTCTATGATTTTGTTTTGACCTATGTACAGGGCCCGGTCAGAACTAAGTTGATGTGTTCAATTAAATTCTATGTCAAACAAATCGGAAATCGGGAAACAAACTGCTGGACAAAAGTAAGACATTGTTCCACGTATTTGTCCGGCTGATATCTAGAACAGAGGATTATATGATCACTTATCTTAAATGGCGTATCATCATCTTCTCAGTTCCGAGAAACCTTGAAAAGAGCTACGATTGCTGATCGGTTCCTGAAGTCATATTTGCAGTTATAGTTATTAGACTTATCCAAGTGGGAGACTGTTGGATAAGGTGTCTAAGTCCATAACTATTTTCGGTATGTACTTGACCCGACCCGGCATGGTCCATTTGGGTTGCATGGCATCATGCATTTGGATAGACTAAATGAGAGAAATAACACTTGTGGTTTATTAATATATTATAAGTTCTAATATATTAATAGTATTATTTAATTAGTATTGATCTAGAATTAATTAAGTGATCAAAAGGTGACTAATTAAATATATGGGTTGATTATGTAAATCATCCATAACTTGTATAGTGGGCTAAAAGGCTCCATGGATTGTCAAGTTGGGTTAAACCCATTGGATGCTCCATGGGAGTTACAAACCCATGGGTCATGGAAATGAAGAGTCATGTCACATTAGGGTTTACATGGTGTAACCCTAGATGTGACACACTATATAAGCAACATGTTCTCTACCAAAATCAGCTACACATAGTTACAAGAGGGCTAGGCCGATTTTTACAAGTGTTTGCATTCTCTCAAAGTCATTCCAAAGCATTTGGTGTTGTGTGAAGCATTTGGGGCATCACACTTGGGGTGCTAGGCTCTCAAGGTTTCAAGGAATCATAAAAACTACAAGGTATGTAATTCTAGCTATCTTTTATATTATAAAGTTCCTCATGTATGCTAGATAGGTTTATGAACCTTGGAAAAAGTATTTTGCATGTATTTTAGACAAACATAGATCCAAGGTTTTCTAGGGTTGCATGTACACTTAGGAGTGTTAGAATGCTCAAAACCTATCAATATATACATAGGATGCACCCTCACTCTAGATAACTATTCCTTCCAAATCGATCTCATGCCGGTCTCAATAAAAAGTTTCGACGTCATCATAGGCATGGATTGGTTGAGTCTTCATCGTGCTGACATTCTATGTTTCGAAAAAGCCGTTCGCCTAAACCTACCAAATAGCAAAAACCTAGTCCTCTATGGCGATAAACCAGGCACGAACCTTAGAATCATCTCGTGCATTCAAGCCCAGAAGTATTTACGGAAGGACTACCATGCATTATTAGCTCACGTAGTAAGCAGGAAGCAGGAGGTGAAAGTCATAAAGAATATTCTGGAAGTCCGCGTCTTTCCCGACATCTTTCCCGAGGATCTTCCAGGAGTACCTCCACAACGCCAAGTCGAGTTCAGAATCAACTTAATCCCAGGAGGTACCCCGGTAGCCAAATCACCTTACCGTCTAGCACCATCCGAGATGCAGGAACTATCCAGTCAACTGAACGAACTACTCAGCAAGCGATTTATTAGACCAAGTTTCTCACCCTAGGGAGCACCGGTTTTGTTCGTGAAGAAGACAGATGGATCGTTCCATATGTGCATCGACAACCGAGAGTTAAACAAACTCACCATTAAGAACCGGTATCCTCTACCACGTATAGACGACTTGTTCGACTAATTCAGGGAGCGAGCTACTTTTCAAAGATTGACTTAAGATCAAGGTATCATCAATTACGAGTTCTAGAGGAAGATGTTCCCAAAACAGCCTTCCGAACTCGTTATGGTCACTACGAGTTTGTAGTGATGCCTTTCGGATTAACAAATGCGCCCGCAGTGTTCATGGATTTAATGAACCGGGTGTACCGTCCTTACTTAGATAAGTTCGTGATAGTATTCATTGACGACATACTTATATATTCACGCAGTAAGGAGGAACATAGTCAACACTTGCGGTAGATCTTAGAAACACTACGAGCAGAGAAGCTCTATGCGAAATTCTCAAAATGCGAATTTTGGATTCGGAGAGTCGAATTCATGGGTCACGTGGTAAGCCAAGAGGGAATACACATGGATCCTTCCAAAATAAAGGCAATTGAGAATTGGTCAGCACCTAGAACGCCTACATAGATTTGTCAATTTCTAGGCCTCGTTAGCTACTATCTCAGGTTCATTCAAAACTTCTCGAAGATAGCTAAACCACTTACCACACTGACTCAGAAGGGTGTACCTTTCAACTGGGAAGGAAAGCAAGAGAATGCGTTCCAAACGCTGAAACAAGCCCAATGTAGTGCATCGATACTGTCCCTTCCAGAAGGGATAGAAGATTTCGTAGTGTACTGTGATGCTTCCAACCAAGGGCTTGGCTATGTTCTTATGCAACGAGGAAAGGTCATTGCCTATGCCTCAAGAAAGCTTAAGACACACGAGGTGAACTACATTACTCATGATCTGGAGTTAGGAGCAATAGTGTTTGTTCTGAAGATCTGGAGACACTACTTGTACGGTACGAAAAACACTATCTTTACAAATCACAAAAGCCTTCAACATATATTCGACCAGAAGGAGCTCAACATGAGAGAACGACGGTGGGTCGAGCAACTAAATTACTACGAATGCGAAATTCGTTATCATCCCGTTAAAGCCAATGTAGTAGTTGACGCCCTAAGTCGAAAAGAGTACTCAGGTCATAGAGTCAAAGCACTGACTATGACCATTCATTCACATCTGTCGACACAAATTAAGGAGGCTCAGCAGGAAGCCTTGAAACCTGGAAATATGGCAGGTGAAACCTTAAGAGGAATGGATAAGAAGTTAGAAGTCAAGTGATATTGCCAGATTTGTACATATTTTTAGGCAATATTTAATTACATTTCTATTAATATTTTGGTCATTTGCATAGAATAATGGTACTTATAAGTTTAATTTGTTATTTTGCAGCCAAACATAAGCATCTTCGAAGATAGGGACTGAAATTGACAGAATATGTATAAGAGCAAGTCGTCTTACCATTAGTAGGCCTCATTCACGAAGCCGGTCTATAAGGGGGGTATAAGGTTACTGCCTATAAAATGGCAGTTTAATGGGTGTCCACTCTCACCCACCGCTTCCTTGACTGGTGGAGAGTCGTTAGCCGAACAGGTAGGACAAGGACTATAATTCTCCCTTCATTATAAGTATAATGATAAATACTAAGTAACTAAACACTTATAAATTCCCAATATTAGTTACTTAGGAAAATGTGAATAAGGTGCTAATCCATGAAATTACACTTTGCACTTTGTTTAAGCTGTTAGTGGAGCGTGTGTGGTTAACCGTCACACTAACCTGGACTTAACAAGGTAGGCAAAGGGTAACTTAATGTTTATCATAGTATCATTGGAGCGTGTGTGGTTAACCGGCACATCGATTGAGGGGTAAATATTAAGGGTACCAAGTATATTTGCATGGTTACTTCACACTTTGTTTTGTGATCCTCGACATCCCAGTCACAAAACCTGAAGGGCACACTCGAGATTGAAACATGCCATTGAAAAGCTCAATGAATCTCAAAAGAATCTAGGAGTTTCAAAACCAATTAAAACCTAATAATACATTTCGTTTATCTTGGTGGAAATTGGTGAATCGTCATTCACCTACCTTCAAATATTTTATAGCTTGGATTACGACATCCCTCTTCCAAGTTATAAAATACTTTGTTGGGTCCTAGCTTTAATATATCATATTGGGTGTTATATTAAGGACTTAAATCAACTTTACGTGAATTTCTCCCATTGTTGATGTCTGGTTTAGACAACAATGATCTTCCCAAACCAAGCTTTCCTAATGAATATGACTTCCCGAGTTTGGCTCATGGAAGTCATACTTCTCTTCCTCCACCTCCTCCAATTATTCTCCCTAACCCACAAGTTCAAGGTCACTCAAGCCCTAATGGCAAGCAAGGTCTATGTGTGATCACATCTTAGAGATGAAGTCACATATTGACAAGTCGGGAGAGTTGGGTGTCAAAGTCTTGAGAAAGTTGGATGTTCAATCACTTTCTAAGTCACATAATGAGTTCCTTTGGGACTACTATGAAACAGACTATGACATGAACCTTAATGATCATATCTATTTGCTTGGTGCTGCTGAATCAGCAATGATTTGGAACGATAGTAAAGCAAATTTGATTAGAAGATCAACTTCCCAAAAACTTTATGGACAGTGACAATGGTGACACTGGAAATCCAGAAAAAACATTCTCTTCCCAATGGAAAGGGATTGGCCATAGTCAACCCGGTTGACCAAATGGTAAAGAGAAAGGCTAAGTCTGAGATAGTACCATTACCAAAGGGTCCATTTGTTAAAATTGCCAAAGGAAGGGGCACTGTTTGCGAAGCTGCCAAATTTACCTAAGGATGTTAAAGTCAATAAGTTTGACTCTACTTCAGGTAAAGTCCATTGTCTAACTCTGTTAAGCTCCTATTTGGAGATTCTTATTACATAATGTGACTGGGTCACATGGTGATGTTATAAGAATCAAAGAAAAGAGAGAAAGCTTAAAGGAAGTATATGTTGCTTCTGATCGCGAAGATGGACTTCAATCGCATCATAATCTTGAAGCTGTTACTTAGGAGTTATGACACATTGCTTAGGAATATATAACAACAAGGTTTTCATATGGATTGTAAGGATAAGTTTTTGCGTAAAGTTTTTAAAATAAAAGGAAATTTTTGATTTTATTTATTTGAAGTATCCTTACAATGGCATTTGTGGAAAATTGTTGCTTACATGATTCCACTGACAGCAATATTGGAAAATGGATTTGATTATTTCATTTGTGGTAGTGTCTAAATTTACCAAATCAGGAAAGTTCCTCATCGCCCAAGTTTCAATTGGACCGAAACTTGGAGTCATGCAAGTTGAATAGTATGATGAATGAGAACTTTCAAGCATTGGAAAATCAAGACTAATTACTTGTTCACATGGATGTGTGAGTCAAGTGAAGGACTAAAGGGATCGAGTACACATTCTTGTGCACTGGTCATGTCCACCACAAAGCTCGTTAAGACTATTTGATTTACTAAAGTTTAGTAAATATGGTTATACTTACAAGTTTAAGTATAATTCTGAAACATTGGAAAAGTCTCAATGTATGGCAGAACGAATGGGAAGAATCAAATTAGGCAGAAAGATAAAAGTTTCCCAAATCTGAAAAGATGGGAGAGTACTTTAGTATCATGTCTGTGATCATCTTAATGATTTAGAAATCATATCACAATTAGTCCTCTAAAGGTCATCTTAGTGCATTCTTATGACTAAGAAGAGTAGTCATGAATTGTTGAAATGGTTAGATCAGGAAGATGAGTCATACTTCGTTCCAAAACAATTCTTAGAGTCATACTCCAAGATTGTAACTTGAGTGACATATCTTAAAGAAAGGTTTAAAACACTTGTCAAATGTAAGAGTAAAAGTGTCCTACTCTTGTACATTTGAAATTGGTAAGTTGTGATGTTTTGGATAAAACAAAGACCAACTAAGGCCAATTGTGTGAAGTGTTTGTCTTGATAAAGAATCTGCACTATCTCTTGAATATTTGGCAAGATAGTCTTATATGTCAAGAGGATAGTGGGAGTCTTAAAGATCCTAAAAAGAATTTCAAGAACTAATCAAGAATAAAACCTGAGGTTCTTCACTAGCACACGACTTGAGGTTTATAACCTATCATGTTGACATATTCTGTGCCCATTCCAGTTAAAGTTGGCTTTGCATAGGAGTTCTGAAAGTTCTCAATTGGTTGCATAACAACTTGGAAGCAATGGTAGGCCCTGTACTGCCAGGTGGCAAGAAGTTAAGATTGCATAAGTTCAGTCCATATGAGTTTGGATTTGTCATTATCCTTGTCTTATGACTATGGTTTTGACGATTCACATGGATAAGAACACATACACCATAAAATCTAAGGGTCATAAGGTTTCTCTCCGATTCATGAAAATGATGGTGAGGAAACACTTCTACCAAGTAGATTTGAAGCAGATGGCAAAAGGTCTAAACAATTGAGACTATGATTACGGCATCCCTTTTCGTAGTTCTGAAATTGTTTAGACACACATGCATGCTATCTAAGGAAAGGTGTATGATTTTGATAAAGTTTTATCAAATCATCTCGTATCAGAAATCTGAACTTTGGTAAGAAAGTCAATAAAGTATTGATTTCTAGAAGTCCAGCTGATTTCTGAGTACATGTCAAAGCTAGTGGGAGCATAAGTGTTATGCTAATAATCATCATGTTAGTGGGAGCATGATAATTATTGTTAGTGTTGCAAGTTAGCAATGTTAATTATAGAAAACAAAAGTTTCAATTCGTGAGGCTGCAGGGATTAAAAAAGTTGTTTTGCTAGAATTAAGGGAGAGGATATACTTCATTTCAGTTCTAAAGGCTTATATTGAGACCTTAATCATCTTTAGTCAAGAATATATATATGAATTTCATGTTGGATTGGTTCAACTTAAGGAAATTCTATATATTGCGTTCTCAAAATTCGATTATGATTACGGCATCCCTCTTCATAGTCAAATTTTGAAAACATGGCAAATAAAAATATTGTAGCAAAAGACTGGTCTAGAATCATGTCTTTATGTGAGACATCATAAATCATGTACCATTTGCTTTGGGTACAGGATCGATTGCATGTGCTATAATATTTGTCATTTCTAAATTTTTCCAAATGCCAGAGGCATTAAGAAGGGAAAAGGTCTAGAATTGGATATGACTAAAATGATTAAGCAATTGTCGAGGACAATCTGAGGTTTACCAAAGATTGGTTGCTCAGGGACAGTTGGAAGTATAGTGCTAATTTTGGAAGGACCATATTGACATATTCTGAAAAGAGGCATCTCTTATTCAGAAGTGATAGTCAAAATGAGAATATGGAGTTGTCTCCATAGGTGGAAGTTATCTGTGTAAGATTAGAAAACTTAATGCAAGAAGCATGTCCAAAGCAATGTACTTTGAATATGAGACTTAGTTTCCATGGAGTTGATCTCCATTGGAATACCTTATAATGACTGTTGATAAGTCTTTGTGACTTTGTACATATTCATTACAGGAGGGTCAGTGCATATAAGTTTAAAATCTAAACATATTTCGATAAATGATAGGAATTTGAAATTCTCACATTTTTCGATAAGGATTTGGGAGTGTGAAATTAGAATCATTGAAATTATGTTCAATTGGTTTATTTCACAAAGTAAGGATCATAGACAAACATAGAGTGCATACTTGGTGTATGGCAAAACTATTGTTTAAGAAAAACATAGTGTACATGCTTGGAGCATGGGACAACTAGTGTTTTTAATTCAAGTATAAAGTTGATAAAACCGAAACAATGAATAATGAGTAATCAGTATGGTGATAAATAAAAGTGTTTCACTTTGTATGTTTTGACTTCCAGAATAACTAAGTCGCTCTTCCTGAATGATTAAGTTATTCAAACCATCCACAGTCGGTCATATGTTGGAAGTAGATATGAATCAAGACTGTCATGGGTTGGTTTGTAGAGGTCCAAGTTGGTGGACAAAGTGGTGCTACAACACTCATGAGTGCTCATAAGTTCTGAGTATTGGATTCAACCCACGCTCATTTGAATCACTTCATGGATTTTATCACGAGTGATCATGAGACGATAATATCTTATATTCTTAAAACCTAGAGATATGAGTTGTTACTATGAGTTGGTTATACATTGATTGCACGAAAACGCATTGGTAACTCGATGTTATAAAACGTGCCTTTGTGTATGATTCAACAAGTAGTAGAACAAGCCATATGAGTCGAAGTTTATCCATTCCTTTTACCTTCGGGATAAAAGCGATATCTCTGGGCCACTCGATGATTTAGCGATGACACATGTGAGTGCTTGGCCAAGCCAGGACTGATTTGATTTGTTCAATCAGTCAGTCATCATAAATCGAAAATCAGGAAACAACAAATGGACATAGAGAATGATTATAATCCATGTCTCAGTCCATATGATATCTAGAATGGAGGAATATATGATCCCTTATCTAATGGACAAGTCATTGACAAGGTCAGAGTTCGACAGCGGCTTTAAGAGCTACGATTGCCAGTTAGGTTTTGAAGTCATACTCAATAATAGTTTTAGACTTATCCAAGTGGGAGACTGTTGGATTAATGTCTAAGTCCATAACTATATTTGGTATGTACTTGACCCGACCCGGCATGGTCCATTTGGGTTGCACTTCACCGGCACAATTTATATGGATAGTCTTTTGAGAATAGTATATTTATGATTTATATTAATATATTATAAGTTCTAATATATTAATATGGAATCATATTATTTAATTAGTATTGATCAAGAATTAATTTAGAATTAATTAAGTGATCAAAAAGAACTAATTAAATATGGACTCTTATATATATGGAATGGGCCAAGTTCATTTAGGTTGGGCTAAGCTTTCATGGATGGTCCATGGAGCTTTTAACCCATGGATCCTATGTAAATGAAAGGTCATGGGTATTAGGGTTTACATGGATGTAACCCTAATCCTCCATAATATATAAAGGGGTCCTTGGCTCACAAAATTAGAACAAGTGTGTGAAAATAAGAGTGGGCCGATTTTAGTGTGCATACATATTCTCTCAAGTTCTTCCAAGGTGTTTTGGTGATTTGTGATTCCATTTGAGGCTTCCACACTATTGGGGCTAAGCTCTTAAAGCTTGAAGACATCAAGCTACATCAAAAGGTATGTCATCTAACTAGAACTTTGTAGTATAGGTGCTTCATAATATGCTAGTTAGGATGAAACCTTGGAATAGTTAATATTTGCATGTATAATAGAGAAAACATAGATCCAAGGTTTATAGGGTTGCATGTACACCATAGGAGTGTTTAGAATGCTCAAAACCCAACACACACATGTATTAACTTATTTATTAATGCAATGGATGTTGTTGCCTGCTTACTATTATTCATTGTTATGATACTGTACATGATGTCATCCGCCCCCGGACATTTCCGCCGTTCTGGTTTGGGGGTGTGACGGCTACGAAAATGTCATATTCGGTTCTAAGGATATCTAAGCGCCTAATCTTCATCTTCAATCTTCATATCAATCCCTTGTAAAACCAATATAATGCGATTGATGTCATATATATGATCCTTAACTTGGGTACATTCAGACATCCTAACAGTATAAAAATGTTTCTTTTGATACATCATATCGTGAGAGAATTATTCGTATACTTATCACAGGGTTTCTCCTAAAGCCCAATAGCACTTATTTGAACCCTAACCTCTTGCAATACTTCGTTTTTCAAACTTAACCATAATGGTGTTATGCGCCTTTGCCACAATGTCCACCTTCTTCTTAGAAACCACGTCTTTCGACAGTTTCGTTTCTCCTTCCAATGTTGTTGTACAAACTTGTTGAATCTAGAGTGACTTCATCTTCACCCTCCACTAAGTGAATTCATTCGAACCATTTTATTTCTCAAAATCAAACTTGTAGGTGGATATCTTCATTCAATGTAGAACAAATCATAGAGATTCGCAAAACTTACGTCCCGGGGCAGGATAAATGTAACATCTTCTTTTGAGGAACATTCATTGTTGACCCTTATATTGAGATTGATTGCATACTGGTCCCTAAGTAAAAGAATGAGTGAAAAAAGGGCCTTTGTGGCATTTTAGTAAAAAAAACAGACTTTGGGAGTAACTTGCGCGTACGAGTGTACGTTGGGCGTACTAGGGTATGCCTTCGTACGCAAGGTGTACATGAGATTCATGAAAACCCTAATTTTTAGGGTTTTGGCTCATATTTAAGCATCATAATGGCCTCACATCTCGTTCTTATTCAGCCTCTTTCTATGTTATCGACACCTCAAGCAAACCCTAAGAGCAAGAGTGCATTTTGGAGCCTTTTGAGAGTTTTGAAGTGTTTTTGAAGAAAGAAGAAGGTGGTGAGAAGATATTGAAGTTTGAGAGCACTTTGGATCTTGGATTTATACCTTGATTTCAACCTCCATGAGGTATAAAGCTTGCAACTTTACTGTAACACCCAGTTTTGAAGGTGACAGATTGTGCCTGCAGAGGCCAAGGGTATAAGCGTAATCTGACGATTCGGTCTTTTATGGGTCTCAGGTTCTATTCGAAAGGTTTTAAGGCTTGGATTGTAGCTAGGAGAATAGGGCTTCTTGCCACCTTTTCGTGGATATAAAGTTCGTCGGAAACGGACTTAGAACAAAGAAGTTATAGTACTTTGAAGTTGTTGGCAGAATTGGTCCCTGAATGGAAAAGCTTGCATTTCAGACCATGCATGCAAGGTGGAAGCCAGGTGAGTACGCCCAGCGTAGTGCTGGATAATGAAACGTGGGTGCGAAATACGTACGCCCAACGTACAGGAAGTACGCCCAACGTAAGTCCAAGATCTCCAAAACCCTAATTTTTAGGGTTGGCTCACTATTTAAAGCACCTTAAGTGCATGGGGGTGCGTCTCCTTTTCATTCTCAGAGCCTTAAACCCTAATTTCGAGTGGTAGCTTCATCCAAGAGTGTTGTGAGCTTTTTGGGTGCATTTCAAAAAGTGGAAGCTCAATACAAAGTGGTGGCTTAAGGGAGGGCATGTAGATCGGGACTTCTTGCTACATTTTCAGCTCAAGGAAGGTATAAAGCTTTGAGCTTGATCATATATCTCTTAGATCTCTCATTTGTGAGTTTTAGTTCATTTTTTGTTGAGAGAAAAACTTGAGAAACACACTTGAACAAACGTTAGAACAAGTTTATATTGCGGAATTTAAAGTTTAACTCAAAGGATCATAAAGCTCAACAATAATAAAAGTTAGAGTTATATAGTTAGATGATTAGATGCGGAAATATAAGGAAATATAAATGACAGCAAGTATTATATCAAGTATACACATAAGTTGATTCTTAACAAGGAATGCAATCAGACCAAGTTAGTAAGTGAGATCAAACTTAGTGATTAAGTCAAGACTGACTTGCTTCGAAGGAGAGGTTTAGATATGATATAATTCAGATTACGTTTAGTAGAGTTTAGAGAGTAAGAAGTGGATAAGAGAGTAAGTTATGAATTTCAATAGATATGAGATTCAAGATGCGTAAATGATTTTCATTCAGAAAGAGAGAACTCCTTTTTATAGAGTCTCAAAGATTACAAAAGTCCTATCTGTCTAAAGTTTCCATACAAGGCATATTGGATAAAAGAGAGTACATAAAGAAAAACAGATAAAAGACTAAGACTAAGTGCTGATGACGATGACTGCGGTTGAAGTACTTGACTGCAGATGAGAGAGTGGTTGCGGATTAGGGAGAGGTTGCGGTTTGGATTATGTTTAAGAGGGTCACTTCTATTTTTCAACAATTACCCCCTAAGTGACCTCTTCAACTTCCCTTTATTTGTCAAGCTTTAGGAACTTGATGAGAATCCACCAGAACTTTCTTACTTCTCCAAGCCAGGTGATTCTTCTTGAAATCTCAAACTTTACTTTAGCAGTTGTGTGTTTTGACTTATGAACTGCGGTTTGAGTTAGTTCAAGTTGCTTCCGAGTGAGACGATGCATGGTAGTCATTGGAATGAGATATTTAATTTCATCATTTTTGCGTTTGAAAATGACTCCAAGATCTGGGAAGTTTGTTGCTCCAAGAGATCTTTCTTGAAAACCTTCAGTCAGCATTGGGGCCGGATCAATAGGTGGAAGATTAAACTTCTGAGCAAGTTCGGTGTGAATGTGTGCGTCAATTCTTGCAAAATCACAAATAGTTTCTTTCAGAAATGCGCTAATGCAATTTTTATCTTGGGATTCTTCTCTGACTTGTTCTGAAACACCCTTGCTATCAGAAAGATTTCCTCCGGGTTCATACCGGGGAAGTCAGCTTGGGTTCGGACATAGTCCTGATTTCTTTTGGTGAGAGTGTACTGGATGAAATCTGCTTTCATGAATTTTTGAGACTTGAAGTTCTTGACTACAGTGGGCCTATCATTCGACCAGATTTTCTCAATTGAAGACCCATGCTTGGCATGGAATCTGTTGAGTCTTTCAAACTCTAAGGGCAACCTTTTATCATCGGAAGAACTGCGGTTAAAGGATTCAAATACTGTGAAGTATTTTGCATTTGGAGAGATGGGAATGTCCCAATAACCGTCATGAGGGGGTTCTATGTATGTCAGGTAAGGCTTGTAATCGTCATCAAGTAATCTTCTGTGCGAATTGACCCATGAGTTGATGAGGGATTCATCCATTGTGATGTCAAAGCCATTTTCCCTCCAGATCAACTCAGCAAATTTAGCTGATTTCCAGTCAGCTTTCTTCTGTTTGGTTGCGGGTGAGTCGAAGGAGTGTTCGGATGACATATGAGAAGCTAAGTTCTTGAAATGGGGGGGAGTCACCGGTCGCTCGGGAGAAGGATGAGATTCTCGAACTGTTTGATGTTGCGGTGGTGACTGATGACTTGGACTCTTTTGAGGAGAGGGAACAGGTGTTTTCGTTTGTGGAGATAGTTGCAGTGAAGGTTATGGAGTGGGGACTTTTTCTTGAATGATGGGATGCTGATGACCAAGATTTGTTTGAATGGGAGAGTTTAGATGTTGGTTCGGATGATAATGTTGATGAGAGATTTGATCTGAGTTTCGGTCTTCACTTCCCCCTATTGAGGAAGGAGCAGTTGGTACTTCCTCAAGCCAATGCTTAAGACCATCAATCTTAGCACATACTTCGTTGAATTGAGCTTTGAGTGCATCAACAAGTTGTTGAGTGTTTGGAATTGCGGTGTTGAAAAGCAGGTTATGGATATCCATGGTGAATTTTAGAATTTCCTGGCCATGAAAGTTGGATGATAAAGATCGGCGCAAATTGTTGATGGTTGACTGCAGGACTGAAATGGTGGACTCATACGCATTATGAGTTTCTTCGACAAGCTTCCTGGATTGAGTTGATTAATCTGCAATTATCGATTGAAGTTCAGACTTGATGGTAGATACCTCTGAGATGAGTCGCTCAGCAGTTGCCAAAAATTGTTGATGATCAGCTTTGCGATTGGTATCCAGGGCTCAAATACCCATTTCAACTTTAAGAGGGATTCTTTCTGCAGCAAGTCGTTCTCTGGCTTCAAGTCGCTCTATCCGGTCAATCAGCGACTGCGGTCCAGGCATATCATTTGGTTGTGGTTGATTCAATTTCACTGCGGCTAAGATCTTATTAACTTTGTCTTGCAAACTCAGAAATTCTTTTCTAGAAACGGCTAACTTCTTTTTCTTTTTCTTCTCCTTGGGCTTAGAGGTTGAGTGTTGAGCACAACTAGATTCTTCTTCTTCATCAAAAATCATGAGATCATCAGAGGGATCAGGTTGGTTTACCTCATTTATGTCGATGTTGTCAAAGTCGAAGGTTGGCACGGAACTGACTTCAATCTCGGTTCCATCATTTTGTGATTCTCTAACAGTTTGAGTGGGAGGAGGCTGGGATGGACCTGCACCACCAGGAATGGATTGAGAATTACGGATTGTCTCAGCCATTGCGGACATCCAATCTTTTACTTTGAGGATAATGGCTACAGTGTTTGCATTGTTGATTGCATCAGCCTAATATTTGGCTACCGTTTGAATTTCCTTCTGCTTTTGTTGAAGTTGCTTGGTTTGTTTATATTTTCTTGCATGAAATTCCCTACGGAAAGCGGCATACTTCTTGGCTTCGGATTCCGTGGTTGGTTTGTAATGTCTCCAGGAATCATTAGATTCATCACCGTCAAATCCTTGAAAACGCACCGAGGTGTCTCTCGGGTTCACGGATCCTTGCACATTTGTGCTCACCGTGCCTAAACCACCTGTATTAGATGTAAGCAGAGTAGGATTTCTGGAGCTTCCTCGGTCTCCTTGACCCGTGGTCAAGTTTGGCCTCGGCTCCGTTCTGGCATGGGCTGAAGAATTGCCCCGCGGTTGGGAAGGTGTATCGAGTGTTTGGATTACAAGGTCTAGGATGGAGCGCTACTCCTGTTCCTCAAAGAAATGAAGTTTGGAATCCCTGGAGACCTTAGGGCGAGAAGAGCCAATTAAATCCTCTTGGGATTTAGCTGGGGGTGAGTCTCCACGTTTTGATGAAACAGATACACTTGCTGAATCTGAGTAGTTAGGAATGGTTGAAGAGAATGGGTCTGCGGCAACCCCAAGGACTACCGGAGCCTTTTGAGAGACTGCGGTATCTGTCCGGTCACGCATTTAGCTAGAGGGCTTGGTTTTCCTTTTCTTGAGAATAGAAATTGGTAAGGAATCATCATCAGACTCATCTTCTAGTTCAAAGGCAGGAGATCGATTGTGATCGGATTCGTCGTCTGAAGACACAATGTGTTTGAGCTTCCTTTTCTTTGTTGGTTCAGCTTTCTTGGGGGCGCTACTTTTCTTTGGTGTTGCATGTATCTTGACAATGTTGCGAGGGCCTTGCTTGGGTGAGGCTAACTTCTTGAGCCTTTTAGCTAAGGGTAAATGAGATAAGTAGTGGAAGATGGATCCACGGTATGCTCTGGATTGGCAGGGTCAGTAGAGGCTAGTATATTCTGACTGGGAAGAGCGGGGTAGAAAGGTATGGGTCAATACCTTCTGTAGCCTCAATATGATCAGAAACTTCTTTTGTCTCAAGTCCAATGGTAGACAAGATATGGATAGGTAAACATCTGATTGGTCCAAAGATAGATTGATCTTTAGAGGGAGCGTACCTTTTGAGATCATGTGTGATAAAGAAGTTGATATCGTTGCCCATACTGATCTTGGCGTTGGAATGAAGATCTGAAATGCAGAGAGCCCAAAATCTTGCAAATGTGAGCTCTATGGGGTTTTTTCTTGGACTTTCCTTAGGGATGTACTGAAGGAAATCATCCTATAAGATTTGGCCGTAGTTGACATCATGGCCTGTGAAGATGCTCCATACTAATTCTAATAATTTGAGGCCCATGTTGTCTGTGCCTCCGGTTCTTCCTGACAGACTGCGGATCACAAAGTGGCACACAAACTGCCATACCGCAGGCAATTGGTTCTTCTTGAACTCTCCTATGCCACTGAGCTTCTTTTGGTATCCCATCTGATATAGTGTGGAGAGAATGTCTGTCACACTTGGCGAGAAAAACTTGATTGATGGATGCACCAAAAGATTGATTGCAGTGAGAAACTTGTCTTTGTTCAAGATGACCAATGAATCATCCACCAAGTTCAGATGAACTTCTTGAAGATTATTGAGTGGTCGGTACGCCGAGAAAGCACATTTGAACAGAGTTGAGAGGGGAACCACATCAGTGAATGAGTCGAATGGTCCAAACAATGGATGATTGGAGATGAACTTGATCATGAGACGGATTGACTCATTATAAAAAGAGTGATCATCGAAGACTGCCCTAAAATTGCTAGATGCAATTGAAGGCGATTGGTTCCTTGTAGCAAAGTCGGAACCAGTTGGTTGAACAGATGCTGAGGTCTTCGATTGTTTCTTGGAAATGCCAGATTTCACCATTTTGATAAAAGATTTGAGAACTTGCAGAAAAACTGGGAGTGCAAGAAGGTGAAGAACATGCAGTTCGCCTTAGAGAAATCAGAAAGCGTAAAACTTTCTTGGGAAGAAAAGAGGGTTTTTATAGTGGCGGATTTCAAAAGAACATTGTTTTTACCCTAGAGAAAGCGGTTAAAGGTAAAAACCTTAGAGTTTTTTTTATTTAATTAAGAAAATCATTATCAGCCACAAAAACGATTGAGAAAAAAAATTAATTTTCCGAAAATGTAGCATTTAATGAAGTGTCAGGCCCATTATCACACGTTTGAGAATCGTGTGGTGAGGGGCTTAAGTCCGTTGAATAAAGGTGGAATTTGTAACGGATTTGACAGCTTTGGGAAAGGGGATAAGACAGTTTAAAGAAAAAGATTTCTTAAAGAGATTTCTTTTATGGGAAACTGTTTTATTTTGACATCATTCCTAAAATAGGTCTGACAAAATGTTTATTTGAAAAGAAGAAACTGAAACGATAATGTGCTACACAACGAATGTTTTTTTTAGAATGTTTTTCTTATTTAATGAAGAATCATTAAATAGCACACAATGTTTCAAGAATTTATGAAGTAGTTGAAAGTTCAATCAATGTGATTGTGGATTGATTACTCATTGCGGATTAAGACATCATTACGGATGGATTCATCATTGCGGTAGATGGTTAGATGACTGCGGTAAAAGAAACTGAGAGGAACACTTGAACAAAATCAGAAATAACAGACAATAAGGACCTTGGAAATATAGGTATCATATGGAATTGCGGTACATATCATATACTGCGGTACATAAGATGTACTGCGGTACATAAAATATACTACAATTATGTATGATAGATATATTTCACTAGGACCGCAATGTTGACCAAGTATGGTTTGTAGTACCTATCAATTCAAAAAGAATTGTGGGTCCGTATTCATCATTCCTAACATTTGTAAGAAACTGTTGAGTTTTGTAGAGTCAAGTGCCTTTGTGAATACATCAGCAATCACTTCATGAGTGTGAGCAAAAATTAGTTCAATGTTACCTTTCAGAATGTAGTCTTTAATGAAGTGATACCGTAGTTCAATATGCTTCGTCTTAGAGTGATGAATAGGATTATGGGAGATCGCTATAGCACTCTCTGAGTCACAGTAAATCGGTATCTGCAGCATCCTGTATCCGTAGTCCATAAGTTGCGTTTTCATCCACAAGACTTGTGAACAACAGTTGGTTGCGGCCACATATTCAGCTTATGCGGTAGACAGTGAGACACAACTTTGTTTCCTTGATGACCAGCTGACGAGTCTTCCACCCAGAAATTGACATCCACCTGAAGTGCTTTTTCGATCCAATCTACATCCAGCATGATCTGCATCAGTGAATGCTTGTAGGCTGAAGTCGTTCCCTGCGGGATACCAGAGGCCAAGAGCTTTGCTGCCCTTTAAGTATCTGAGAATCTGCTTAGCTGCGGTCAGATGTGATACTTTCAGATCGGCCTGGTACCTTGCGCATACGCCTGTTGCAAAGACAATATTTGGTCTACTTGTAGTGAGGTACATCAACGAGCTAATTATTCCTCTATAAGTTTTGTGATCTACTGATTCTCCGGAATGATCAGCAGAAATCTTATATCCGAAGGCCATGGGGACCTTGGCTGAGGAATAGTTGTCCATTGAGTATTTCTTCAGCAGTTCAGAGGTGTATTTCTCCTGATGGATGAATATCCCTTGAGGGACCTGTTTTATTTGAAGTCCTAGAAAAAAGTTAATCTCTCTATTCATGCTCATTTGAAATTTGTTGGTCATGAGCCTTGCAAATTCATCCACCATCCCCTGATCTGTAGATCTGAAGATAATATCATCCACATATATTTGTACAAGCATAAGGTGATTAGCGTTCGCTTTTCTAAATAAAGTGGGATCAATCACTCCTCTTTTGTATCCAGAAGTGACAAGAAACTCCGATAGAGTCTCATACCATGCCCTTGGTGCTTGTTTTAGACCGTAGACTGCTTTTTCAAGCTTGTAGCAGTGATCTGAGAATTAATGACATTCGAAGCCCGGAGGTTGTTGAAGATAGACCTCCTCTTTTAGTTTACCATTTAGGAAGGCACTCTTTACATCCATTTGGTGTACTTTGATGTTTTTGTGAGCTGCATACGCTAAGAAGATGCGTATGGCCTCCATTCTGGCTACAGGGGCGTATGTTTCGTCATAATCAACACCTTCAAGTTGACTATACCCCTTGGCAACTAGTCTTACCTTGTTTCTGACAACCGCACCAGATTCATCCAACTTATTCTTGTACACCCATCTAGTACCAACAGTAGTGTGACCATGCGGCTTTGGAACGAGTTGCCACCTTGTTTCTTTCAAATTCTGCCAGCTCTTCTTGCATTGCTGCTATCCAGTCGGGCTCCATTAAAGCTTCTTTGATCGTTCGGGGCTCGACCGAGGACATAAACGCTGCATAGTGACAGTGATCAGATAAATCTTTTGAAGATCGAGTTTGGATGCCTGCTGATGGGATTCCGATGATTTGACCCGGTGGGTGATCCTTTGTCCATACGTGTAGATGGGGTTGCAGATGGTCAGCGGCTGCGGTGGAAGGAATATCTTTAATATCGGAAGATATTGCGGTTGGAGACGGCAGTTCCCCCCTGGACTTGACAGCAGCCCGCAGAATTATCATGGATTGATGGAGCGTGATTAGCATTTTCTTGAGCAATTGAGAGAGGTTCCCCCTGGATTGCGTATGGGAGTTCCCCTTGTACCTGAGAAGGTTCCCCCTGGATTGTTGGAAGTGTGATAACTCTTGGGTCAGTTCTTGTGTCAATGTTCTCTATATATTCATCATCTGAGTCTGAAGAAACATTTGAGGGCAGAGATCCTCTGCGGATAGGAACCAGAGCTACATCTTCAATTACTGGAACCTCGATGGTTGTCACTTGATTCGAAGTGGAGCTTTCCCCCTCAACCGGCGAGGTGGAAGTATTGAGTGATACTTCATTGGATAGAGACGGACCAGATATATCGGCATGCTGCTGTTGAGCTTCCAGAGACACAAGAACTTCGGATAACTTAGCAGTCTCTACAGGGTCAAAGAGATCATCGTAGTTTACTTCAACTATGTTTAATGGAACCGAAGAGGCATGATTATCACTTTCCAGGATTGCTTTGGTTTCGGTTGATGGAGCAATGTTGCGGACGTAATAGTCATCGAATTTGACGTCGAAGCTTTCGACTATTAGTCTTGTGCGTCTAATGAGAAACCAATAGGCTACCTTGTTTGTTGAGTAGCCAAGAAAGATGCCTTCATCAGACTTTGGTGCAAACTTGTTAAAATGATCTTTGTTGTTGATCACAAAACATCTACACCCAAAGATGTGGAAGAATTGGACATTTGGTTTGCGGTTGTTAAGGCCCTCATATGGAGTTTTGCTAAGACGCTTGCACACAATGCTTCGGTTTTGCACAAAGCATGATGTGGCCACTGCTTCGGCCCAGAAGTAAAGAGGAAGATTTGCAAAGTTGAGCATAGTTCTGGATGCTTCTACCAGAGTTCGGTTTCTTCGCTCTACTACTCCATTCTGCTGCGGTGTGTAAGGAGCTGAGAAATTGTGACTGATACCCTTTGAAACCAAGAAACTGTTTAAGAGATGATTGGTAAACTCGGTTCCATTGTCACTGCGGATGCGACGTACTGGCAACTTGATTTGCAGTTCGATATCCTTGATAAAATTGATCAGCACGTGCGGTCTTTCTGACTTGAGTCTTAGAGAGAAAACCCCATGTGAAACGAGTAAAATCATCCACTATAACCATTATGTATTTCTTGCGATGAAGACTGGCTACGGTAGATGGACCGCTGAGATCAATATGTAAAAGTTCCAGTGGTTCAGAAATTGAAGAATCAATCACCATCGGATGACTTGCTTTAGACTGTTTGCCACATTCACAGGCTGGGCAAAGGGTATCATTGTGATATTTCAGAATGGGGAGACCTCGGACGAGTTCCCTGGTAACCAGGTTGTTGATATAGCGAAGTTGAGATGAGCTAGCTTGCGATGTCATAGCCAGCTAACTTCTGATACTGCTTTGGATAGAAAGCATAGCTGCGGTTTCCCTATGATCAGAGAGACATCCAAAGGATACATGGTACCTTCGGATTTGGATTTGATCAAGCAAGTACTTCTATCATTTATCATTACATAGCAGAATTCACTATCAAATTCAACTCGATGGCATGCCTTACATAGTTGGCCAACACTGATGAGATTGTGTTTAAGACCTTCCACATAAGCGACCTTTTGGATAGAGAAATTTCCAGTAGTAAGAACACCATAACCTCGGATTATCCCATTCGCGTTGTTGCCGAATGTGACTTTTCCACCGTTGCAAATTGGCCTGAAATCCCGAAGGTACTCCAACCATCCGGTCATGTGCATGGAGCAGGCACGGTCTATTAACCATTCTTCCTCTTGTTCCTCCTTGCACATAGCCTGAGAATTACACGGTTAGTTTGGGAATCCAAACGAGTTTGGAGCCTGGGACAACGAATGATTTTCTAATTGATGCATGAGCCGAGGTTGCAGGGACAGGTTTCGTGTCAACTTTTAGGCCTAGTCCTGGGTATTTGTGACTTATTGGAGTGTTGTGAGATTTAGAAAAGATACGAGGTTTTTGAAAAGAACGAGATTTGACATGAGATGAGCCTTTTTGACAACTACATTGACATGTAGAAGTTTTGTCATTTACCCTGACACTTTGCTTGGTCAGCGGTTTAGGTGAAGGAATAGGCTTGTGACTAGTCCGAGAGACGTGAGATCTGACCATGGTGTTGTTGGGATTTGAAAAAGTGTGTTTTGCAGGAGTGGGAGCACGTATAGATCTCTTTGAAATTGATTTCTTAAAACTTTGATGTGATTTTAAAAGTGTGGAGTTGGTGAAATTCCCTTCCATTTTGGGTCATCTGAGGAATAGATTTAAAAACCATTGCTTCGAAAAGACTTTAATTTCTTTTGGGTTGTGTCAGATATTTTTGAAATGGTTTTAGGAACTGTACATTCCCTTTTGTTTGTTTTCTTGACTGAAGAATTTTTTTGAAAAATAATTTGAGAAAACAAGCTTTTCTGGACTCTTAGATTTTGGAATTTTGACTCGTTTTTTGTTTTTTGAAAAGATTTCCCGGTTTTTGCCACAGGATCGAATTTCCTCTTTGAAAGCCTTTTTTTCCTCGGTTTTTGGAGAACCACAGTCATTGAGGTTCAGCTGCGGTTTCCTGGAAACCTTTGATAATTTTTGAAAGCGAGGACTTGATTCATCCGAACTAGAGGGTTCAGGGTTTTGGGAGCACTGACCCACTTCAAAGTTTTCAATGGGTAATACATGATGAATTGGCTGAATGGTCACAATGCTCTTGACTATGGTCTGCGGTAAGGAAGATTGGACTACCGCAGAGTAAGTTTGAGTAGAGAATTTTGTGGGACACTTTATGATAGGCAGATGGACAGATTGTGGTTCATGACTGCAGTGAGAGATACTGCGGTCTGAGGCCAGAGTTGGAAAATCCATTGAGACTTCGGGTTCGTCTATAATAATTTCCTCATTAGCAACTAATGATGTCTGAGAATTGGGATAGATTATGCCACAAATAGGAATTTGATCACTTGAGTGACCCGAAAATTCAGGCATAATTTCCTCAATGACACAATTGTTACTCAGATCATGAAGTCTACCGAAGTGAGCTCTGATGTCTGTGGGAAAGGTTTTGTTATTGAATGGGAAATGGAACTCTCGGTCCGGAGGGACATAAAGTCGATCTTTGTGAAACCGGGGTGAGGAATCTTTTGTGGTAGGATATCCATTGGACCAACCGCAATTATAGGTGTTATCTACGGTTCCATTGTTCACAAGATTTTCAATAGCTTCACTTTCATTGAAAAGTTTTTCTATTAAAAGATTTAAACGTACAATTTCACTCTTAGCTAAATCTCTTTGATTCAAAGCTATTTCTAACTATGTATCACTCAACATTCTTGCATCTTTCTCTAACACTAAGTCCTTTTCTAACATAGCTACTTTGAGTCTTTTGTTATCCAGTCGTCCTCTTACGTGAAACATCTCTTAGGACGCTATGTTCTTCTCATCTAGAGCTTTGTTATAGTCTGTAAGGACGGCATCACATGTGTCATTAAGATTGTCTATGAAGGGTTGACAGTCATGCATGCTATAATTTAGAGTTTGAATCATGAGTTTTACCTGTTCGACGATGCTTAGAGTCCCATCCTTTTCCATGTAGCAGTAGTTCTTTGCCAGCTTTGTAGACCCAACCTCGTCTGTAGTTGCCAGCATGAAAATCTTTCCTTTTCCATTGATGTTGCTGACGTCTTCCTCCTCATCTCCGGATGACCAAACTTGATGGTCCCTTTTTACATGGGCTACATATGCCCTTGCTTTTTCCTTTTCCTCCAATTCTTGAGCCATTCTAAGATAGAATGCTCTATCTTTCACCATATTAGCTTCGCAGTCTTTGGCAAAGTGATTCTCCTTGTTGCACTTGTGACAAATTACAACATCACTTTTATCTTATGAGGAGGTACCAGAGTCAGTTGAATTGATGGGCTTCGGTGCCTCTTTGGGTTGAGTGGTCTGAGGTTGTGGTGGTGGGTGAGTGTTTTTGGAGAAACGGGAATGATTTTTTTGAGGATTGAAGTTGCGGTTGAAAGGAGGTTTGTTGAACTGTTGATTTTTACGAAAAGAAGAGGGTGGTAGCCGGTTGAACTACTAGCTAACAAGAGCAATTGCATTCTGAAATTCTTCTTCATCATCATTCTCTGAGTCAGCTTCATATGACTGCGGAGGATTGTCATACGAGGGAGAGTAAGATTGAGTATGTGGTGCTTGTGCTATAAGAGTAAGTGGTCCTCCGAAGTCGGCACAATCCTTGAGTACCGTAGATTCTTATGCTTGCAATTCACCATAGAGCTTGTAAAGAGATAAAGAATGGATCTTTCTATCTCCTTGGACTATCATCTTAGTAGTCGTCTAGTGTCTTCCGAAACCATTGAGAAATTGAAGATTTGTCTCATGGTTGCTTCGAACCGTGCCAGCATTGGATAACTTAGTGACAATCAGATTGAAACTTTTGAAGGAGTCTTCCAAACTTTCGCCAGTATGAGCTTTGAAATTGTTGAACTCATTGAGTGCGGTGGTGAGCTTCTTATCTTGAGCTTGTTCTGTACCCTCATATAAGTTCTTGAGAACATCCCAGATCTCTTTTGCTGATTTGCAGTTTATGATAATGTCGTAGTTGTCGGGAGCAACTCCACATGAAATTTCATAAAAAGCAACAGCGTCATTTTCCATTTTGTCGAGATCATCTTTGGTAGGACGATTCAGGGCTGGTTGACCTCCTCCTAGTCTGGTTGTGGCGCCGTCGGTTTGAACTGGTGTAAGAACAGGGACATGTGGCCCTTCTTCTACAGATCGCCATACATCTCTTCCAAGTCTCCTTAAGTATCTTTCCATCCTCTGAGACCAGTGATGATATTCATTTGCCACCAATATTGGGGCTCTATTAGAACCACCAACACTGTTGGAAACATTAAGAGATAATGCTTGTGCCATATTTCCTTGTTTTGAAAATATATTTTTTGTTTTTTTTAAGAAATGAGCTTCAGTGATATAGAAGGCTTTTTGAAAATCAGAGTTTTGCTTCAAAAGGCAACCACTTTGGCTTAGATACCAATTGTTGAGAGAAAAACTTGAGAAACACACTTGAACAAACGTTAGAACAAATTTATATTGCGGAATTTAAAGTTTAACTCAAAGGATCATAAAGCTCAACAATAATAAAAGTTAGAGTTAGATAGTTAGATGATTAGATGCGGAAATATAAGGAAATATAAATGACCGCAAGTATTATATCAAGTATATACATAAGTTGATTCTTAACAGGGAATGCAATCAGACCAAGTTAGTAAGTGAGATCAAACTTACTGATTAAGTCAAGACTGACTTGCTCCAAAGGAGAGGTTTTGATATGATATAATTCAGATTACGTTTAGTATAGCTTAGAGAGTAAGAAGTAGATAAGAGAGTAAGTTATGAATTTCAATATATATGAGATTCAAGATGCGTGGATGATTTTCATTTAGAAAGAGAGAACTCCTTTTTATAGAGTCTCAAAGATTCAAAAGTCCTATCTGTTTAAAGTTACCAAGCAAGGAATATTGGATAAAAGAGAGTACATAAAGAAAAACAGATAAAAGACTAAGACTAAGTGCTGATGACGATGACTACGGTTGCGGTACTTGACTGCGGATGAGAGAGTGGTTGCGGATAAGGGAGAGGTTGCGGTTTGGATTAAGTTTAAGAGGGTCACTTCTATGTTTCAATATTTTGGTCCCAAGGATGAAGCTCTATGGTTCCAAATCCATTTTTTAGGCTTAGGGTTTCCACCCTTGGTGTTAACTGAGTCTCTAAGGCAGAAAGTTGCCATCTTGGAGGTCTTAATGGGTTCATGCAATATGGTCATTTTCATGGAAGTAGATTGCTATAATTTGAGTTTGGGTTCATGTGAGTCATATAAACTCACCAAGTCAGTGGCTTTATGGATTAAGACGTTAAGTAGAGCTCAGATCTATAATTTGGTCCCTTAGTTTGCAGCATTAAATGCTTAATAGCAAAAAGGACTTAACAGAGGAGTACGCTGGGCGTACAAGCTGGTACGCGCAACGTACAAGTCACGAACCTAGTACGCGTTGCATACAGCTGAGTACGCCCTGCGTACTCAGTCAGAATGGGTTTTGGATTAGCTGTTGGGCTTGCTTATCTCGGGCCCATTGGGTCATTAGGTTGTGGGCTGTTAGTGATGTTGGAAAAGGCCCCAGAAGGATTTGGGCCTAATTTGGAAACTTGGGCCATGGTATGGGCCACGAGTGTCTTTAGCATTTTGGGCTTAAGTGTTTAGATTATTAATGTACCATCGAGATGCTAAGTGTGTTGGATTGAAAAGAAGGATTTGGGCCTCATGGCAAGACCCTTGTAGAGGTTTGGGCCCAATCTGGAAAATTGGGCCATTGATGGATTATGGACATTATAGTGTTGGGTTTTGTTTTGGGTTTGGGCCTTAGTTTTGGATCATACTGAGACAGGGGTAGAATGGTCATTTTACCCCATGCATGGATTAAGGATTATGGTATGGGACCCAATTTCTAATTGGGTATATTGATTGATTGATAGTGACAGCTCAGGAAGCTGGTGGGGCAGCAGCTAAGGATGTCATCCGGGAAGCTTCTGCATTCGAGGTGAGTTTTCTCACCATACCAATGGGTCTAAGGCACCAAGGCCGGCCCATTTATCTATTTGTGATAATTGTTGCGAATGTGCTATTGATACATTATGTATTTATGTGAAGACCATGCGGGGGTTCCCATGGCAAATAGTTATATATGTAGTATGCTAGTGGATTGTGTGGTGTTTGGTATGCTAGTTGTCTTTGTGATACTTGCATGGAAGACCCCGGGGGGTTCCCGAGGCAGTTAGATATAAGACCTTGTGGGGTTTCCCTTGGCTTTCCAGGCTAAGACCATGTGGGGGTTCCCATGGCAGAAAGCTAAGACCACGTGGGGGTTCCAGTGGCACCCGGTGTAAGACCTTTGAGGGTTTCCAGGGCATCCTTATATGTTTGTATGTTTAGCTCATATGTTTGTACGTATAGTTTACATTATGTCTTGTTTGGCTGGAAGACCTTGTGGGGGTTCCCAAGGTAGGAAGACCATGTGGGGGTTCCCATGGCAGATAAGACCACGTGGGGGTTCCCGTGGCACTAGGTGTAAGACCCTGGAGGGTTTCTATGGCTTCCTTATTTGATTATATGCAGTGCTTATGTGGTAGAGATAGCTTTTACAGCTAATATGATATGTGTTATGTGGATTGTGTGTGGGGTATGCTCAGGGGGACTCATTAAGCTTTGTGTTTACGGTTTACAGTTTTGGTTTCAGGTATCATCGATTTGGAAAAGAAGGGATCAGATTGATCGCAGTGCACACACCTATGATTTCCGCAATGAATGATTTTGGGATGAACTCTGATAAATGTTTTACTTAACGACGATTTGAAATGTTTGAAATAAATGGTATCAATGTTTTAGCTATATTAAAAATGAAAATTTTACCCTTGATTTTTGGGTCGTTATAAGTTGGTATCAACGCCTTGGTTTGAGGGATTCGGACATACTTTCGGGTGTGTCAGAACTCAAACTGAGGATCTATAAAGTTTTAAAATGAAAAAAAAGGTGTGTTCAAGGAAAAAAGTTTTCTAAGATAAGAAAGGGTGTGGTGCATGCAATCAGTCGAGCTCAAGTTAGTTTCCCCAGAATACCCACATTTGTTATCGGTTATGATTTAATTATGAATCTATGTATCGCATGCTAGTTAGGGCTAGGAGATATGCCTTAAAATGTTGTATGATCTAGTAGATTTGCATGCTAGTGCTGAGTAGTCAGCGATAGATTGGCCTGATATGTGGTGCTTGTAGCCTTGGAATACTGGATGCCATGCTAGAATGAGAATGACTCTTGGTATTGATAACTGCTAAGTGTATGTTTTAAAATTTGTATACGGTTAGGATCTTATAGCCTTAGAATAATTGGGCTGGCTCGTTTCCTGTTCTGTGTACAGTTTGCATACATAATGCAGCCGACAGTGAGAGTGGACGTGAGAGCATGGGTTGTGGTATGTGGACTGAATGTCCGATGATAGTTTCGCAGGTTGGAGAGTGCCTGAGGGAGAGCCTAGGATGAGATTAGTGACAGGTGTTACCTTCTTACGGATTGTACAGGTGGATAGACTGACTTGTCTAGTGCATGTTGGCTAGATTTACCGTTACCTGAATGCTGCTTGCTTTGTGCTTTGTGGGATTCCTAGTGATATGGATCAACTACTAAGTGAATATGTTAAGTCACATACAGTACGGGTTAAATAATCTAAGAGGGATGAATTTGACTCTATTGCGCAACTCTCGTCTGAGTCAAACCGTTCTAGGATTGAATCTTTTACTCGAAGGATTATCTGAACTCTGTTGTTTGTGACTATATTCATGAGGTAGTTGGTCGACATTGGTGGGAATCTTTCAGAAGCTGAGGGCAGGATGAGAATAGGAACCTAGGAAAGCCTAGGATATGCTCCTGTGAGCTTAGTGGGGCGTTTCAGCAAAGTTGGGAACCTAGGGGGAGCCTAGGAGGTGCTACGGTAGAGATTGTGTTGCTGTTTAGCAGACATTTAGTATACTGATGGAGTAAGTGACTTAGAGGATTCGGGGGGATTGCTGAGGAAAGTATGGATAAGTGTGGAAGGTAGTATTGGGCCTGCACTACTGAAAGCACAGGATCCATACTCGAATCAGTGAGAGTCTTGGAGAATCTGAAAAGCTTATGGGAAGGAGAATTCTTGGTTATGCCTTGATCGTGGGAATAGCTGCTTTGCAGAATGAGGATGAGCACGCATGGGTAGGACTAGGGTTTGGTTCCGGCTCTGGTGGTAAGCTAGTTAGCGGAAGGACTGCAAGGATTTCGAGTTCGCCTTGGATCTTTTGTATCATGCGGCAAGGGTTGATTGTGTGATTTATTGTGCTTTGGGATTTGAAACTATGTCTTGGGAATAGTTTGTAGCCGGTTTAGAGCAGAGGTTGCTCCAACTACTGAAGATCAGCCATTGACGATTGAGTTGGTGAGTGTGTCAGGGTGCGAGACCTTGACTAATATGGATCCCAGAGTCGAGGGCGGAAGATTGATTAGGAGTACCTCGATGAGAGAAGTTCAGGTTAGGTGAATTTAGTGGAGGATCTTGGGCGGAGACCCAAGAGTTCGGATCAGCTGTTGAGAGGCCAGCAGGACGGATCCAGTGCAACGCTTGCGGAAACTGCACGACGGAGTTTCGTTCCAAGGGTTTGGATTGTCATTGGGATCAGAATGTAGACTTACATCATGTTCTCAGGGTGGTCGAGGTAACTCAAGAGGAGGTGTTCAAGATTCCTTCAGATGTTTGCGGATATGCTATCTTCTGCCACTTCGGGTGGACGTCGGGAATTTGCATCACTTTGGAATTATGATAAGTTGGATCTCGGGTCGGTTCTCTGCTATAGTCTGAGTGAGCAAGGGTTGTCAGATGCCAGTCAGCATGCCGAGGAATCTATGAGGAATCTTCAGACGAACGTATCTCACAGAACGAATTCTGCTTGTACCGTGATTGCTCCGAGTCGTTGTCGGAATCTGTTCAGTGATCTAGGTTGCTACAGGTGTAGCAGGTTTGGCCACGTCATCGGGGATTGCCCATAGGGGGAAAGTCTGTTCCATTTTCGTTGTGATCAGGTGGGCAACAAGGAAGTCGGTTGTCTGACAATCAAAGAGGAGCAGTGAGTTCACCTGCTCCAGTCATTTTCGGGGTTGGTTCAAGGACTTGAACGAGGGAGTTATGACTAGTTTTCAGTAGCCTTAGTATTTTTGTTTGGAAGATCCATCGGGATTGCCGAGGGAAGAGAGTTGTTGTTGAGGTTTTGGTTAGACCATCTATCCTTTGGACTTCATGATTTGAGCGTGATATCATTTTTAAGCATCTGGAGTCATTGATGTAGTTGGGATTCAAGAAGTGTTAGCTGGTTTTCAGAAGTTGTGTTGTTTTGGGAAGGGTTACCTAGGGTGCACTAGTTTGGTAAGCACCAATTGTCAGAAGACTGAACATTGGAACGTAAGGAGGATTGGGAATCCTTCAATTTTCATGTGCCGAGCGGCCTTAGTTGAATCTAAATGGGGGAGAACCGTCCAGGTATCCAGGACAGAAGCAAGGGTGAACATGTTGTAAGACTACAGGGGAGCCATAACATTCACTAAAGTTCAATTAGGGTGGATATGTTGTAAGACTACAGGGGAGCCATAGCATTCACTAATGTTCAGCTGGTGTGAAAGTGTTGTAAGACTACGGGGGAGCCGTAGCATTCACTAATGGTCAGTTAGAGTGAAAGTGTTGTAAGACTATGGGGGAGCCGTAGCATTCACTGACGGACAACTAGGTTATAGTGTTGTAAGACTGCGGGGGAGTCGGCCATTCACTAGCAGTATAAAGTGTTGTAAGACTGCGGGGGTGTCGTAGCATTCACGGATTCTTTCAGGTGATTTAGACTAGGGTAGGCTAGTTCGCCAGGTTGTGGGGGAGCCACAACTTAGTTAGGATCAGGACCAGAGGTGATTGATCGATCAGTCACCCGGGGGCGAGCCCGGATGGTTACGGGTTAGGATGGAACCGGTAGTGACTACTGAGCCAAGGGTTGGATCTTGAGATACAGGATCATGTGGATGAGTAGTGCATATCACAGTAGGACTACGGCTGGGTAGCCCTGATATTGGATGTCACAGGAACCTGGTGGTTGGACCAGGTGCGAGACTGGTAGTCTCAGGGAATCGGCTAAGGGTATTTATTAATCGGTCGAGTAAAGGATGACGGTAAGTCGTGGTGCATTATGCAAATGCCGATTCGAGGATCTCAGGATAGGAGCGGAGTATCAATTCGGTTTTGGATAGAAACTCGAATCAGAATTCGTGCGTGTTTGGTGCAGGATTTTGTTTCAGTGAGATGGGATGTGGGGCATCTATATGCCAAGGGCATCGAGGGCAGAACTCCAGGGTGATGAACGAGTTGGTTTGATGGTAGTTTAAGCCATTGTGTTGTATGTCGGGTGGCTCCATCCGTAACAGGTCCATGACATGTTGGAATCAGGAAACGGTAGGCCGAGGGAGACATGGTATGATGTAAGACTGCAGTTATTGTAGTAGCATTCATCTTTTTTGCGTCAAATTCAGTGGTGATAGGCTGTCATGCTATCATGATTGGATGGATCAAAGGGTCGAAGGGGCCATGAGTAGCAGTATAGATAAGGCACTTACTGCCATACGATGTATCCTTCGGAGGTCGAAGGGGACTGTTGCGTGTCTTTTTGGCACAACAATCGGGTAGGTGTCCGGTGTTCCGGACAGTTGGAAGACAGGTTGGGACCAGGGAGGTCCCCGGTTGTTCTTCAGGAAAGCAGCTATGTGGCAGCAAGAGGAATAGGAGCGACTTCAGTGATTTGGGGTATGTGTGTGGGTTTTCTTGTTATTCGGTAGCCGCAGTTGACCGGTGATTTTGTTCTTTTGGAAGCCTCAAGGTATTTCGGGTAGGAATGTATTCTTATTAGGTTGGTATTATTGGGGAATAAGTTCGATAATGAGTCGATATGGGCAGTCTGTCAGGGAGACAGACCATCTCAAGACTCCAGATTTCAGATGGAGTAGAGGTGATCGGGTAGCAAGGAATTCGTTCATCTTTGGGTTCTAGGAACCTATGAGGGTTGGTTTCGGTTGCCTGGGAAAGCCTAGGGTATGCTCGGGACTGTGGCCATAATTCTCAAGAAATTTGGCGTAAGGAATGGTAAGGAATGATTTCGAGGACTAAATCTAATTTAAGTGGGGGAGAGTTGTACACCCGGTTTTGAAAGTGACGGATTGTGCCTGCGGAGGCCAAAGGTATAAGCATAATCTGACGATTCGGTCTTTTATGGGTCTCGGATTTTATTCGAAAGGTTTTAAGGCTTGGGTTGTAGCTAGGAGCATAGGGCTTCTTGCCACCTTTTCGTGGATATAAAGTTCGTCGGAAACGAACTTAGAACGAAGAAGTTATAGTACTTTGAAGTTGTTGCCAGAATTGGTCCCTGAATGGAAAAGCTTGCATTTCAGCCCATGCATGCAAGGTGGCAGCCAGGTGAGTACGCCCAGCGTAGTGCTGGATAATGAAACGCGGGTGCGAAAGACGTACGCCCAACGTACGTCCAGGATCTCCAAAACCTTAATTTTAGGGTTGGCTCACCATTTAAAGCACCTTAAGTCCATGGGGGTGCGCCTCCCTTTTATTCTCAGAGCCTTAAACCCTAATTTCAAGTGGTAGTTTCATCCAAGAGTGTTGTGAGCTTTGTGGGTGCATTTTGGGTGCATTTCAAAAAGTGGAAGCTCAATACAAGGTGGTGGCTTAAGGGAGGGCTTGTAGATCGGGATTTCTTGCTATATTTTTAGCTCAAGGAAGGTATAAAGCTTTGAGCATGATCATTTATCTCTTAGATCTCTCATTTGTGAGTTTTAGTTCATTTTGGTCCCAAGGATGAAACTCTATGGTTCCAAATCCGTTTTATAGGCTTAGGGTTGCCACCCTTGGTGCTAACTGAGTCCCTAAGGCTGAAAGTTGCCATCTTGGAGGTCTTAATGGGTTCATGCAAGAGTTATGGTCATTTTCATGGAAGTAGATTGCTATAATTTGAGTTTGGGTTCATGTGGGTCATATAAAGTCACCAAGTCAGTGACGTTATGGATTAAGACGTTAAGTAGAGCTCAGATATATAATTTGGTCCCTTGGTTTGCAGCATTAAGTGCTTAATAGCAAAAAGGACTTAACAGAGGAGTACGATGGGCATACAAGCTGGTACGCGCAACGTACATGTCACGAACCTAGTACGCGCTGCGTACAACTGAGTACGCCCTGCGTACTCAGTCATAATGGGTTTCGCATTTTGGTCTTCGGTATGGATCAACTGTTGGGCTTGTTTATCTCGGGCCCGTTAGGCCATTAGGTTGTGGGCTGTTGGTGATGTTGGAAAAGTCCCCAGAAGGATTTGGGCCTAATTTGGAAACTTGGGCCATGGTATGGGCCACGAGTGTCTTTAGCATTTTGGGCTTAATTGTTTGGATTATTATTGGGCCATCGGGATGTTAACTGTGCTGGATTGAAAAGAAGGATTTAGGCCTCATGGCAAGACCCATGTAGAGCTTTGGGCCCGATTTGGAAAATTGAGCCATTGATGGATTATGGACATTATAGTGTTGGGTTTTGTTTTGGGTTTAGGTCTTAGTTTTGGATCATACTGGGCCAGGGGTAGAATGGTCATTTTACCCCATGCATGGATTAAGGATTATGGTATGGGACCCAATTTCTAATTGGGTATATTGATTGATTGATAGTGACAGCTTGGGAAGCTGGGGGGGCAGCACCTAAGGATGTCATCCGGGAAGCTTCTACATTCGAGATGAGTCTTCTCACCATACCAATGGGTCTAAGGCACCAAGGCTGGCCCATTTATCTAGTTGTGATAATTGTTGCGAATGTGCTATTGATACATTATGTATTTATGTGAAGACCATGCGGGGGTTCCCATGGCAACTAGTTATATATGCAGTATGCTAGTGGATTGTGTGATGTTTGGTATGCTAGTTGTCTTTGTGATACTTGCATGGAAGACCCCGGGGGGTTCCCGAGGCAGTTGGATATAAGACCTTGTGGGGTTTCCCTTGGCTTTCCAGGCTAAGACCATGTGGGGGTTCCCATGGCAGAAAGCTAAGACCACGTAGGGGTTCCAATGGCACCCGGTGTAAGACCTTGGAGGGTTTCCAGGGCATCCTTATATGTTTGTATGTTTAGCTCATATGTTTGTACGTATAGTTTGCATTATGTATTGTTTGGCAGGAAGACCTTGTGGGGGTTCTGTAACACCCGATTCATGGTACGCAGTTAGTTTAAGCATTTCTTGTGTTTTTCTCTGGGACTCGACGAGTTGGAGGCCCAACTCGTCGAGTAGAGTCGAGATCCGCGGATAGTTTAAATGACCTACTCGACTAGTCGAAAGACTGACTCGGCGAGTAGGTACTGTTTGAGTAAAACCCTAAATTTGAGGGTTTGCACCCTATTTAAACACCTTATCTCAACCTCCATCGTCCCTATAACTCCCAGAAAGCTGTATATCGAAACCCTAGCCGTTCTTATTGTGTTCTTGAGCCTTGTGGTGCTATTTTTGTGTTTGAAGCTTGGAAAGGAGAAGGAGACTTGTGAGACCAAGGGGAAACAAGAAGATCCAGAGTTTGGAGCTCATTTTCAGCTTATTGGAGGTATGAAGCTGAACCTTTGTCTATAGATCTTGATTTTTGGGCCTTTTCCTACATCTTTCTAAGCCCTAAAGAGGTTGTATTCGGGATTAAGTGTTGGAAGTCAGTGTATGCTTTAGATCCAGGTCTATTGGGGGGTTTTATGGCACAAAGGTGCCCATTTTACTACCATGAACACCCCATGCACCTTGGAGGCCATCTTTTATGGCTTTTTGGGCCAACGACCCCTTGCATGTGCACCAAGTTGGAAACTTTACGTATAAATTGGACATTAGGAGGCCAGATCTATGATTTTGTGGTGTTAAGACCCATTTAGATCGACTGTATAGTGTTGGTCAAGGATGGACTCGACGAGTTGTTCTTAGGACTCGGTGAGTCGCGGTGTATTGACCACTAAATCCTTTCTGTGGATGGACCAGTTGTTAGGGAGGAAAGTCCCGTAGATGTTTAGACACGAAAAGGGACCTGGGAATCATGGGACTCGACGAGTGTATGAACAGACTCAACAAGTTCAAGGCAATCTCCCAATCTTTGAAGATGGACTCGACGAGTTGTTCATACAACTCGGCGAGTCGTAGACCGGATACATTCTTATGAGGGAGATGAACTCGCTGAGTTCAAGGAAGAACTCGACGAGTCGGATGAAGGTGGTCCCGATGGTTTGAATGAAGGAGAACCCGTCGAGTTCTTGTTAGACTCGACGAGTGGAGTCGGGGTTGGATCGAGTTAGTGGAGAATGGACTCGACGAGTTGGTAGACCAACTCGACGAGTCAGGTCAACTGGGTGTTGACTTTGACAAATGTTGACTTTGCCTGGTTTTGGTATGACCCCGGTTAGGGTTGCATACTCAAATGAATAACTTTGAAGTATTGTCATGTAGGGATCGAGGAGTCGAGGGTAGTCGACTTGTACGCCGAAGATAGTTCAGACACTGCACGACATCGAGGTGAGTTACCTTCCAGTAGGGGTGGGTCTACGGCCACAATGTCGGCCCACCATCAGGGGTATTTGGTGGATTTATGTGATATGGTAATAAGATATGCCTGTATGATATGCAATGTATATGTTAGTGGTAGTAGTAGGGAATAGTTTTTCCCTGACATCGGTCGTTAGGATCGAAGGGTAGGTCAGTACCCAGATATGTCTGACTGTATGGTTATCTCTTGATATTGTATGATAGCAGTAGGGGGTGAAATAGTCCCCGGTTACCGGTTGAAACATACCGATGACAGGTACCGGTTGAAAGATACCGATGGCGATTACCGGTTGAAAGATACCGATGGCAGATACCGGTTGAAAGATATCGATGGCAGTTACCGGTTGAAAGATATCGATGATATGATATTGTATGTGGTATAATGGGGGAACTCACTAAGCTTTGTGCTTATAGTTTTGTTTTTGGTTTCAGGTACCTCTTCGTCGAAAAGGAAGGAGCCGGCGGTATAGAAGTGCATCACACACACACATGGTTTCCGCATTGGGTTTCTGGGATTGTACTCTGATTTTCATTACTTTTGATGTCATGGGTTGCGACACAACATTATGATTTTGTAAAGTGTTTTTTTATTGACAATGTTTTTGTAAAATGTTTTATAAAATATTAATTCAAAAATGAATTTTTTGGTCTCGAAATTTGGGATGTTACAAGTTGGTATCAGAGCCCTGGTTTGATGGATTCGGACACACCCTCGGGGGTGTCTGGACTCAAACCGAGGGACTAAAAGATTTTTCACAAAGGGAACGGTTTTCTGAAATTTAAAATCAAGGAAATTTGAGAAAAGAACAAGGTGTGTGATGCGTGCGACCGGCCGAGCTCAAGTAAGTTTTCCCCAAGATACCCATACTTGTTATGTTACGTTATATGATTTATGATTCTGAGAACTGCATGCTAGATTAGGGCTAAGGATCTAGGAGGATGCCTTGAATGCCTGTTGTATGAGCTGCATGCTAGGACTGTCTAGTCAGCAGTAGGATAGCCTGATTAGGTTATGCTTGATGTGGTTACTCAATGCACGAATGCTGCTTGCTTTGTGCTATAGGGGTCCTGGCTGACTTTAACTAACTAGTGAGCGGATATGTAATAGTATTTGCAAGCTAGTTAGGGAAAGGAAGTAGGGACTCCTAGTGCAGCTGATGGCGGAGATTAGGTCGGAGGGTGCCCTTGGAAAGCCTAGGACAAGATTAGTGGAAAAGGGGTATCGGCAAAGGGACTTGGTGAAGTTGAAGCAATCCTTGAGGAAAGTACGGATAGATGTGGAAGGTAGTATGGGCCCGTACTACTGGAAGCAGAGGATCCGTACTCGAGTCAAGGAGGGCCGATATGGAACCAGGAAACTTGGATGGTGTATGAGACCTCTCGGGAGTATGTATGATACTGACGTTCATGTGTTTATTTTCAGTATGGTGACCACATGACATGGAGCAAGAGGACCAGGATCTGGGTCAGGATCAGGATCAGGCTCGGGGGCAGGATCCGAGCAGGTCGATGATGGGCTACGCGAGTTCATCGCATTTGAGATCACAAGAGGTATCCTTGAGTCGACCCCGGTCATTTTCGGGTCGATCAAGGAGGGGATTATCGAGCTGATGGAGGATCGCCTCCGATCATTCAGGAGTGATTTGGCGTCTAGCCAGACGGGTACGCGCACACTGTCCTTCAAGGACTTCAGGGGGAGTGGTGCGCCGGACTTCCTTGGGGTGAAGGACCCCATTGCTGCTAGGAGATGGATCGCAGACATCAAGTCTGCGCAGTTGACGAACTTCTGCCCGAAAGGGTCGAAGGTCCGTTTTGCTGCAGGTTGTTTGAGGGATCGAGCCAGTGATTAGTGGGAATTAGTTGGTGATTCGTTGGGAGCCCCAGCCATCGAGGCTATCACTTGCTCAGATTTAGTGACCTGATTTAGGGCTGAGTTTGCACCAGCTGTGGAGCTTCGACAGCTGGCCAGAGAGTTTTTGGATACGAGACAGACTACGGAGACTGTGGCGGAGATCACCGCCACGTTCCGGGAGAGGGCGTTGTTGGTACCCCAATATGCAGGGGATGAGGAGATGCGGAAGTCCCGCTATCATGATATGTTGAGAGCCGACATTCGGGAGCATGTCAGCTATTCGGCATGCCCGGCCCTGGAGTCCATGATTGCCAGGGCGTGGGAGAGGGAGATTGATTTGGAGCACCTCAGGAAGAGGAAGTCAGAGACTGCGCAGGTTGCGGGGGTTTCGAGGAAGAAACCCAAGGGATTCGACGCGAGGTCGAAGGGCCAGCAGGGGCGGAACCGCTGTGGGAAGTGCGGTCGGTCACATGAGGGAGCTTGCCACACTAGGTCGGGTTCCGGCTGCTGTAAGTGCGGCAAGACTGGACATTTTGGAAGGGATTGTACTGCCCCTGCTCCCACAGTTCAGATATCAGACCTGATTCGCTTTCATTGCAATCAGAGGGGCCATAAAAAGGCCAACTGCCCTAGATTGATAGCAGCGGCAGCAGCAGAGCCAGTGGTGGCGCTGACTCCGGCGACAACACGAGTTGCGGATGGCCGGAAGGTCAAGGCAGAGGCTCCGGTGGTGTGGAGCCGAGCATTTCAGTTGACAGCCGAGGAGGCACACGCTGCACCCAATGTGGTGACGGGTATGATTTCTTATCTTTACTCTTTATGTTATGTCGTTGTGATTTTGATATATGTATGCTCGGTGTAGGGTCGTTCCATGTGAATGGTATCCCAGTTCAGGTATTGTTTGACTCGGGTGCTACCCGATCCTTTGTATCTCTTGCGCTTAGCAAGAAGTTTCCTGAGTCTGCAGGCATGTTGGATTGCCCTCTAGAGGTCGAGATTGCGGACGACCGGTCAGTGCGAGCATCAGAGGTCTACCGAGGTTGTGTTTTGAGGCTGTTCGAGGAGTGTTACCTAGTAGATCTGGTTTCCATACCTTTGCGGGGGAACAAGGTTATTATTGGTATGGATTGGCTAAGCCCCAATGGGGCAGTGATCGACTGCACGCAGCAGTTGGTGCGGATCACGACCCCAAGTGGGGGAGAACTGGTGATTCAGGGCGAGAGGCCACAGCGAGGACCAGCCTTATGTTCAGCAGCGAGAGCTAGGCGCTACCTTCAGCAGGGTTGCGCAGGATTTGTCGCCTATGTTATGGATACCCGGGAGGCGGGTAAGGCGACGGTGGGCGATGTGCCAGTGGTACAAGAGTTTGCGGATGTATTCCCCAAGTAGTTGCCTGGGATACCTCCGGAGAGGCAGGTAGAGTTCAGGATAGACCTAGTCCCTGGTGCGGCTCCGATAGCCAAGGAACCATATCGGTTGGCTCCTCCTGAGATGCAGGAGTTGTCTACACAGCTGTAGGAGCTGTTAGAGAAGGGATTCATTAGACCGAGCAGTTCACCCTGGGAAGCCCCGATTCTGTTTGTGAAAAAGAAGGACGGGTCGCATCGGATGTGTATAGAATATCAGGAGCTAAATAAGGTAACGGTGAAGAATCGTTACCCACTTTCGAGGATCGATGACCTCTTTGACCAGCTCCAAGATTGATTTGTGTTCAGGGTATCATCAGATGAGGTTCAGAGAGGAGGATGTGCAGAAGACTACTTTTCGGACGCGTTATGGCCACTATGAGTTCGTTGTGATGCCTTTTGGGCTCACCAATGCTCCTGCCGCGTTCATGGACCTCATGAACCGCGTGTGCAGACCAATGTTGGATCGGTCTGTGATAGTTTTCATCGATGACATCTTGGTTTATTCCAAGACGCGAGAGCAGCATGAGGAGCACTTGCGAGAGGTGTTGGATACTTTGAGGAGGGAGAGCTTGTATGCTAAGTTCTCCAAATGTGAGTTCTGGTTGCGTGAGGTGCAGTTTCTTGGGCACCTTGTCAACCAGGACGGGATGTCAGTGTTGGATTAGTGTCTAAGCCCATAACTATTATTGGTATGTACTTGACCCGATTTGGCATGGTCCATTTGGGTTGCACTTCACCAGAACAATTTATATGGATAGTCTTTTGAGAATAGTATGTTTATGATTTATATTAATATTTTATAAGTTCTAATATATTAATATGGAATCATATTATTTAATTAGTATTAATCAAGAATTAATTTAGAATTAATTTAGTGATCAAAAGGAACTAATTAAATATGGACTCTTATATATAGTATGGGCCAAGTTCATTTAGGTTGGGCTAAGCTTGCATGGATAGTCCATGGAGTTTTTAACCCATGGATCCTCTGGAAATGAAAGGTCATGGGTATTAGGGTTTACATGGATGAAACCCTAATCCTCCATACTATATAAAGAGGTTTTTGGCACATAAAATGGCACTAGTGTGTGAGGATACAAGAGTTGGTCATTTCTAGTGTGCTTACTATTCTGTCAAGTTTTTCCAAGGTGTTCTTGTTGATTTGTGATTCTACTTGAGGCTTCCACACTATTGGGGCTAAGATCTTAAAGATCAAGACTTCAAGCTTCATCAAAAAGGTATGTCTTATAACTTGTTCATATTACCCAAGTATCAAAGATTGTATGCTAGTTAGGGCAATACCTTGGAAAGTTCAAGTTTGCATGTATAATAGAGAAAACATAGATCCAAGGTATTTAGGGTTGCGTGTACACCATAGGAGTGTTAGAATGCTCAAAACCGAACAGTGGTATCAGAGCAATGTGTTGTTTTCTGTTATACTGATGCAAATGTTTGATTTTCAAAGTTGGAAAAAAAAGAAAAAAAACATGAAGCTTGTCAAATTTTAAGATAATTACTTGTTTTTCTGAAAAACTAATTATTTGTAAAATTTGAATCATTTGCTATATGAGTTGAATTAGGTCAAATTTAGTAAAAGATAAAATGATATGATTATTTTAATAGTTTTAAAAGTTTGATCTAAAGAGTTTTTTTTTTTTGAAACCTCCATAAGTTATGGATATGAAAGTTTTTTTAAAAAAAATTGATTCAAAGTTTTTTATGGAGTTACAAAATTTGGTGTTAATGTTTTAAATAATTCCATAATTTGTTCTTAAGTTATGGAACATGAAAAGTTTCATCATAAAACAATCATTTAACTCCATAAGTTATGGAATCCAAAAGTTTTCAAGAGTTACAAAACTTGCCCTCAAGTTTTGGAATTTGAAAAAAGTTTTTTTTATGAAAAAAAATTAAATTCTAAAACTCTTGGGTTCATAACTTAAACAATTAATTAAATGGTTTTAATTTTGAATTTAATAATTGGAATTATGATGTTTTGTTGAATAGTTCAAATTAACTCTTATGGACTTTATTAATAGTTAATTAAGGCGTTTAATTAAAAGAGTATTATTAAATCCATAAATATATGGTTTGAGTTTAATTAAATTAAAAGTCTAGTTTAAGTAATAGATTAAACCACCAAGTATTTTAAAAGTCTAAAATACACCCTTTTACTATTATAATATTAAAAGTTTAATATATTATATGTATAAGCAAAAAGTCGGTCTTACCGTTAGTAGGCCTCATTCACGAAGCCGGTCTATAAGGGAGGTATAAGGTTACTGCCTATAAAATGGCAGTTTAATGGGTGTCCACTCTCACCCACCGCTTCCTTGACTGGTGGATGGTCGTTAGCCGAATGGGTAGGACAAGGACTATAATTCTCCCTTCATTAAAAGTATTAATGATAAATACTAAGTAACTAAACCTTTTATAAATTCCCAATCTTAGTTACTTAGGAAAATGTGAATTTGGTGCTAACCCATGAAATTACACTTTGCACTTTGCTTCAGTCGTTAGTGGAGCGCGTTTGGTTAACCGGCACACTAACCTAGATTTAACAAGGTAGGCAAAGGGCAACTTAATGTTTATCATAGTATCGGTGGAGCGCGTGTGGTTAACCGGCACATCGATTGAGTGGTAAATATTAAGGGTACCAAGTATATTTGCATGGTTATTCACACCTTGTTTTGTGATCCTCGGCATCCCAGTCACAAAATTTGAGAGGGCACAATCGAGATTGAAACATGCCATTGAAAAGTTCAATGAATCTCAAAAGATCTAGGAGTTTCAAATCCAATTAAAACCTTCTATATTATTTCGTTTTTCATGGTGGAAATTGGTGAATCGTCATTCCCCTACCTTCAAATATTCTATAGCTTGGATTACGACATCCCTCTTCCAAGTTATAAATATTGTGTTGGGTCCTAGCCTTAATATTTCATATTTGGTGTTATATTAAGGACTTTAAATCAACTATCTTGAATATCTCCCAAAAGGTGTCTGGTTCAGACAATTATGATCTTCCCAAATCTCTTGGAACAAGCTTTCCTAATGAAGATGATGTTCTGTGGTTGGATAATGGAAATCATACTTCTCTTCCTCCACCTCCTCCAATTATTCTCCCTAATCCACAAGTTCTTGAATAGTTCAAAGTCACTAAAGCCTTATGGGCAAGCAAGGTCTATGTGTGCTCACATATTGACAAGTTGGGAGAGTTGGGTGTCAAAGTCTTGAGAAAGTTGGTTGTTCAATCACTTTCTAAGTCACACAGTGAGTTCCTTTGGGACTACTATGTAACAGACTATGACATGACCTTAATGATCTTATCTGTATGTTTGGTGCTGTTGAATCAGCAATGATTTGGAACTCTGGTAAAGCAAATTTGATTAGTAGATCAACTTCCCAAACTACCATGGACATTGACAATTGGTAACATTGGATATCTAGAAAAGCTTTTTCTTCCCAATGGAAAGGGATCGACCATAGTCAAAGTGGTTAACCAAATGGTAAAGAGAAAGGCAAATTCTGAGATAGTCTTGTGTGCCATTCCTAAAGGGTCCATATGTCTCTGTTGCCAAAGGAAGGGGCATTGGTTGCGAAGCTGCCTTAACTACCTGAAAGATCTGAGAGAAGGTCTAGTCAAAAAGTTTGACTCTGCTTCAGGTAAGTCCACTATCTAACTCAATTAAGTTCCTATCTGAAGATTCTTAATATATTTTGATGTATGGCAGTATCAAGCAAAGGGAAGGGAACTTAAAGAAAGAGTATGCTGAATCTGATCGCGAAGATGGATTTCAATCGCATGGTTCGAAGATCGGATTCTTGAGCTACTACTTAGAGAGTTATGATAGATTGCTAGGAAATATGTAATAGCATAGTTTCCATTTAAAGTTGCATTGTAAGGAAAAAGATTTTTCCGCATCTTATAAATAAATAAAAAATTTTGTTTTATTTTATTTTATCTCCTTGCAATGGCATTTATGGAAAATTGATGTTTATATGTTTCTAGCAATAATGGAAATACGAAATTGATTCTTTCATTTGTGGTAGTTCTAAATTTACTAAATAAGGAAATATTCTCATCACCCAAGTTTTCAATTGGACCGAAACTTGGAATCATGCAAGTTGTATGATGAATGAGAATTTTCATCTTTGAAAAATTAAGACTAATTCCTTGTTCACATGTATATGTGAGTCAAGTGAAGGACTAAGGGATCGAGTACACATTCTTGTGCACTGGTCAAGTCCACCACAAAGATCGATAAGACTATTCGTCATGATTTACTAAGGTTTAGTAAATATGGTTATACTTACAAGTTTAAGTATAATTCTGAAACATTGGAAAAGTTTCGATGTATAGAAAAACGAATGAGAAGAATCAAATTAGGAAGAAAGATAAAAGTTTCTCAAATATGAAAAGATGGGAGAGTACTTTAGTATCATGTTTTATGATCATCTTAATGATTGTGAGACCATATCACAATTCATCCTCTAAGGACATCTTAGTGCATTCTTATGGCTAAAAAGAGGAGTCATGAATTGTTGAAATGGTTAAATCAAGAAGATGAGTCATACTTCGTATCAAAACAATTCTTAGAGTCATACTCCAAGATTGTAACTTGAGTGACATATCTTAAAGAAAGTTTTATAACACTTGTCAAATGTAAGAGTAAAATGTGTCCTACTCTCGTACATTTGAAATTGGTAAGTTGTGATGTTTTGGATAAAACAAAGACCAACTAAGGCCAATTGTGTGAAGTGTTTGTCTTGATAAAGAATCCGCACTATCTCTTGAATATTTGGCAAGAGAGTCTTATATGTCAAGAGGACAGTGGGAGTCTAAAAGATCCTGAAAGAGTCTAATCAAGAATAAAAACCTGTAGTTTATCACTAGCACACGACGTGAGGTTTATAACCTATCGTGTTGACATATTCCTATTTCTGTGCACATTCCAGTTAAAGTTGACTTTGCATATGAGTTCTAAGAGTTCTCAATTGGTTGCATAACAACTTGGAATCAATAACAGGCCCTTGTGCTGCCAGGTGGCAAGAAGTTAAGACTGCACAAGATCAATCCATATGAGTTTGGATTTGTCACTAACCTTGTCTTGTGATTATGGTTTTGACAAATTCACATGGATAGGAACACATACACCATAAAATCTAAGTGTCATAAGGTTTCTCTCCGATTCATGAAAATGATGGTGAGGAAACGCTTTCACTAAGTGGTTTTAAGTAGATAGTGTAACGGTCAAAAATGTTGTAATTAGTCGAAGTATATTTTGCACTCTTCGAATGTTTTGTAATCTATTTTACTAAGGCACTTTTATTCGAAGCTTAAGTGTCTATGCCTTAGTATATTTTTTGTACGCTTTCTGATTCCTATAAATAGGGATATTTACTAGAGTTAGATAAGAGTTTTTACAGACCTGTCTTTGTACTCTGTAAACATTCGAAAGCGTAATAGAGTTGAAACAAGATCATATTTACATCCATTGTTCAATCTCGCATTCTTACTTCAATTTTAACTCTGATTCAATGTTCTCTATGTTCAGGAAGTTAAGAAAGTCAGGGAGGATGTTAATTTGCAGATTCGTGAACTTCGCGAAGACATGCAAAAAGAGATTGCTGGTGTCCAACAGGATTATGCGTCTCTGAATCAGAAGATTGACATTATTTGTGATGCAGTCACGAAATTTGTCAAGTTGTATGAAAGGTTGAGTCCTCAACTTACTCAACTTTCTACAATGGAAAGTAAAAACTTTGTGGAAGTAATTACGTTGCTGAAGGAGTTAAAAGATCTATCTCTTAAGCCCGTTTCGTCTTCTCTGATTACTCAAGATTCTTATCCCAGAAGTTCACACAATTCAAAGCTATTCTCCACAAGCATCTGGCCCCTCTTTCTCGTATATCAAGCCTTCTACCAACAACAGATGCCCCACCTGTTTTTACAGGGGTGCAAGGGGGAGAAAGAAAAGTTGAAGATACGAAGGCTGGAGGTGAAGATGCGAAGGTTGTGGGAAAGGTATTTTCTTCGAAGATCCCATCAACGAAACCAATTGTAGCATCTGCTGGGCCAGTTACATCAACAGTTGTAACAACTATACCAATTACAAGACCAATTTCGAAAGGAATTGTGATTGGTAAATCTGTTGATACTAGTGGGAGTGGTTCGAAAACAAAAGAAGTAATATATGATTCAGCTTTGAAAGATAAAGGGAAAACGATAGTTGTGGAAAAGTCGAAAAAAGAAAAGAAAGCTGAAGCAAAAGCTGAAATTGAAAGGCTAAGGTTGATTCAAAGCATAATGACTCAACGTGCGAGTGATCCTAAGGGTATGGACAAAGGTGATCCGTCCAAACACTACAATTACGAAAAAATTGAAGCCAAGGTTGCATATAATCATCTGTATTCGTTTGAGAAGAAACCAAAGCAGAGTTACATGGTTACGAATACTGATACAAGTCAGCTTGACTTTACAGTGAATGAGATGATGTTCATCATGCCACAATTTAAAGCAGAAGGAAATTTCAAAGAAAAGGATTATGGTACTCACATGAAAATTAGATTTCATGTTGTTCTTGCAAAATCCCCTGAGGAAGTTTGGTCTTTGGTGAAGATCAAGAAAGTTATCAGTATGAAAAAGGATGTGGTGTTCGAAAACACACTCCAAAATATCAAGTACGTGGTGGCCAGGGCAAATGGAAGTATTTGCGAATTTACAATTGCAGATTTTCCATTAATGAACTTGTATGATCTTATACAAGTTGCATTGATTCTGAAAGACAAATCTTTTTCATATCTTCAAAACACTGAACCTGATGAATTTAAGCTTGGGGTTGCTCACATCAAGATTTTCATCGAAAATTATTATGAGTGCTTGGCTCTAACTGATGTGGAGTTAGCTACAGCTAAAGGTATGGAAATAAAAGCTCCAATGGCACCTACGAAGACTCAAGCAGAATTCAAAAAGTATGCTGATGGTGAAATCTGCTTGAAGCCTTTTGGGTTAGTCTTCGCAGGAAAGGACAAGGCTAGAAAAGCAAAATGTTTCTTATTTCAGGCATGCGAAGTGGATAGATATTTAACGTCTCAATATACAAACTTAATTGTTCGTATGAATCATTGTAAGAAGAACAATGAAGGAGATAACAAAGAGCTAAAGAAGATAATTTCCTGGTACACGGAAATTCGAAGAGTGATGTTGTATTCCATCCAGCTTCTTACAAATTAAGAAGTTCGACTATAATTACAAAGGGGGAGATTGTAAGGGTCAAAAATGTTGTAATTAGTCGAAGTATATTTTGCACTCTTCAAATGTTTTGTAATCTATTTTACTAAGGCGCTTTTATTCGAAGCTTAAGTGTCTATGCCTTAATATATTTTTTGTACGCTTTCTGATTCCTAAAAATAGGGATATTTACTAGAGTTAGATAAGAGTTTTTACAGACCTGTCTTTGTACTCTGTAAACATTCGAAAGCGTAATAGAGCTGAAACAATATCATATTTACATCCGTTGTTCAATCTCGCATTCTTACTTCAATTTTAACTCTGATTCATTTTATACTCGATTCATTAATTCATCAGATAGCAATTGTGACATTTCCATTCTCGAAGTCGTTAGTGGAGCGTGTGTGGTTAACTGGCACACTAACATGGACTTGTGAGGAATGGCAAAGGTCTAAACAATTGAGACTAGGATTACGACATCCCTTTTCATAGTTCTGAAATTGTTTAGACACATATGTGTGCTATCTAAGGAAAGATGTATGATTTTGATAAAGTCTTATCAAAGCATCTTGTATCAGAATTCTGAACTTTGGTAAGAAAGTCAATAAAGTATTGAGTTCTAGAAGTCCAGCTGATTTCTGAGTACATGTCAAAGCTAGTGGGAGCATAAGTGTTATGCTAATAATCATCATGTTAGTGGGAGCATGATAATTATGATAAATATTGCAAGTTAGCAATGTTAAATATAGAAAAACAATAGTTCAATTGGGAAAAATTGTTTTTGCTATAATTAAGGGAGAGGAAATAATACTTCATTTCAATTCTAAAAGCTTAGATTGAGGTTTTAATCATCTTTAGTCAAGGATATATATATATATATATATATATATATATATATGAATTTTATGCTGGAATGGCTCAACATAAAGAAATTCTATATATGGGTCCATTATTTGCGTTCTAAAATTCGATTATGATTACGGCATCCCTTTTCATAACCTGAATTATGAGAACTTAGCAAATAGAAATAGAAATATTATAGCAGAAAGACTGGTCTAGTATCATGTCTTTATGTGAGACATCATGAATCGTGTCCCATATGCTTCGGATATAGGATCGATTGCATGTGCTATAATATTCATCCTTTCTAATTTTCCAAATGCTCAGGGCATTAAGAGGGGAAAAGTCTAGAATTGGATATGACTAAAATGATTAAGCAATTGTCAAGGACAATCTAAGGTTTACCAAAGATTGGTTGCTCAGGGACAGTTGGAAGTATGGTGTAAATTTTTGGAGAGGACCATTTTGACATATTCTAAAAAGAGGCAACTCTTGTTCAAAAGTGATAGTTAAAATGAGAATATGGAAATATTCCCATAGGTGGAAGTTATTCATTAAATCTGTGTAAGATTAGGAAACTTAATGCAAGAAGGATGTTCAAAGCAATGTACTTTGAATTTGAGACTTCGTTTCCATGGAATGATCTCCATTGGAATACTCTATAATGTCTGTTGACAAGTCTTTGTGACTTTGTGCATAATCATTACAAGAGGATCAATGCATATAAGTTTAGAATCTAACAGATTTAGGTAAATGGCAGGAATTTGAAATTCTTGCATTTGCGGTAAGGATTTGGGATTATGAAATGAGAATCATTGAAACTATGTTCAATCGATCTATTTCACAAAGTAAAGATCATAGACAAACTTAGTGTGCATACTTGGTGTATGGCATAACTAATGTTTAGACAAACATAGTGTACATACTTGGTGTATGGCATGACTAGTGTTTAGAAAACATAGTGTACATGCTTGGAGCATACGACAACTAATGTTTGTAATTCGAGTATAAAGCTGATAGTTTGAAACAGTATGCAATGAATAATGTGTGATCAATATGGTGATAAATAAAAGGTGTTCTATTTATATTCATAAGTTCTGAGACCATATTGGATTCAATTATTCTTGTGTTTCACTTTGCATGTTTTGACTCCCAGAATAACTAGGTCGTTCTTCCCGAATGACTAAGTTATTCAAACCATCCACAGTCGGTCATATGTTGGAAGTATATGTGAATCAAGACTGTCATGAAGCTGGTTTGTAGATGTCCAAGGTAGTGGACATAGCAAGAGTTGCTGCAACATTCATGAGTAACTCGATGTTATAAAACGTGCCTTTGTGTATGATTCAAAAAGTAGTAGAACAATCATATGAGTCAAAGTTTATCCATTCCTTTTACCCTTAAAGGGATAAAAGCGATATCTGTGGGCCCCTCGATGATTTAGTGAATACACCCCGAAGTGCTTGGCCAAGCCTGGACTGATTTGATTTGTTCAATTAGTCGTTCGTCATAAATCAGAAATCAGGAAACAACAAATGGACAGAGAGAATGATTATAATCCATGTCTCAGTCCATATGATATCCAGAATGGAGGAATAAATGATCCCTTATCTAGTGGACAAGTCATTGACTAAGGTCAGAGTTCGACAGCGGCTTTAAGAGCTACGATTGCTAGTCAGGTTTTGAAGTCATACGCAATAATAGTTTTAGACTTATCTAAGTGGGAGACTGTTGGATTAGTTTCTAAGCCCATAACTATTATTGGTATGTACTTGACCCGATTTGGCATGCTCAATTTAGGTTGCACTTCACCGGAACAATTTATATGGATAGTCTTTTGAGAATAGTATGTTTATGATTTATATTAATATATTATAAGTTCTAATATATTAATATGGAATCATATTATTTAATTAGTATTGATCAAGAATTAATTTAGAATTAATTTAGTGATCAAAAGGAACTAATTAAATATGGACTCTTATATATAGTATGGGCCAAGTTCATTTAGGTTGGGCTAAGCTTGCATGGATAGTCCATAGAGTTTTTAACCCATGGATCCTATGGAAATGAAAGGTCATGGGTATTAGGGTTTACATGGATGAAACCCTAATCCTCCATACTATATAAAGAGGTTTTTGGCACATGAAATGGCACTAGTGTGTGAGGATACAAGAGTTGGTCATTTCTAGTGTGCTTACTATTTTGTCAAGTTTTTCCAAGGTGTTCTTGGTGATTTGTGATTCCACTTGAGGCTTTCACACTATTGGGGCTACGCTCTTAAAGATCAAGACTTCAAGCTTCATCAAAAAGGTATGTCTTATAACTTGTTCATATTACCCAAGTATCAAAGATTGTATGCTAGTTAGGGTAATACCTTGGAAAGTTCAAGTTTGCATGTATAATAGAGAAAACATAGATCCAAGGTATTTAGGGTTGCATGTATACCATAGGAGTGTTAGAATGCTCAAAACCCAACAGTCGGTTGATCCGGCCAAAGTGGAGGCCGTGATGAGATGGGAGGTTCTGATGTCTCCATCCGAGATTCGGAGCTTTCTGGGACTGGCAGGCTACTATCGGAGATTCATTCAGGACTTCTCCAAGATAGCCATGCCCCTGACCCGGTTGACAAGGAAAGTCGTGGTCTTTTGTTAGGGGCCTGAGCAGCAGGCCGCATTTGAGACATTGAGACAGAGATTGTGCGAGGCGCCAATCTTAGCCCTGCCAGAGGGCATGGAGGACTTTGTGGTATATTGTGATGCGTCCATAGGCTTGGGAGCGGTATTGATGCAGAGGGGGCATGTTATTGCTTACGCTTCGAGGTAGCTGAAGCCTCACGAGGCGAATTATTCGACGCAAGATTTGGAGCTGGGGGCTGTTGTTTTCGCCCTCAAGATTTGGCGTCATTACCTCTATGGGGTTCGTTATACCATTTACACGGACCACAAGAGCCTGAGGTGTCTCATGGACCAGCCAAATCTAAATATGAGGCAGCGTCAGTGGCTTGATGTGGTAAAGGATTACGATTGCGAGATCCTCTACCATCCGGGGAAGGCCAATGTCGTGGCCGACGCGCTTAGCCGCAAGGCAGCGCCGATCAGGGATATCTGTTTGAGTATGACAGTTGTGACTCCGTTGTTGGAGCAGATTCGGGAGGCCCAGCAGGAGGCCATAAATGAGGAACATCGGAAGAGCGAGCGAATCGTGGGTCAGGTTTCCTCCTTCGACTATGATAGCCGAGGATTGTTGACCCTTCACCGTAGGGTGTGGGTCTCATATCATGGAGGTGTGCACCAGGTATTGATGGAGGAGGCACACAAATCCAGGTTCTCTATCCATCCCGGGGTGACGAAGATGTATAGGGATCTTCGTCTTGATTATTGGTGGCCCTGTATGAAGAGGGATGTAGCTTGGTTCGTGGAGAGGTGCCTGACCTATAGGAAGGTCAAGGCTGAGCACCAGAGACCTCACGACGAGGTCTAGCCGTTGGATATCCCACTGTGGAAGTGGGAGGATATTACTATGGACTTCATTACGAAGCTTCTCAGGACCGCGCGAGGAGTGGATTCGATTTGGGTCATCGTTGATCGATTGACCAAGAGCGCCAATTTTAATCCGATTCAGGAGAGTATTTCGGCCAAAAAGTTGGCCGACATCTATATCCGGGATGTAGTGGCGCGGCACGGGGTGCCAGTTTCGTTGATTTCAGACAGGGATGTGCAGTTCACTTCCAGGTTTTGGAAGAAGTTTCATGACGAGCTGGGTACTCGACTGCATTTTAGCACCGCCTTTCACCCGCAGACGGATGGTCAGAGCGAGCAGACCATCCAGACACTAGAGGATATGCTTCGAGCGTGCATTTTAGACTTCAGAGGTAGTTGGGATACTTACCTTCCGTTGGCGGAGTTCTCCTATAACAATAGCTATCATGCGAGTATCGACCGTCCTCCTTTCGAGATGTTGTATGGGAGGAAGTGCAGGACCCCGATATGCTGGGGAGAGGTTGGGTAGAGAGTCATGGGGAGTACTGAAGTGGTACTCAAGACTACGGAGAGGATCCAACAGGTTCGGAGCAGGCTTCAGACTTCTCAGAGTCGGCAGAAAAGTTATGCCGACAAACGTCGGTCAGACCTGGAGTTTCAGGACGGGGATATGGTGCTCCTGAAGGTGTCACCATGGAAGGGCGTCATTCGATTCAGGAAGCGGGGTAAGCTGGGCACCAGGTATATTGGACCCTTTAGGGTTATGGCCCGGGTGGGCAAGGTGGCATATAGGCTAGATCTGTTAGCCGAACTAAGTCAGATTCATAGCACTTTTCATGTCTCCCAGTTGCGGGTTGCGGAAATGCCTGATAAACGATTCGGCAGTGGTGCCTTTGGAGGATATTCAGGTTGATGACAGCCTGAACTACATCGAGCGGCCAGTGGCAATCCTTGACAGGAAGTCAAAGGATCTGAGGAACAAGAGAGTGGAGCTGGTAAAGGTGCAGTGGCAGCACCGAAAGGGCTCGAAATTGACCTGGGAGTCGGAGGACGAGATAAGGGAGCATTACCACGAGCTTTTTCCGGATCGAGCAGCAGACTTCGAGGATGAAGTCTAAGATAAGTGGGGGAGATTTGTAACACCCGATTCCTGGTACACAGTTAGTTCAAGCATTTCTTGTGTTTTTCTCTGGGACTCAACGAGTTGGAGGCCCAACTCGTCGAGTAAAGTCGAGATCCGCGGACAGTTTAAGTGACCTACTCGACGAGTCGGAAGACTGACTCGGCGAGTAGGTGTTGTTTGAGTAAAACCCTAAATTTGAGGGTTTGCACCCTATTTAAACACCTTATCTCAGCCTCCATCGTCCCTATCACTCTCAGAAAGCTGTATATCGAAACCCTAGCCGTTCTTATTGTGTTCTTGAGCCTTGTCGTGCTACCTTTTGTGTTTGAAGCTTAGAAAGGAGAAGGAGACTTGTGAGACCAAGGGGAAACAAGAAGATCCGGAGTTTGGAGCTCATTTTCAGCTTATTGGAGGTATGAAGCTGAACCTTTGTCTATAGATCTTGATTTTTGGGCCTTTTCCTACATCTTTCTAAGCCCTAGAGAGGTTGTATTCGGGATTAAGTGTTGGAAGTCAGTGTATGCTTTAGATCCAGGTCTATTGGGGGGTTTTATGGCACAAAGGTGCCCATTTTGCTGCCATGAACACCCCATGCACCATGGAGGCCATCTTTTATGGCTTTTGGGCCAAAGACCCCTTGCATGTGCATCAAGTTGGAAACTTTACGTATAAATTGGACATTAGGAGGCCAGATCTATGATTTTGTGGTGTTAAGACCCATTTATATCGACTGTATAGTGTTGGTCAAGGATGGACTCGACGAGTTGTTCTTGGGACTCGGCGAGTCGCGGTGTATTGACTACCAAATCCTTTCTGTGGATGGACCAGTTGTTAGGGAGGAAAGTCCCGTAGATGTTTAGACACGAAAAGGGACCTGGGAATCATGGGACTCGATGAGTGTATGAACAGACTCGGCGAGTCCAAGGTAATCTCCTAATCTTTGAAGATGGACTCGACGAGTTGTTCATACAACTCGGCGAGTCGTAGACCGGACACATTCTTATGAGGGAGATGAACTCGCCGAGTTCAAGGAAGAACTCGGCGAGTCGGATGAAGGTGGTCCCGATGGTTTGAATGAAGGAGAACCCGTCAAGTTCTTGTTAGACTCAACGAGTGGAGTCGGGGTTGGATCGAGTTAGTGGAGTATGGCCTCGACGAGTTGGTAGACCAACTCGGCGAGTCAGGTCAACTGGGTGTTGAATTTGACCAATGTTGACTTTGCCTGGTTTTGGTATGACCCCGGTTAGGGTTGCATACTCAAATGAATAACTTTGAAGTATTGTCGTGTAGGGATCGAGGAGTCGAGGGTAGTCGACTTGTACGCCGAAGATAGTTCAGACACTGCACGACATCGAGGTGAGTTACCTTCCAGTAGGGGTGGGTCTACGGCTACAATGCTGGCCCACCATCAGGGGTATTTGGTGGATAATTTTCTCTGTGATAATTATCTTCGTGTGTTTATGTTATATGGTAATAAGATATGCATGTATGATATACAATGTGTATGTTAGTGGTAGTAGTGGGGAATAGTTTTTCCCTGACATCGGTCGTTAGGATCGAAGGGTAGGTCAGTACCCAGATAGGCCTGAATGTATGATTATATCTTGATATTGTATGATAGCAATAGGGGATGAAATAGTCCCCGATTATCGGTTGAAAGATACCGATGACAGGTACCGGTTGAAAGATACCGATGGCGATTACCGGTTGAAAGATACCGATGGCATGATATTATATGTGGTATGATGGGGGAACTCACTAAGCTTTGTGCTTACAGTTTTGGTTTTGGTTTCAGGTACCTCTTCGTCGAAGGGGAAGGAGCCGGCGGTATAGCAGCGCATCACACACACATGGTTTCCGCATTGGGTTTCTGGGATTGTACTCTGATTTTCATTACTTTTGATGTCATGGGTTGCGACACAACATTATGATTTTGTAAAGTGTTGTTTTATTGACAATGTTTTGGTAAAATGTTTTATAAAATATTAATTGAAAAATGAAATTTTTGGTCTCGTAATTTGGGATGTTACAGGTTCCCAAGGCAGGAAGACCATGTGGGGGTTCACATGGCAGATAAGACCACGTGTGGGTTCCCGTGGCACTAGGTGAAAGACTCTGGAGGGTTTCCATGGCTTCCTTATATGATTATATGCAGGGCTTATGTGGTAGAGATAGCTTTTACAGCTAATATGATATGTGTTATGTGGATTGTGTGTGGGGTATGCTCTGGGGGACTCACTAAACTTTGTGCTTACAGTTTACAGTTTTGGTTTCAGGTATCATCGATTTGGAAAAGAAGGGCTCGGATTGATCGCAGTGCACACACCTACGATTTCCGCAATGAATGATTTTGGGATGAAATCTGATAAATGTTTTACTTAACGATGATTTGAAATGTTTGAAATAAATGGTATCAGTGTTTTAGCTATATTAAAAATGAAATTTTTACCGTTGATTTTTGGGTCGTTACATTTACCACTCCATCTTGTAGATCTATACATTTCACTCTTTTACGTCACTTTTTGTCCTAAAATGGTGATTCTTGAGCATAGCATGTTCTTGACCCATTAAGCTGTCCTTTCAGACCTTAGGAAGGGTCTTGAGTTATAAAAATAGGATCTTAATCGTTGGTTTTGCTCCATGCATTCTTTAGAAGCTCTTAAAGTATTAAGCGGTTGAGTTAAGCACCTAATGGTCATGAAAAGTCATAAGGTTGGAAACTTTATGACTCTTGGGGATATTTTGGCCATTGATCTGCAATTGGACGCATTAAGCCGAATTATTAAGAACTTAATATGAAAAGAGAAAGTCCTGTGAGTACGTTGTGCATACCTATGTGTACACCGCACGTACTCAGTCAGCCACCCCGTTTCCAGTCAACGCGAGTACGCCCCACATACCCCCAGAGTATGCCTCGCGTACGCACGTTGTGTCGACTCGGCTGAGTTGACTCAGTTGATTTGCTTATTTTGACTCAGTTGACTTATGGATTTTAATCAGTTTAACTTTGACTTTGACCAAGTTTGACCAAGGGTATTTTGGGTATTTTGGTTGGTGTTTGAGAATTGGTCTTTTGGATGGTGGTTGAGAATTTGGTATTTTGGATGGATAGGTGTCGGTTAGAGCTGAGATTCGGAGGTGGGACCACATCAGCTATTGATCAGATCGAGATGTGAGTTTTTCCTCACTGTACTTACGGGTCGAAGACACCAAGGCCAACCCATTGGATTGATATCCTGGCTTATCGTAGGTTGCTATGCTATAATGATCTGTTAGATGTGTATCCTGGTTTATTATATGTTGTTATGCTATAGTAATCTGTTAGATCTGTATCCTTGTATATAGGATGTTGCTATGCTATAGTGATCTGTTAGATTTGTATCTTGGTATATAGGATGTTGCTATGCTATAGTGATCTCTTAGATCTGTATCCGGGTATATAGGATGTTGTTATGCTGTAGTGATCTGTTAGATCTGTACGACCACATGTATGTGCTAGCTATTGATTGTTATGGTATATGTTGATATGTGATGTTGTATCAGGTTGAGGCGGTCCTGCTTTGCGCAGAAGGCGAAGATACCCGGGGCGGTCCGAATAAGTTGTAGGCCTTGTGAGGCGGTCCAGTCAGGCCGAAGGCCTGGAAAGCGGTCCGGATAGGCTATAGGCCATGCGAGGCGGTTGTGACAACCCGAAATTTTCATTCGTACAAACCCTACAGTCCAGAACTTCAATTAAAAGTTAAATACTTTTCTGCTAATTTTTAGCCAGTTTAAAGTCCGTTTGAGTATTTTATTTAATTATTCATGAATCGAACGGATAAAAGGAAGTGATTTCTAGAATATCAGGATAGCAATGGAACAATCAACACCTTGGTTTGGTGTTCACGGCCAAACAAAGAGGGTTTGGGCCGTGAACTCTCTTTAGGCCGCAAACTCATGCCTTAGGCATGAGTTTACTCCCCATTCTTTCACTTCCTAACTTCCAAACTCAAGAACACTTACCATTCTCTCTCAAGTAACATCCCGTTCTTCACCCGATTCTCCGAAAACGTAAGTTTTACTTGACTTGATTTGTTGTTATAACCTATCACCTAGTGTTTATACATCATTTCATCCATTCATTGTTGATTTTCACTTAGATCTTCAAAACACCAAGAACACACACTAGTGTTCTTGGACCTTAAACACCCAATCAAGCTTCTATCTTGTAAGTACACTTGCCCTAGCTTCTTGTGTGCTTAATATGAACTTGATAACACTTGAAAATCATCAAAAATCAATAGATCGAAGGAGTTTACGGCCAAGGATGTTCTTGGGCCGTAAACCCTTCTTAAGGGGGTTAAATGGACCCTAGTCCCTTCCTAAGCCTAGGATACTAGTCTTGCTCCTTCCTAGAAGTGTTTAAGACCTTAAACAACAAAGAAAACATGTCCCCATAAGATTTTACGGCCGTAAACACATAAGGAAATGGTCCTTAGGCCGTAAACTCTATAAAGAGGTGTTATTGTGCCCCTAAAGCTTCCTAAGGCTTAGACTTGATCATAGAATGCTTACTCTTGACTTATAAGACCTTAAATCACCAAATGGCACTAAGTACCATGAGTTTACGGCCGTAAACTCATGGGGGAAGTGACTTTAGGCCTTAAACTCCATAAGGAGTGGTTCTTGGGCCATAAACTCCAATGTCATGCCATGCAACCCTTAGATGCAATCCTTAGGACTTTCAACACTTAAATAAAGTGTTTTACATGTCTTAGGATGTCTTAACTTGGTTAATTAGTTGTTTAATGACTAATTGGATACATATATGTGTTATTATATGTTAATTAGGATCATTGAGTGTGTACAAGTCTTCACTTGACACCTAGCAATCCTATATCATCAGTTCATCCAAACCACTCACTACAGGTGAGTTCATACCCCTTAATTAACCTTTTAAATGTTTTTAAATGTTTTTATGGGGGGGATACAAGTTGACCAAATTCTAGTTATTATATCAATCACATGTGATTAATAACTACCAAACAAGTGGATTTCTTACTTTTCAAACTGTGTTACCAAGCCGTTTTACTTCAAACTGTTTTACAAACTCGTTTTCATATCAAATGCTTTTATTAAACTCTTTTAAACTTATATTCTGTTATATTGACAAATGCATGCCTATATATGTATAGTTATATAAGTAATGTTTAAAGGACTTAGGAAGGCTAGCTCGCCCTATTCCCTTTTCCTCGTTTGGATGTGGCCTTAGGGTATCAGTTATTCGTCCGAATGTCATCTAAATATTAGTTATATATCATGTATACATATATAGACATAAAAGTTCCTTCTTTCATTCAGTTCAATACCTTTGGGTAGCAATCGGTGCAAGGATTAGAGAAGATGGAATCCGTTCAAGACTCATCTTTCATTTTGATTTATATTTTGGTGTCTATATAACTTGACAGAACACACTTGTATTAAAATTATATTATTAATGCAATGGATGATGTTATTGCTTGTTTACTACTATTCATTGTTGTGATACTGTACATGATGTCCTCCGCCCCAGAACATTTCCGCCGTTCATGGTTTTGGGGTGTGACAAATTAGTATCAGAGCATTGTTTATAGTGAATTGAGTATATCAACCCATAAAAGATATACAGACTATAAATACAAAAGGGATTAAAATACTCTGACAAAGAGTTGATACTTTTAAATAATAAAATACTTAATTAAGTATATGCGCCTGCATTCATACTAAAATCAGTGTCACTAGGACAGTACAAAAGTATTACAATTGTTGGGCAGCATAAGTAGACTTAGAGACATATAGTCAAAACTGGGAAGATATAGCCTGATCAACTATATTATCTGAGGGTTGACTAGCATGTGCCTAAGTGTGGTTGTGAGGTTGCAACAAGTCTAAAAACTTACCAACAATACCACAATGAGAACAATAGAACATAAACTTAAAATACTATAGGAGTATTTTGTGTTACTATAAACTACTTATGTGCTAGATTCTTATATCCCTTTTCTCGCGTAGATAACATGGCTGGATTCCATCTTCCCGGAGACCCGTACTTTCCCAACCACGGCAATGTTGGATGGCTTGGGGAAGAGCCAGAAGATGATCACCCAATCCCTTTGGATGATCACGAAGCTGAAGGCTTTTCTGATGGTTCTGACTCGGAGTCGGGAGTCAACAACCTACCCCCAGCTGTTCAAAACCCAAACCACCGTCCCGCATTTCAAGGACCCACACCTTTGTGGGCCACAAACTTGAATAGGTGTAGTCAGGAATAGGGGCAGCCCATGCCCTACAATGGAGACAGAAGCTTCTACAACCTCACCGAGGGAGGTTCAGCTGACAGAGTCCTACCCATCATGGTTCGTAAGATTTCTCGGAACACAGTACTGGATCAAGCGACTGTCGATCGAGTCGTGGAGATTGACGCCAACTCTGGCGTTAACACCGTCCGCATTCGCCAACTTGAGTCTGCTCATGAAAGGATTCAGGTCTGCAATGCAGTTCTGCAGAGGGAACTTGCTAAAACCCAAGCTGAAGTCAGGGAACTTCGAGCTCAGCAAGCAAGGTTTGATAGGCGCGTGAGAGACATAGAACGCCTTCTGTCGGATTCCAGAACTCACTCTAGCAGTTCTCGTCGCCGATAGAGTCTCATCGACTCCTCTTTTGGATATAACCTAGTTTGTGTAAAAACTCTAATCTAATTTCCTATCTTTGTAAATCTTAGACCTGTTAGGTCTTGATTAGGTCGTAGTTCTGTCAAAATTTTCCCATCTTGGTCGATGTAAGACCTATTTCTAGGTCATTTTTCCCAAACTCATTACATCTGTAATTCCAGTATTATTGACAGATATCTAATCTAATGGAAATTATATCCAAATCCTTTCGTTACAATCACTCGTGCTATTCATTTGTGCTGTTGGGCTATGGAGAGTTAGTTTATGTGTCATTCTTATCATGTTCCTATTAATTTCTTATCAAATGTCTTCATCTTTCTAAACTTATAGCTAAAAGATGCCTCCACGTAAATCAACAAGACGCGATCCTCCCGCACCGACACCACCTGCTCCTCAAATCGATACAACAGCTCTAA